>NW_022589704.1:63248211-63560039 GCF_004348235.1 Phoca vitulina | reverse complement strand
TGTTATGTTAATCACCATACATTACATCATTAGTTTTTGATGTAGTGGTCCATGATTCATTATTTGCGTATAACACCCAGTGCTCCATTCAGTATGTGCCCTCTTTAATACCCATCACCAGGCTAACCCATCCCCCCCAACCCCCTCCCCTCTAGAACCCTCAGTTTGTTTCTCAGAGTCCATAGTCTCTCATGGTTCGTCTTCCCCTGCGATTTGCCCCCCTTCATTTTTCCCTTCTTGCTATCTTCTTTTTTTTTTTTAACATATAATAAATCATTTGCTTCAGAGGTACAGGTCTGTGATTCAACAGTCTTATACAATTCACAGCGCTTATCACCTCTCTGTTTTATAGGAAAATTGCTCCTATGGCGTCACTAATTTTTTTCCCACTCTTTCCAGGGCCTGAACTCTTGCTCCAAGTCCTCTAGGGTTTGGCTCTTGATATTTAAATCCAAGCTTTTGGAATATTTTTTTCCTTTCAAGCTGCTGGTACTTGCGATTCAAAGCCTTGGTTTTAAAGACTATTGTCTGCACTGTTGACTTACAAAGGTCAAATTAATTGCTCAAAGGCCAAAAATATGATTCTTTGTTCTCTCTGAATCGACCATATCCTGAGGCATAGAGAAAGTACTCTTTTCTACTTAAATATAGTAGAAAAATAGAACTAAAAGAAATTGAAAAAAGTCAACACTTAGTTTAATAGCAAAATACCCTACTACAGAAGGATGTCCCCAATGAAATAAAGTGGTTTAAGTGTACTAGTGTGCTGTATATTTATCTATGTTTGCCTAGCTCCATAAGGTAAAACAAAAACAAAACAACAAGTGTGCCATACATATACATATATATGTATATATGTGTATTTTTATATCTAGTATGAAATATATGCATATTATATATATATAATGTTTTTGAGCTGCATATATTATCACTGACTCTGTTTTTAAAAATCTTTGAACATGAGCATGCTGTCTTGGTTGAATACTTCTAGCTATAAACACCATTAATTCATATATTGAATGCCTACTGTTGCAGGATTTCTTTTCCTTTAGTGCCTGTGATTTTTGGTCACACTGCCGCTTCAAAGAATGAAGAGGCAGACCAGACAAAGAGTGGTGGTCAGCAAAGCAAAGTTTATTGAGCTATAGTACAAAGCTCCTGAAGAGGGAGGGGACCCAAAAGGGTTGCCAATTTGGCGTTTAAATCTAAGGGTTGTTTTTTTTTTTAAGATTTTATTTATTTATTTGACAGAGAGAGAGAGAGACAGTGAGAGAGGGAACACAAGCAGGGGGAGTGGGAGAGGGAGAAGCAGGCCTCCTGCTGAGCAGAGAGCCAGATCCCAGGACCCTGGGATCATGACCTGAACTGAAGGCAGATGCTTAATGACTGAGCCACCCAGGTGCCCCAAATCTAATGGTTTTTATGGCCTCTTTGGCATGGGCTATTTTGATCTGATTAACCTCCATGCGCCTGTCACCCAATCAGGTTTTTGTCCAAGTGCTCATCTACCTATCAGGTAGTTAGTTGTTCACATGGGAAAGGATGGGGAGCTCCTTCCAGGGTGTTGTAGAATCCTTTTAAGGGTGATTTCCTCTTAGAGCATGGGTGGGGCCGGGGTGGGGGGGGCTTGTCCCTGCCTGCCTTTATTCTGACTATTCTTCATTACTACTATATACCAGGAACTAGGGATAAATAAGTGAAAAAGAATGATGGACATGTCCCTGATCTACTAAATGCTGGGAATTTCTCAGTCACCAAGTGAACATCAAAAATCTTCAAGCTTACATCCCACACTGTAGAACCTCCCAAACACCTGCTAAGGTGTTCAAAGCCACACCTGGAATCTTCCCTTGTTCTGTCTGGTGGGAGAGTTAATTGTTTTTAGCATTTCCTTCTCCACCACTACCAAGAGTACTTCTAGATCCCCAAAAGAGTTAACTCAGGTACACAATTTTAAGGCTGATTTCTAAAAAAGGAAGGCTCTTTTAAATGAATAATATGCAGAAAGAAATGTGTTTTTTAAATAATTAAAACTTACTTTCCACTTAATAGCTATAATTTCTCAAGGTGCCGCTGGTTTTTAGAAGACTACAAAATGACTCTCATCAGTTTAAACAACAGAAATTTGGTATATTTCCTTTCTAGTTGGGTTTAAAACTGGATACAGCATAAATTCATCTCTCCTTGCAGTCCTTTGCAAGTAAAATAATCTCATAGTCTGATTCTAATGTTGCTAAACTGAAATTAATAATATATCAAACTCTGAAAAGATGAATCGTATTTTGCAGCTATACAATGGAGCTTTCAAAGCTCCAGTAGGACTAGGGTTTTTTTGTTTTTTGTTTTTAAACAATGACATTTATTTTAAGCCTTCTTTATTCTTTTAGTACATCATCTGATGGGAAGTCAGGATGAATTAAAGATGATCATGAAATTTAAATAAACTCATTCAGGACACCAGAGCTTTATCTTTTAGACAATACATTTCCACAAATGCAAAATTTGAAATACACATTTTCCACAATCTTTTAGGTCACTTTTTCTTAGACTTGCATAATGTATAGTATCTTTCTAAGGGAAAAGCAAAAACAAGGACAAAAATCTTCTCTTTGAGCTCCAGGTTTTAAATCGTTTTTATTACATTGTTACTTAAAAATATGCAAACATAAAACCAGGCATAAATGCCTTATGCTTATATCTCTTAAAAAACATAATTACAAATAAAATACAAACAAATCTACAAATGTGAGAAATTCAATTTCACAATATTGGTTTTTAATGTAGCAGGAAATATTTTGTTAAAATGAGAGATTTGTTCACTATGTGAGTATGGCATTGGCTTGCTCCATACGGATTCTTGTATCCAGTACGACAATATGGTGTGCAGTAAAGTGACCATTCTTCTGACGTTTTGCTTGTGGAAACTCTCTTGGTACAGTGTCATCATTGGCTTTTTTTCTCTCTTTTTATGATTTTATTTATTTATCTTGAGAGAGAGAGTGTGAGAGAGAGTGCACGCGCACAAGCGGCGGGGGGAGGGGGCAGAGGGAGAGGGAGAAGCACACTGCTGTAAGAACACAGGGAAGTCTTATCATCGGATATAAGCTTGCAGACTGAATGTCATGATGTGACATCTCTTTGAGAGTTAGTGGGGAAGAAAGCTGTGACAATATAAAAAAACATTAAAAATCATCTAGAACTTTACACCACAATTATGTATCTAATGGATTGAGACTGAGAAAGTCTTAAGCGCCAGGATTTATAAGGTTCCTCAAATCTTAAAACCCAACACCACCTTTTTTCCTTCAAGTATTTCTTTTTTTTTTTTTTAAAGATTTTATTTATTTATTTGAGAGAGAGAGAATGAGAGACAGAGAGCATGAGAGGGAGAAGGGTCAGAGGGAGAAGCAGACTCCCTGCCGAGCAGGGAGCCCGATGCGGGACTCGATCCTGGGACTCCAGGATCATGACCTGAGCCGAAGGCAGTCGCTTAACCAACTGAGCCACCCAGGCGCCCTCCTTCAAGTATTTCTTAAAATACCAGTGAATATCAAAGAATGACTAAGGAACTGGGAACACAGGGAGCTGATATTTACATTGGCAGAAAGAAAGAACAGAAACCAAGCTAAAGTGAGATTGGTAGAGAGTAAATTAGAGAAGGAAAAATTACAGTAAAATGGTAGGAAGATGTTCTGTTGTGTTAACTATTCTAATCATCAGCTATTTGGTTGGGGAATAAAAATAAAACGTGGGATTTAAAAAATGTATTACTTGGTTAAAATACACCCATTTCTTTCTTTTTTTTTTTTTTTTTTTGAAGATTTTATTTATTTATTTGACAGAGAGAGAGAGAGCACAAGCAGGGGGAGCGGCAGGCAGAGGGAGAGGGAGAAGTGGGCTCTCCGCTGAGCAGGGAGCCTGACAGGGGGCTCAATCCCAGGACCCTGGAATCATGAGCTGAGCCGAAGGCAGACGCTTAACCGACTGAACCACCCAGGCGTCCCAAAATATACCCATTTCTTAAATATTAAATATGTTAAAACTACATAAACAGGAACTGTAACTCCTAATTAGAAATAGAGGATTTCTTTTGAATTTGTCACTGACCAGAGTTAGAAAGTAATAAAAGTGTCATTTGACAGTTTGAACTACAATCTGACAATATTTTCTGTGGATACATGGAATGGTTCTCATGTTTGAGAGAATTAGAGCTCCAGTTACTTTAGAGTTTTAGTGGCCATTTTTGGTCCTGCCAGGAGAATGCAACCCAAACCCTAAATTGTCTGGTCAGAGACTAGGAAAGACAGTAGAAAACAGTAAGAGGCAATGTTGTGGATGTCTGTTTGATTAAATACAAAGCATTCATTATCCATCATGGTCTTGGTTTAAAGTATGCTTCTCATTCCAAGGCTGTTTTTTGAATTACTCACTATTTCTAGCATGTTTCCTCTTAGAGCAATCTTTAAAAAAAATCATGTTGGTTTTCTTCTAGATAGTTTCACAAAATAAACAACAGCATAGTCCTCTTTAAAAGGCTTGGAAATTCAATAATTATATGGTTCATGTTTTATTTATTTGTTTTTAAATTATATTCTTTCATCTTTTTTATCTTATAACTGACTCCTCCCATTTTGGAAAGGATTTTGGACAAATAGTTTAGAAAGCCATAAAAAGGAACAAGGTAATTTTTTTTATACCAGTTAGATGAACGAAAATTTTCATGTGCTTTAAGAATTGGATTGCCCACAGAGGGACATCATTTAACAGTGTTTTGGGGTGGTGATGAGGGAGTTGTATATACCTAAAAGTACTTTATATTGGAATGCTGGTCCATTCATGGTTGTACTTTGTTTGTATATCAAATACTGTACCTGTCACAAGCTTGGATTTATTGTGAGGATGCATAATGTTGTTGGGAGAGCCTGCAAATCCCTCACTGGCAGCAGAGTCACCAGAAGTAGATGCACCTGTCTTCCCAGCTGGAATTTGCTCATGGGAAAGAGGGTCATTTAACACCATGTTGTCCTCATGGACAGCTGTATATATAAGCTGCCGTAGGGTGTGGAAGACCTAAATTCTGTTTTAAAAAAAGACTTCAATGTCCAAATGAAATTTGACATGAAAAGTATTTTGATGTTTTGATTCAGTTGATTTAGAGAATATTTAGGCTTGGTTTAATAGAAAAACATTATTTAGTTTGCTTTAGTCTGATCACTCTAACAGCTTTTAACGATTCAGTGAACACCAGTATTTTCAGCTCAGCTTAGCTTGCGGTTTAGCATAAAATAGTTCATTCTGTTTTGATGCAAGCCCTTAGTTAAAACATGGGCCTTCTCTCAGTGCTATAGCCATAGCTCGTTGTTTTTGTCCATTTCAATTGACTATTTTCCTCCAACAGACTTTAAGCTCAATGCTAGAGGCTGTGTCTCTTTTGCTAACCATCATTTTTTTTTTCTAGCATGCTGCCACTGTGTTAACTCTGGATATATTTGTGCTTAATAAATCTTTGTTAAGTGGATACATAAATGAAAGAATGAAGAATTGTTTTTCACTGGCCAGGAAGGAGGTAAAGACTCCTTCATAAAAACTAGGTGATTTCTGAAAATCACTCCAAAACTGAGAGGTCTCTTTGAGTCCCTTTGTTTTTTATTTTTTATTAAGGTATTTACTTACAATAGAATTTACTTACAATAAAATGTAGATTTTATGGGCATAGTTCCATAGAGTTTTTTTAAGTGGGTCTCCTTATTTAATCACTGTCCCAATCAATATATAGAATTTTTGAAGCACCTGGGTGGCTCAGTCGGTTGAGCATCCAACTCTTGGTTTCGGCTCAGGTCATGATCTCAGGGTTGTGAGAGTGAGTCCCATTTTGGGCTCTGCGCTCAGCACAGAGTCTGCTTGTCCCTTTCCCTCTGCTCTTCCTCTCTCTCTCTCTAATAATAAAATCTTAAAAAAAAGATATAGTATTTTTCCATTATTCCAGAAAGTGCCCTCATGCCACTTTCCAGTTAACCTCTCACAACACTGTTCTGATTATCACAATGGTCTCTTCTAAAACTTCACATAAATATAACCATAACCAAATAAAGTATGTACTTGTTTTTTCTGTAATAAGATTAATAAGAAAGGGCTGTGTTATTTCAAAACTTGCTGTATGCCTCTCCTTGGAGGATATATTGTCCTGCCTTCCCCATTCTTTCACCATTAGCTCTTAAGAATTTCAAAGATAGGGGTGCCTGGGTGGCTCAGTCAGTTAAACGTCTGCCTTTGGCTCAGGTCATGATCTCGGGGTCCTGGGATCAAGCCCTGCATCGGGTTCCCTGCTCAGCGGGGAGTCTACTTCTCCCTCTCCTTCTGTGCTCTCACTCACTCTCTCTCAAATAAATAAATAAAATCTTTAAAAAAAAAAAAAGAATTTCAAAGATAGACAGAATAAGATTCCTAGAAGTAGAGTTCAGAAGTACCATCAAACTTATATCATCATACTGTGCGCCTCCATACACAGGTCATTTGACAAATCAAGCCGATCAAGAGGGGCATATTTTAGATCTGGGAACACAGCCTTGTCTTCCTGACTTCTCTGAGCTTTACACAGCATTACACCATTGGTTTCACTTATCCTCAAGACAGTTCTATGGGTAAACATACGTATGTGTAACAAATTGGAGAGGTTAAGAAAGAGCTCCAAAATTAGATATTTCCACTAAAAGTCTTTTTAAAATGTATTTTCAGTAACATATAACTCTTTGTGGTGTAGAGGGTGGTGTTTGGGTAGAATTGCAAAGGAGGTTTGCAAAGAACTGTAGTCAGTTTGCAGGCAGTGGAAAGAGGCTTGCCAACTAAAGCCTGTAGAAAATGGATTCATTGAATTAGAGCAGTCCATGATCAACTGCCAGAGCTGGCTTATTTTCTTTGCTAGTTCCAAAAAAAAAAGAATGCCTGAAACTTTGTGGTGTTGGAAGGCTATCTTATAGAACATGCTGGCAGAGCACACTTTTTCACTGGCTCAGGTCGGTATTTTTATAGACTTGATGGGGTACTTAGGGCTCTGGTAGAGATTTTTAGGTCAGAAAAAAAATGAGGCATAGGAGATTAGGGACCAAAATGTGTTAGTTTATTTGATAGCAGAGTAGAGCAATAAAACAGTCTTAGCAAAGCCACAGACAGGACTGGCTAAGCCTAACAATTTTCAACTGATTTTGCAGAAAGTTTTGCTATTACTGAGACCAAAAAATAAAATTGTGATCTAGGCAAAGGAAGTAAATAATCACGAAAAATAGTTAATATGATCTTATAACAAGGAAAGACATCATTCATTCAAAGGTGGTTGAGGGGGAGATTAAAAATGATTTAAAGGAAGAAAATTCCTTCTTCAAGTTAAGTGTTCTGGAAATGCTAATTATTTTGTACAAGATGGTTTGATGCAAGATATGTAGCAATTTCATGAAATGGCAAAAAAAGAATCTGAACAACTTGAAAAAGAATGTTAATGTTAGCTGAAGCGTACCAAGGTTATTTTTGTATTTTTCTTTCCCCTTAGACCCAGTAGAGACACTTCAAGAACTGCTCAGTCCCGGAGTGGAGGGATTGTGTGAAGACCCTGATACTTTACCCTGAGACAAGGTGCAGAGGTTTTCATTATAGGGTAAGAGCCAATTCCTACTTTGGGTTTTGTAGTCTTTGAAAGTTGATGAAATGGTGAGGTAAAATTAGGTGGTATTATCAGAAGTACTAGGATGCTCTGAATTTGTTTATAGCTTTGTAGTAGCTCATGTCTTATACATTTCATGTGAAATATGTTCAGAAATAATTCCTTGGCAGATATTATCATTATGTTTGAAATAGGATGATATGTAGAAACAATGGGAATTACAAAGCACCAATCTGACCATTTTGGATTAAAACATCTTTAGCAGAGATTCTCTTGTTGGGTGCTTCTCAGCCTTTTTCTTATCATGCCCACACAGAAAAAGGACAATCTTCCTGTGATACAGTACAGAGGCTGCTTATTACCAGAGACCACTGGCTCTGGTAATCAGATCCAGAGCAGCTCCAGGGCTGAAGGGTTTGAATCTTAGTACATCTATAAACAGTTATTTGGGGGAACTCTGCTGGGGAGCAATAGCTTTCCTTTTTGAAACCACTAAAGTGTCTCCGGCTTTGTCTGCATCTCAACGATTGGAGCCTGGGTTTAGAGGAGTTTTTCTTAGAGAAAAAAAAAAAACACTTTGTGTCCCAAATTTTCACATGAAGTTAATTTGACTTAAGATTGACCAATATCCCTGATTTTGTATCTAGAAAATTGAGCCTTAAATATTTTCTCCATCCTTTCTATTAGTACAATGATCAAGAAGCTCTCTCCTAGAGAATCCACATTTCAATTCTGACAAGGGTCTTTGTTGTCCTGGGGCTCTGGGGAAGTTGACATAAGACAAAAATCTGCCCTAACAGTCACGAGGACTCCCCATAGTCTGAGGTGTGCTTAGCTTAGGTCTCACTTTAATATTTGGTCCAGGTTGGGTAAGTCCTGTTAGTTGTCTTAGTTACCATTTAAAAAAACAAGTTAGTGTTCAACAGATTTAGGGCCTGATTCAAACCCAGACTGAATATTGCAGAATTATAGGTTTCAGACTAATAATGGGACCTGGATATTCTAAGGTTATTTCTTCTGTGCCTTATTCCAATATCATCACAGGTACCAACATAATTATGACCATAAGAATAAATGGTAACAACAGAGATGGGATGAGCATTTCTATGCCATGAATGACTGGCATAAAATACCCTTTGGTCATAATTCTAGAAGTTGTCTTATTTTACCAGGGTTTTTGTCTTGTTTTGGTTTGGTTTGGTGTCTTAGGTTTTGCTTTTTTTTTTTTTTTTTAATTTTAGTTAACAATTTTTTAAGAGCAGTTTTAGGTTTATAGAAAAATTAATTGAAAACTATAAAGAATCCTTACATATCCTCCCCCAAAACACACATAATTCCCCCTATTATTAACATCTTGTATTAGTACGGTACATTTGTTAAAATTAATGAGCCAGTATTGATAGGTACATTATTATTAATTAAAGTCCATTACAATGAGCTTACTCTTTGTATTGTACATTCTTTGGGTTTTAAAAAATGTATAATGACATATTTCCGTTGTTGCTGTGTCATATATTATATCATATAGTACTGTATAGTGCATTATATGGAAAATACAGAATATTTTGACCACTCCCCAAAATTTGTGTGCTTTCCCTATTTACCCTTCCCTCCCCTCACTGAAACCCTGGCAACCTCTGATCCTTTTACTACCTCCAGAATTTTGCCTTTTTAAGGATGCCATGTAATTGCAATCATACAGAAGATAGCCATTTCAGACTGGCTTCTTCCACTTAGAAATATTTCACTTTTTAAGTTTCTTGGATGTCTTTTTGTGGCTAGATAACTCATTTCTTTTTATTGCTGAATAATATTCCATTGTATGAATGTACAATAGTTTATCAATTTGTTATTGAAGGACATCTTGGTTTCTTCCAAGTTTGACGGTAATGAAAAAAGGAGCTGCTCTAAACATTTTTCTGCAGACTTTTGCATGGACATGTTTTCAGCTCATTTGGGTATATGTCAAGGAGTGTGGTTACTGGATCATATTGGTATGAGTACCTTTAGTTTTGTAAGAAACCTCCACATTGCCTTTCAAAATGGCTGTATTATTTTGCATTCCCAGTGAATGAGAGTTCCTGTTGCTTTACATCCTTACCAGAATTTGGTATTGTCAATGTTTTGAAAGGTAGTTATTCTAATAGGTGGGTAGTGTTTTCTCATTGTCTTAGGTTTTTAATATAATGTATTACAAAAGAGATCGTGACTGCCCAGAATACTCTGGACACTTAACCACTAGAAATTTCTTTAGTATTTACTTGGTAATGAAAATGATTAAGAATATGGGCTTTCCTCTGGTAACATCCACTGTGATAATGCATTTTTATGAGATAAGAGTGTGTGTACACCTAAGTGTGTATTTATGTGTGTCTGTGTATTCGTATATGTCTACTATTCTCTATTATACAAAGAGATAATAGGCAAAGACTTTTCTAATAATAATACCATTGAAATGAAAATAGGCAGAGTAAATCAAAGATATTTTTGTTTCTAAAATTGAGATATGAGTATTCTATAGATCCTGATATTATAACAGGCCATACTTGATGTTATATAAAGCTAGCTTTCTGGCATGAGTAAGCTATTTCAAATTAGGCATTTCTAGTTTTTGTATTCAGTTAAATTCACCCATGTAGATATAGCTATAGGAAGGAATTCTTCATTGTCCTTCCAAGTTATAATTTTTCTGTGGCTTGGTGCATGTTTCTGCTTTAGATTTGATTATATTGCTTTGTAAATATGTCTGATGAGATAAACTTCCATTCTAGAGGGCTACTTTCTCAAGTATAAGGACTACTCCTCCCATAATTCTATCTTTAAAATGTAGCACAATGCCTGTGTTAAAGAAAAAAATTTCATGATACTTGTAAAGTAAGGAAGACTTTATTCAAGAGGGACTATGGCAGTGGAGTTTTGCAGAAGGGTAGAGAGATAGGACTCAACTCCTAATACAACAAGGACAAGTAGAGATTTAGAACCAAGGGTCAGGGTGGAGATCAGTGGATGGAAAATTACTGGGCCTAGGGGAATTCTCACTATACTGATTCAACAAGATTCTTACTGAAGGCAGGCCAGGGTGATAAGATATGGAGGTTGGAGGATGAGGAATTTGATCTAATATCAAGGACAATCAGATACCAAGGAAAGAGGATTTTCCCGAAACTAATTCAGCAGAATTCTTGCTAGAACTGGACTAAGCAGGCCAAAGAGAGAACCCAAGGTCAGAGCCTAGTTGAGAAGAGGATTTAGAGGAGCCTGACATAGATTTGGTCCAGAAGAGTCTTTGTCACCTGACACATAGTAGAATTTTAGTGAACATGTATTATGTTATTATATAGATGGCTTTCCATCAAATACTATAGAAATCTATTAACAAAGTCCTAAAGACACGAGGCAAGCATTGTAATTTAAGAAAAAAGAAGAGGGAAATCACTTTAAATCATATAAATAATTTTGTGTAATGTTCAAGACTAAGCTATTAATCAGAGCATAGATTTGGTTAAAAAATTAAACAACTGATATACGTGAACAATTTCTAAGTGCAAAACAGAATTTCAACAATTACTTTCTAAAAACAATGCACTTTAGTGGAGGAGGGTTGGGGGAGAAGGGAAAGGGAATCCTATTAGTGACATAGATTAAATATATATACAAATTTTATAAAGAAATAAAATAAAATGTATCTTAAATCTAGAATGTACCTTAAATTGGACTAAATTTTAAATCTAGGTTGCAAATTCATTGATATCATAGTATATGAAAGCCTGTTTTTCTAAACATTAGCATGCATAAAAGTTACCTTGAGTCCTTGTTTAAATTTCATTCTCTTGGGCCCTACACCTCAGTATCTGAGTAATTTGAAGGATCAGTGATTTTTCACTTTTAACAAGTACTCCAGCTTATTCTGTTACAGGGACCTGTAGGCCATGCTTTAAAGAACCCTGATCTCTACCCTTTACAATTTTCTTCCCTGTTGTATTGTTGATGTTTGAAAGTACCCCCTGAGAATAGGATGATAGGGAGATCAGCCCAAATATAGGAACCAAAAGAATATGCCAACAAGATTAACTTCATGGCCCCTTACAGTGGTGTGGTTGAAGGAGGATTGTCCTACAAGTCTGAAAATGAGAAAGCAAACTAATCGGAGAGACCAGCACAAAAATTGTATCCAAGATTAGAACATTTCAAGAAAGAATGAAATGCATATTTTGTAAATAGAATAAATATTTTCTAAATAGATAAAATATAGTACAATTACATCAATATTCAATGAATTGTTTATTTCAAAGACATGAGTTATGATATTTATAACTATAGGGGAAATGATAAATACCCAAGAAGTCCAAAAGTGGGGGATTGACTAAGTTAATTAGTATCACTATCCCAATGTAATATTATTTTCACTGCTTTAAAGAATGATGTTATTTAGAAAGTATCTAACATAATGTGATATCAAAAGAAAAATGAGAAATGATATGTGTTTCTGCATAATATATGTATACATATGTGGTGAAATTTCAGGTGTTTTGAATTCTAAAATTTTCTTCAATATTATATGGTACTCACAAAATCAAATACTAGAATCTAAAACCTAGATGAGGTAGATCAATAATATCTGGAATCAGATACTTTGGTCATGAATTTTTAATAGTTAAGAATAAATAATTTTTGCCTTTTGGCCAGACCCACCATCTTCCAGTAATTTGCCAAAATAACCAACACAGAGGGGAGAGGCATCTGCTATATGTTCTCTAGGTCTTTTAGAAAACATGGGGTGGTTCCTTTGGCTATATACATGCCAATCTGCAAGAAAGGTGATATTATAGACATCAGGGGAATGGCACTGTTCAAAAAGGAACACCCTACAAATGGTACCATGGCAAGACTGGAAGAGTCTATAGTGTTACCCAGCATGCTGTTGGCATTGTTGTAAACAAATAAAGTGCCAGTCTGCTCCATCCAGAGAAACACACTTTGTAAGAACCAATGGAAAGGAGCCTGAGCTGCTAGAATCCATTCCCTATGAATCCATGCCTTGATAAGTGACAAAAAAATAAAAGACCTTTAGATTGTAAAAATGTTTCTTTTAGTTGAGTAGAAGTGTGGTATGCCTTTCCCCAAAGAAATATTTAAGACAAAACAACAACAGTTAAAAAAAGACAAAAAAGTAAATAATCTTTAAGTAAAAAGGTGTTTTGAAATTACGTTATTATTAAGCTCCAGGTAAACTCTAAATACCCCCATCTGGCCAATTATTAGAATCGTTTGGGGGACATTTTGAAGATATGGATTCGTTAGAATCTAGAGAAGTGGTTAAGTTTCTGCAGATCGGAGTTTAGCTCTGGAATCTGAAATTTTTGAATACATATTGATGGCCTTATTGATTAGCAAAGTTTGGTGACCATTGTTGTGGGGAAGACAATTTATGTCTTCAAGAATTTTTGCAATGATCAACATATGCCAAGAAAATTCAAGCCAAAAATAATGTCAAAGTCTAGAATGTTTAATGTATATAACATAGTAAATAAAGTAGAAGTTCAGAGGAGGGGAAGAAGAAAATGAAGAGGATTATTTGGGAGGACCTTCTTGAAGAAGAATCTCATAAGCATTGGAGTGGTAGCCTAAATACTGGAGAAACCATCGTCATCTGAACAATCTTCATGTTAAGATGAGGAGTGATGTCACTGTGGAACACTTAGGGATGGCAGTAACACAGTTGGCCCATTTGGGGATGTCAGCTCTTTCACCAATCCAAAGTGTAAGCCTTACATTCTTTCCCCAGAGGCCCAGGTCCCTTTCAGGCTTTTCCTCCCAATCTGGCTCTTGGTTTGGAGGCAAGGGCTGCCTCCTGGTTGAAGAGGCTTCTCAGCACTTTAGGATGGGAAGGCATGTGAAGTCTATAAATAATTGTCTCTTAAGGCGAGGAAAGGCACATCAGAAAATTTGTGCAAAGACAAAATGTTTATTATTTATGTTTATTAAAAGGAATTATGGCTTTTAAAAGACGAAGAATCAATCACAGAGTAAGTTGACGTTGGACCTTTACAAATAGATATGATTTGCTTTCCCAGAACATGAAAAGTGCAGGTGGAGAGTCATTTCAGTGATGGGGACCTCATTCACCTAAGTCTTTCTTCTGTCGACTCAATTTCTTCTTTAATACAAATGCTGTTGTTTAAACATACATTCCTCTAGTTTATGTTGCCTAAACTGACAGTAAATTCATTTTATGCTACATGGGACCTAAGAGTAGGAGGTCAACAAATATTTTGTCAAAGAAAAAAGCCAATAGCAGCTTGACTAGAGTCGACTGAGGAATGGGCATAGGTAAGGCTGGACGTGACTGGTAGTCATACTGAGCAGGAAGTCAAGTCCCAGAATGAGGAATTTTGACTTGGCCTTACAGTGAAGGTTTCTGAGAAGGATAATGAGAAGATAAATGTGAGTTTTGAGGAAGAAAATCAGCCAACAGTAAAGATGGATTAAAGAGAGGAGGAACAGGAAATGCAATTAGCATGCTAACTAGCTAATTACCACCAGAGGAAACCTGGACTAGGCTGTTGGGAGTGAAAAGAAAAAGAAGGTAGGTAACAGCGAAGTTTTGCAGCTCAATTAGAGTAATATTGATTAATCACCTACTAAGTGCCAATCATTGTTCTAGGCCACTGGGACATCAAGTGAACAAAATGGCACATATATTCTGTCAGGAAAACAGACATAAGGAGCAATAACAAATAAATATAATAAATAATATGCATTATATATATGTATAATGTTGGAAATTTTAAATTTATAGAAAAACAAAAATTTGAGCAGAGTAAGGAGGGGTGGGGTAGGAGTTTGAAATTTTACATTGGATGGTCAGGGGAAGCCTCACTGAGAAGAAGCAAAAGTTTGAGGAAGGTGAGAGAGTGAGACAGTACTCTGAGGGAAGAGCCTTTCAGGCAGAAGGAAAAGGGAGGGCAAAGACCCTGAAGTGGGGATGTGTCACCAATAGCCACATTTTGAATTTAAAATCTATCCCAAGGCAAGATGCTCAATTGCCTCAATTGTACTGCTCACCAACTATTGAAAAGGAGGATTTTGCTGCTGGGAAGAAATCTTCTTCCTTTGCAGTTCTGCTTCAGGCCAAATTGGATTAAATTTCAAAAGGACAAAAGAAATAGAATGAATTAGGGAGCCAGCCTTGGGCCATGCCCAAAGTTAAAGTCAGTGAGAGAAAATGAAGGAGATAGGAGAAGTCAGACAGAAACCAGGATCTAGTCTGTCCTTACAGTTGTATAAAGAGGGCTTGGCTAAGAAAAGGAGACTCCCAGAGGCTACAAAAAGATTAAGGTGATTCTCAGAGAAACAAACTGAGGGTTCTAGAGGGGAAGGGGGTGGAGGGATGGGTTAGTCTGGTGATTGGGTATTAAGGAGGGCATGTACTGAATGGAGCACTGGGTGTTATACACAAACAATGAATCATGGAACACTACATCAAAAACTAATGATGTAATGTATGGTGATTAACATAACATAATAAAATTAAAATAAATAAAAATAAATAAATATATGCAAAAAAAAAGCTTAAGGTGAATACAGACTGCAGAAATGAAAAAACCAATGGGGTTGAGAGAAGGGGCGTTGGGGTTATTATGAAGGCCATTGATGACCCTAGAGGGAGCAGTTCAGTTGATTAAGGGCATGGGATTACAAAATACCCAACTGGTTATGTTTCCTATACCAGGAACAATGGAAAATCTGCGTTCTTAAGATTTAGTAGTATCCTAGACGAGTTGATTTTCAACAATCCATTAAAGATATTTTAATAATGTTCTGAAGTCTATCTTTGATAAGAAGTGTTGGCACATTTGAAAAAGTAAAATGAAATGTGTTAGGCTTCAAACTGAGGATGTATGCAACTTCTCCTTCCCCTTTGCTCTTCCGTCTGCTCTGATTTCATAACAAGGCACAGTATTAACATGTTAAAGAATTGAAGTCTCTACATGCTTTGGTGGGGAGATGCTGCAGTATTGCTCAATTTGCAAAAATTCTCTGGCCTGAAGTTTACTTTTCGTCAGGTCTTCACCAAAGCTTGTACTTTATTAATGCATCAAATCTTTTTCTAGGACACAGTGATGTTCTGTTTTGTTTTGTTTATTATTATGTTATGTTAATCACCATACATTATATCATTAGTTTTTGATGTAGTGTTCCATGATTCATTGTTTGCGTATAACACCCAGCGCTCCATGTTCTGGTTTTAAAAGGCCAGCAGAAATGAATGGGTTATCCTAGGGTTAAGAGGGGAGCCTGTCAATATTTGGTAGCCTTTTCAATAGCTCCCTAATTGGAATTTTTTAAAAGATTATAAGCATTAAAACATAGCAATAAGTAGTGATTCAATACACTTATGTTAAATGTTAGTAAAAAATGTACAGATGTCAGGGGTTTATAAAATTGGTACAGTCAACCGTGCTTCCTGCTTCCTGTGCTATGACCTAGAATTGATTCTTTAAGACATCTTTTTATGTTATATAGTGAACCTATCAGAAAAAGTGCTTTGAAAGCAGTGGGAGATTAGCCATTTAAAGAATGGGGAAAAAAAATCTTAATATAAGTAAAGGGATGGACTTGTTATTCCGGAAAACAAATAGGGAAAGTGTGTTAAAGTTGATGTGATAGGTGGTGGAAGTTATTTGGAATTTCAGGATTGATGGTAAGGAATTTTGAAGATCAGATTCATATTTAAGGTCAATCCCTTTGCCCTTATTCTCTTCTTGCCTCTTCCTTCCAGATTCCCATCATGCTGCACCTATTAAAACCTGCTCAGGAAAGGATCCACTGTCACAGTCTTTTATAACTTCATTTGAATTTAAATCAGTGTGTTACTTCTCCCAAGTGTATTTACATTTTAAACAGGAAAGGAAGGTTGCATCTCCATTTAAAATAATTACACATCAGCCTGCTCGGATCTGTATGAAAGACCTGAGAAATTTTATGGGTTGTTTTTTTGACTTGGTAGTTGCATTTTTGTGTATATATATATATTTTGTTGTTGTTGTTGTTAGCATTTTATAGCAAAGGAACTGTATAGTTCCCAAAAATTGCAACATGATGAGATTCTCATTGCTTTTAATTAACCTGCCTTTTTCTTTTTTTAACTCCACAATTAATTTGGCTAAATTGGTTAACAAATGAAAAATTGTAACTACACTAGTTGCATATTGCTTTTACTATGTAATGCTTCCATCGTTATGTTTCACATGAGAAAAATCTTAAAATAGATTTTATATTCTCTGATAAAAATCACCATTTTGTCCTTGAAGACATTGTCCCAGAAATGATTTTTTAAAAAGTAGCACTATTGGTTTCATTTCTTGGAAGAGAAAAACGTCAGTTAGAGTAGTAGTAAGATAGTAATCTAGTATATTTGGTATTATGAGACTCAAGGATTTAGCAGTAAAAAGAAATCTTTACTGAAGAAAAAAAAAATTGGCATATTTTGTTAAGAGGAAGAGAGTTGAATTGCTATATTTGACTGCAAATCTGGCAACACAAAATGTGGTTGCTTGGAAATAAAAGTTTTCCTAAAACTTTTTATTTGAATTAGTTATTGTAATTGCATCAGTAACAGAATTCTTAATTTTTATAAGTACAGAAATATGCATAGTTTCTTTAATCCTATAATATCCCCAAATACTTAAGACATATGCTTTATAGAAACAGAGTGTCAAGAGTTCAGAAATAACAGAAGTAAAACCAATGAATCACCAAAGTAGTAATTAGTACAAGTTTATTGTACACACACCAAAAACACAGACTACAGATTGGGAGCCCTCAAACCAAAACATGAAATGAGGCTCAGGGGAATATTGTTATAAAGCAATTTATATAGTGAGAAAGCAGTGACTTTATTCTTCACAGTGATTGGTTATAGTATTAGAATTTTCTTAAACAATAGGGAATTGGTCAATGGTTACCTCATAACAACCTTGAGAAACAGTCTAAGTTTTGCTTATGATTTCCCAAGATGTAAGGAGGAAATGACCCAGGTCATGTTAGTCTTGTGAAATAAGCTAAATTAAGCTTTGCTTATATGACTGAATGGTTTTGTCTGTTCAGGAAATCTTCAAGATTGATCTCCATTTTTTTTTTTACTTGAACCATTCCCCCTTTTGGTTATTGTCTCAGCAGTCTGAAAGCATGACCTAGCAGTATAGCATTATTCTCTGTTACTACCTATCCTGGATGTAATCATACTGAAGAATCACATGTTTGATGTTTGCGTTCATCACGCCAGAGGGCCTTGTAGTCCTCAGCTTCATCAGTTATGTGGTTATTGTTGATTTGATCTATTTATCTGATGCTGATGGATACCATTTGACAAGTGAGTGGCTGCCAACAGGCATTTAAAACCCTCGAGGTGTTACAATGCACTTGAGAGGTCTGAATGGTGATTATAAGGAGAAAAATAGCAAAGGATTGAAACATTCACCAGAGGATAGCTTGTCACGAGATAAGATTTAACCAATTAAATGTCTCAAATGGGTTATAATGTTTTAAAAGTGATTTGCATAGGCACAGCATGATATATTAGCGAGCATCCTTATGTTTACTTAGGACAAGGTGAACACTAAGGATGCTTGATTTTAGGAGGTGGTGTAGCAGGGGAGCTTCCACCTAAATTAGGCCTGTATATGAGAAGAGCAATCAGGTGATTTAATGAGAGGCGTTTTTATGGAAACAAAAGAAAAAGCTCAATAGTTTGAGCAATTTATAAATACAGTTTCTGAGTTTGGAGAGCAGCCAGTTGAGATTTCTAGATGTGGGGTTCTAAAGCATCTTCAGATGGAGTGAGAGTGAGCAGAGATGATCGGTCAGATTTTCCTGGTTTGCAGTGTGAATGTCTTTGGTGGTCTTTCTGATTGTGTACATAGCACCAGGCATGAAGACTGTCCACACCTCAGCTGTGATGGTGATTTCTCAGAAGTTTATATCAAGTTGTCCAGCTTTAGCTTGCATGCCTTCAAGAAAAAGACAGTTTTAGTTTCATAGTGATTCCAAATCAAAAGAGTGGGAGAAAACTGGAAATGTTAGTTTGAGAAATTCTAGCCAAATATTAGAGGAAACTAGAAGAATTCAGGATCCAGTCCAGTGTGTAAGTAGAAAACAAAACCTGAAGAAACATTAAGAGCACTAGAACCTGATATCCACGAAAGTGTATTACTGAAATATAATTTTTCTCTCTATAACCATCCCCATTTCTATCAAAGATAACCACAGTAAGAGTAATTTGTTTGCAGATTAACTCTGGTTTCAGTAAACTTGCCCTGGCTATTTACATTAGGGTACCAGGAATAGCGATTGACCATATAGCTCTTTTAAATGTACTTTGCTGGAACTTTTTTTTTTTTTTGCTGGAACTTTTCATAGAGTATTTCAGATTGGAATCCAAAAGCCTCTCAAGGCTAGGAAGCCACACCAAGGATTTGCCCAATTGTGTCCTGTTACAAGGAGAACAGATTCATATTGAACTTATGCAAATGTATCTACTGTCATGAAAAATAAGAATATTTAATAAGAGGTTCTGAATTCTGTAGGGATCAGGTAGGGAGAAAAAGATGTGTTTCAATCTTTGTTTCAAAGATACACCTAACCAAATTGCTGTCAGTTATGGTTAGATTAACAGGGAATAGAAAAGGCGGCCCTTTAAATCTGAAAACAAAATATTAAAGAACTAGTAATATTTTAAATGAAGTCATCAAATTCATAATCATTTTCATCAGTTCAGTCAATGTTGTATAATTCTTGTTTTGTTTCATCTTGGCCTAGCAGCTTTATGAATCAATTAGGTTTTCATTAGAATTTTAGAAATTCTTACCAGTTCTGTGTTACGACCTTAAAGTTAACATAAACCTGCAATTTAGAGTTCTTATTGGGGTCTTTTCTAAGAATCTTCTTGAAGATGAAGCACTTTTTTTTTTTCTATTTAAATTCCATTAGCCAACATATAGTACATCATTAGTTTCAGATGTAGTGTTCAGTAATTTATCAGTTGCATATTACACCCAGTGCTTTTGCCAAATAGTTGATTGTAAATGTATTCAGAGAAGTAAAACAATAGCTCATTGTGAGTGACAAAGGACTTTTAAAGAGCTATGGTTAAAGATCTGTAAGAGCTCTATCTAGTAAGAGCTCTCTCTCTCTCTCTCTCTCTCTCTCACTCTCTCACACACACACACACACACACACACACACACACACACACACAAATAATGCAATTGACAAGTAAGTTTGTTTTTTTGTGTGTAGTTTAAGGTAATAGCTGGAATTGTGACTAATAACATCAAATTTTTTAAAGGATTCCATATAATTTTGAATTACTTGTTTTAATGATATATATGTCCCATATAAATATGATCTAAGAAAGTTAAACATTACTTATTATTTGACAATGTTCCCATGCAGTTTAATATATCAAATAAGCTTAAATAAACTAACTTTTCTTTTTTTATTTCATTCAGATTTGATTTGAGGAAGTTTGTTTAAAATGTCAAATGATTTTTTTTAATGTCAAAAGATGTAAATACTTATCAAATAGGATCATAGGTGTTTGTGAAATAATACTTTGTTATCTATTCAACCAAAGTGAAATTAAAAGATGTCAAAGGCAAACAAAGTTACATAGTTAAACAACTAGTACGTACAACTGTAGAACTTAGCTCTTTTAATGGAGAAAACTTAATGTTTTTCTTTAAGGAATCCTGGAGCTGATAAACACAACATGAAGCACAGGAAATTATTTTCATAAGAGGCAGAATCTTTGTTTCCTAGGCAGATTACATTAGAAGTAAAGAAAAATTTTTGTTTACAATTTCTTATTAAGAGCAGACCAATGATCTAAAACAAACTTTGTCATCCTAACAGAGAGAAAAGCAAATTATAATTTTGTACAAGTATACTTTTGATATTAAAACTACCCTCTTCCTTTTCACCTTTTTAACTTAAATCCATTCCCATCTAGCTCGACTACATATAAATTCCTTTCTGAAGATTTCTTTTTCACAAAACTACAATTTTCTATATCCTTTCAGCTTTTGTCCTATCTTTTTCCTTTCTTATTCTGGAACAATTATATTACTTTAAGACAAAATTACTTTCTTTTTTCCTTTACAAAAAAACAAAACCAGAACCAAAAAGATTCCACGTCCTTCATATCTTTCCTTAACCCCCCATTTCGCCTTATCCACTTTTCACATACAGTCATTTTCTTTCACCCTTATTATTTTTAGTAGTTTTAATTACATATATATATAAGTAAACCAAGTGAGAATGCATGACTGGGTTGGAACCTAGAGATACGTTAGTTAAGTTCATGTATGTGCCCTACTACTAGAGTAGTTTAAGTAAAATCTTGGGGATGGTGGGGAGGGAGTAGAGAAAGAAAGAGAGAGAGACAGTGACAGAGAGAGGAACAGAGAGAGAACATGTGTGTGTGTGTGTGTGTGTGTGTGTGTGTGTGTGTGTGTAAGAGAAACAGTCCAAAATACAGACACAGAAACAAGCTCAGAGGGAAGAATTTGAGTTCCAAGCAGAAGAAGATGTTTGATTATCTTTCAAGTTTATGGCCTGACACTAGCAACGGCTTTTGTTGCTTGGGAAACATCATTTTACCTTCTTGCATCTGAATTTTTCTGAGAAGAACATCCACTCAATGTCACAGTAACCTCACAGGAACAATTTAAGAGTTCCTGCTAAAAGCCTGTAAGAACTCTCAGTATAGAAGATATAGTTTTGCAAACACATTTGCAGCCTCTGTCAATCTTAACAGATTGAGAATTTGATGGGTTTATTACCAAGCCGTCAGTTGTACAGAATAGAAGGCAAGAATAATTCTTTAGAAATTGTTAAAATGTTAGTTAAATAATGACCAGAAAATTGCAAGTTGGCCTTCTTCAGTGGCATTTCTAAAATATGGCTTCAATATGTCCAGCTTTATTTCCCCACTTTAAATGATAGCTAATTGGAAAAAATTCCCATGGGGTGCCATTGATGGGATCTTTGGAGAATATTCCTTTCCTCTATATTTGTTTTATGAGCTGTAGAATCTTCTCTTGATTTTACCATATCTGGAGGATCTGGCTATATCCATCACTAGAGTAACTGCAAGCATTTGAGAAGTTCTATGCCACACTAGGACCCCAGATAGAACTTGATTTAAGAAGGGGAAAATGCCCATATTGTGCTTGGTATAAAAGCGAGAGTGTTTGTCCACAGCTTCATTTTTGTGAGCATCAGTAATTCTTTAATACATTGCTAGTACATGGATCTAAAGATGAATATGGCTGACAATCCCTTGGATGATGTTATTGGAACTTTCAATTCACTTGCTGATGCTAACTTATTCCTGGGGTAAGAATAGAAAAATCTTTCGAATAATGATTCAAAGGAAGGGATTGATCCCAATGAGGTAATTATAAGATCTTTAATAATAGTTGATTGTTTGAACCACAGTCCTTTACTGATGGTAGGTCTATCATACTATCTGGGATAGTGAAACTATTTCATGAATTTGCTGCTAAATTCCTAAAGTAGAATAATAGGACACCTTTAAAAATTGACATTTAAGGAGCCAATGAGGTAAACAACTTTATGATATATTTTAATAAAGTGCAGTGATTATAAAATTATTGTCCTTTTAACTAAATTTATAAGATATCATGTCACAGAAGTAAATGAAAATGGGCTTTGAATTTACAACACTAGAAAACATCTTAAAGTGCATGTTTTGACCTAATTTTTTTCTGATAATGTATCTATTAAATAATAAATGAAAACGAATACAATATTTATTAACTCAGAATTCAAAAATATTTACATTAATATTACTTTATAGTTATAATTAATATTATATTTTAGTAAAATTAATACATAAGGCAGCCAATAACTGTTTCTAGTTATCAAATCTCATGTTTTCTATTTTTTCCAATCAAGCTTTTAAATATGTTAAAAAAAATTTTCCTGATGTTACTTTGAAGTTCATACTTTAAAAAAATATATGAAAATTAAAAAACCAATACCTTTTATTTATAAAACAAAACCAATGTTTTAAACATTTATAAAATAGTTTATAGTTTCTGTAGTTGTAATGTAAGTATAAAATTAATTAGCTCTTTTCCAAATTTGGAAACCTTTTGCCTCTAAAGACAGCTCTCAGAAATATTAATTCACTCATCTGTAACAGCAAAAGAATGTCAATGAGGTTGATCCACTAGGGTGCTACTCTTGCAGTAATTACGTGCCTTGGACTTTACCTTGAAGTGCTTGCTTATTTGTTGGCATTTAGCCTTCAAAGTAGTGTTGAGCTTGAGACGAGTACATGAATGAATTACATATGACATTTATGGCAAGACTCTAGAGTCTCATTTCCTCTCTAAACTCTTAAAGTGTTAAATCCTTTGAAGTTTTAAGTGTCTTAATGAAATAAACTTGTCTTATATCATTTGTACATTCCATTTTTCTTACTATAGATGCATAAATCAGGGGGCCATAGGTGGTTCATTCATTCATTCAAGGAACATTTACTAAAAGTCTCTTTTTTGTTAGGCAGTGAACAAGGTGGTAAAGGCTTACAATTTAGTAGTAGAGATATACACTGAACAACACATTTCACCTATCTATCCATAGATGCAATTATGAGAAACACCATAAAGAGAACAGGATGAGACAAGTGCATATAAGAGAATGGCTTAACATAGTCAGAGGGGTCATGAATATCCAGAAGGAAGATAGTTGAAGGGAAGGGGAACATTCCCAGGAAAAGCAACCTGAACGTTCTAGGGATATATTCCTTAGGATATTTCCTGGACAGAACTGGACAAAACTGTAGGGCCATAAATGTAACTGAACAGGATTTTAATTAATACTTTATAACACATAGATTATTTTATGATAATTTTAAAGTTAAGATTATTGACATACTGCCCACCAAAAATTCTTAAATTTTTCTTCACAATCCTTCTTCCTACCCAACCTCATGGATTGGCTCAGCGATTACAAAAGTATTTACAAGCACTGAATAGATCTTCACGGGTGATTATTTGTGAAAAATTCATGGGTGTTTATACTTCAAATCAAGATCTGCAGAGTATCTACCTGCCATGAGGTTTCCCTTCACTTGACTGCCACCCAGGCTACTGCTGGTTCCTGAACACCTGCAAAAAGTAAAAAAAAAAAAAAGAAAAAAAGCTTACTGCTAAGTTTTATTATGTTAGACTCTTTAAAGCTTTCAATAGCTGATGTATTTTATGTGATAATGTCAAAATCTAGTAGCTTAGCTTTAAAAACTCTTTATAGCCAATATGATCTCCAACCTACATTTCCAGCACGTCACCCACTACTTCCTGACACAAATTCTATGCTTTGGCCAAAGTAGTTCATTTACTTTTCCCCTAATGTACCCTAAGTTACCTCACTTCCAAGAAAGCCCCTCCATTTAAAGTACCACTCCCCCCGTTTCTCTTCTTCAAAAGCCTACTCTGTCTTTGTATCACTAACCACTTCATCCAAAGTATTTTTTTATCTGAATTCCAATTTTAGAAATCATAGCAAATTCCCTAATAACATTCCATATTCCTGGATGCCCATCTGTTTGGTAACACTTAAGAAGCTGTGATTGCCTTCCGTGTGTTAAAATTTCAAGTGCACTTTGTTTTCATTATTTTGTACGTAGATTCCATTTACATAACTGTCCTATATTCTAGGATAGTTTATCTTTAAATCCTTGAAGGCATGGTGCTTTTCCCATATTCAGTGTTCAATAAATGCATGTTGCTGGGTTGATGAAAAAAAACAGACTTAGCAATAACCACCAAGCAAAAGAACTACTGTATCATCATCACCAGGACTTTCTGGCTCCCTAGATTAAGATGCAGTAAGTACAATTCCATAACAGATTAATTGTTTCCCATCATGAAGAAGTTAAAATACTATCAGAATTTAGAAGCTATACTGGAATCATAATGAAGTTTCTTAATTCTGTGCCATGCCCATACATAGATTGAGTGTCTGCTATTGTTTAGCTGGCCTTATTTATTTAGTGGTAATCATTTCCTGAGATGGTGTAGAACATTGAATTGGAATGGATATGTCTAGCCTAGAATCCATATCCTAATGTTAGTTATAGGTAGCTCAGCATTAGATATTGTATGCAATTATACGTCAACCATGAAGATAAGCGCCACCCAGTTTTCAGGATTTCCAATCATCTCAAATTTAAAGGTCTACTTTTGTTCTGTTTTCACTGTGACTGGTTTTCATGGGAAGGAAAATTATAGGACTATTTGCTACATGCAGATACCTCTTTTCTCTTAAACTATTGATAAAGAAAAAAATAGAAAAAAAGGCTTATCAGAAAGAAATAGGTTACTTCAATTTCCACTGATAGCTGGCTGATTAATTAAATTAAGGTACACTTACTAATTAATTGTAAATGTTAATTTACTACCGATACATTTATTAAATGTTACCATGCAACATAATACATACATCCATAAAAAGGTGTATATATTTCTCTATATGCTTATATAAAGACATCTCCAAATATATGTAGTGAACAAGCAAGGGACAGATCAGTGTGCATGATATGCTCCCATCTGTGTAAATATAATAAAAAGGAATAAGGGTGGAACTACATATATATGGAAAAAATGTATCAGAAAGATTATACAATAGGCTGATCATGCTGATGACTTTGGAGGAGAGGGGAGATTATTAAAATGAAGAAAGGAAAGGGAAACTTTTTGCTGAATAACATTTTGTATTTTCTAAATGTTGAATCTAAATGTTGAATAACTACCTTAACTACTAAAAGTTAAATAATATTCAAAAATTTCAGTTTAAGTAATCTATTCTGTTAGATAATCATAGAAATGCAGAAGAATATTATAGTGTTAGTTTAATAAGTAAAAACAACAAATGATAGAAAATAGTTTATTATTACGTTCATTCACCCATTAAAATAATGAACAAGTATATGGAAAATAAAAATAAGTGCAATAGATTAAGAATCTACATGATTTTAGATAGACTAAAAATATATTTTTGCATAGTTTTTTTTTTTTTTAATCCAGAGAGTTCCAAATGTTAGCAAATAATTATTGCTGAATGGTAGGTTTTCCTTTTTCAACTTTTCTGTACTTTCTAAATTTTCTACATAAATTATATATTGAGGAAAAAAGTTATCTGAAAAGAGAGGAATGGTGAATTACATGAAAAACATAAAGACAATCAGGTGGACTTGAATACTAATAAAATGAACATTTTTTTAACTTATTACTTTTACTCCCTCAAAATGCATTTCTTATGAAGCACTCATCAGGGTACAGCAGAGAGATACAGCACTAAACACAAAAGACAAAGTCCCTTCCATCTTGGAGCTCACATTTTGACAATACAGAGATATAAAAATAAACATATGTTAGGAAATGTTGGGTACCATAAAGCCAAATGAAGCAGGATAGAGGGCAAGTTTCTAAATTGATGAGACACTTTGAATTAAAAGTACAGTTGGAAATAGAAGCTATGATAGCAAGAATCCTCTTCTCATTCCTCATATTAGGTGAAAAGATTTTAATATTTCAACTATTAAGTATGATGTTTGTTGCAGATGTTTTTGTAGACATTTTTTATTGGTGATGGGTGTCCTTTATATTCCTAGTATTCTATGGGTTGTTATCCTGAATTTTGAGTTTTATCAAAATTTTTAGGTATTCATTGAGATAATCATACTTTTCTTCTTCATTCCATCAATGTGGTAAAATACATCAAATAATTCTCAAAAGTTAAACCAAAAATGCATTCTTGGAATAAACCCGCTTTGGTTTATATTATTATATAAATTCATATAATATTTTATGGATAGAATATTATAAATGTAAAGTTGTATTTTATATTCATGTAAACCTATATATGTTATTTATATAAATATGTATACTTACATTTAATTTTTAAAGATATTTATATTCAGTGAGAAAAAATGTGTACAATTGCTGTCATTTCTTCTTTAAATGTTTGGAAGAATTCACAGACCATCTATGGTATATTCTTGCTAAAAATAAATAAATAAGTAAATAATGTGGAATCTATTCAAATCTTCAGCTCTAACTACGAGTTCACAGAAAATTTAGGGGATTCAGAAGCAAGTTAAATGACATGAAGTAATCAGCGATATATAAAATAACAGAAAATTTAAAGGATAAATGACCTGTTTTTTTCATCATATTTAATGGTGAAAAACTGAAATCTTGCTATCACAGCTTCTATTTCAAATTGTACTTTCTACCAACTGGTACAGGAAGGGGGAAATGAAAGGAGGAGCAGTTAGTTGCAAATGCAAGCACAGGCCATATTTGAGTTTTGATTTGAACAAATCAACAGCAAGAGACATTTTGAGACATTGTGGAAACTTGAACATGAACTGGATATTAGGCATTAAGAAATTACGATTTTATTAGAGCTACTATAGTTTTAAAAAATGTGTTTTAGAGAGACATATTGAATGATTTCAAGTGAAATTGTGTGATTTCTGGGAAAAAAAGCCTTCAGAAAAAAGCAAATAAAGCAAAATAAAAAGGAGAAGTGGGATAGATGAACCCAAGTTAGCAAACTTGTTGAAACTAGATTATATGTAATGGATAGGCTCATTATAATAATGTTTTTTTATGGTTGTGTATATTGGAAATGTCTATCACCAAGAGTTCAATTTTTTATAAAGAAAGAATAAAAAGGTATCATTAGCTTCCAGATGTACAGTTTTTGCTTCCATGTTAGTTCTCCTGCTGCTACAAACTGATATAACTGTACTTCCCTACTATGCGTGATTTATTTTAAACTTTGAGAAAATTTTCAAAATTCATAGGTATTTTATTAGCTACTTTTTAAAGAGATTTTAACCACATTTTAAAAAGGATACCAATTATACAATTTTGCAAAGAAAATAAATCAATGTTTGGAACCGAATGAGCAAAATCATGGCAGTTTTAAAAAATACTTATTTTTGAACATTAGAGGATTGTCAGCCAGTAACAGTTCCCTGTAGGAAACAAGAACAAGGGTTTTCTTTTTTCCTTTCTTTCTGCCTTCCGATCTCTCTTTAATGTTTCCTATTGAAAGAATCTAATTGGAAGCCATGGGGCAAAGGAGAAAGAAAGTTCAGAGTCCCAGCACCAGCTTCACAGAGCCGAGTTTAAATGAGTAAATTTCAGGCTTAGCTATAATAACAATAATTGGCAAGCAGAGTATCTGTTATTTTGTATGGTAAAGTTTAATCTAGTATTATTTTTTTATTTGTAGTCAAATAATGTAAACTACATAGAATAATGATTAATAATGTAGACTTTTAAAAAGCAGCCAAACCCTGGCTCCTCCCTGTGGAAATGTGGGTGAAATTACTGAAACTCTCCAAGCCACAGTCTTTTCATCCATAAAATGGGGATAATAATTATATCTACTTCATAAGGTAGTTTCTTCACCCTTGTGAAGAAAAGGTGAAATGTAAATGAGTAGCCTGGTTACATAGTACCTGGTAAATAAATGTAAACTGCTATAGTTTTTTAATAATCATCATCTTGCTATTGTTATCATCATTGTGATTTGTATTTTTAACTTAAAATACACTGAAAGTTTATTTTAAAAAAGTGAGCATGACTATTTTGATAATTTAGTAACTGATTTACTATTTTTAATATTGTCATTCAAACAGTCATTTTACAAGTTACCACTTTTAATGATATTGCATTTAGTAATCAAAATAATACTGAGGATAAAAATAATTAAAAATCTTTATTATTAACGTGTTTAACATATTCTAGCAATTCCTATTCTGAAGCAAAGGTTAAGCAGAATGGACTTTATCTTCTATTTACCATTAATTTTAATCATATTTGCTCATTTATGGTTTTTCCCTTTTGCCCTACTTACGTTATTATGACTACCGTATCTAACTGCCTTTGGTACTATACATGGCTAGAAGATTCTGTTTATGATGCTGAAAAATCCAGTAGGACTTTTTCTACTGTCAAGGGACATTTGTTGTCGGCCTTCTGCCTTCTGTCAGGCGCTTATTTCTTGTTGGGACTGATGCAAGAACTTCTTTAATGTTTGCCCTGATGGTGTCTTGCTTCTTTCTAAGCCATCCTCAATACTTCTGCCTGAAAAAGTTCTCTAAAACATAAATCTGATTTTTAAACATTTTTTTAGCTTAAAATTTTTCCGTGGTTCCATATTACCTTCAGAATTAATTCCAGACTTTACTGTGATATACAAGGCCATGCTTACCACTCTAATCTTGAATTCCAACTGAAGTGTCAGAGTAAGCTTAAATTCCAGTTCCATAATTAGGTAGCTGAGTCACCTCTGGCAAGTCATTTAATCTCTGTGGGCCTCTGTTTTCTGGTTTGTGAAATGTTGGAAATAATAGTACTATTAATGAGAAGGTATTATTGTTGAAGAGATTGAATGAGTTAACATATATAAAATGCTTAGAACAGTGCCTGGCACAAAGTAGAAACTATTTAACTTCAGCTATTATTATTTTGTTGTTTCCGTTATTTTTTTTAAATTATTTTTCCTATCATAGCCTTATGAAGCCCATGTACAAATACATGTTATACTGAAGCCACAATGATCAGATCCTACCCACTGAGCATTCCTTTTTCTATAACTTTCTCTTACTCTTCAAGATTTATTTCATTTCCCAATCCTGTGACCATTCCTCATATGGGTTACCTGTTTGTCCTAGATGCCATCTACATATTTATTTGTTTATTTAAGTTTATTTATATTTTTAGTAACCTAACGTGGGGCTCAAACTCATGACCCCGAGATCAAGAGTTGCATGCTTTTTCGACTGAGCCAGTCAGGGACCCCCATATATATTTAAACATATAAAATTTAACCTTCTTTACTATCTATACTACAAGATTATAAATACTTTGAAGGCGGAATTGTTTGTTTTAGATTTTTTTAAAAAACAGGGGCCAATATATATTAGGTGCTTGATAAATAATTGAATAATTGCTTTTGTGAAATGGAGACAAAAAAGAAAGTTCTTCTCAAATGGATTTTCTTCTCTTCGATAAAACATGAAGTTACCACTTTCCACATTGAGATAATATTATTGATGTTTTTTCTGTGCATTTAAAGTGAAATAAAATTATAAAATATGCAGAAGCTTCCTTTCCCTTCAAAGCTAACAGATTAGTAGCAGCAACCCTAGGTCATCTATAGAACAAGCTTTTGTATTTTCTAAAGGAGATACTAGTTGTTTATAGGAATTATAAGAAAATCTTAAAGCAAAATAGTTTTCAGTCTAGAAAGAGTTAAAAATACTGCAAATTTTATACTGAAGTAATTTCTACTGTTAACCAATTCTAGCCAGTTTACTGCCCATATAATCAAGAACTGCTTTTCTGGAGTTTTATATGCACTTTTTATTTTCTTTTTTATAAGTAAGCCTCTTACTTTTTCATTGATATCCATTATAGGTGAGAAGAGCAGTGGTCCAGAAACAACCCATGAATTACATTATCTAATTTAATTAAGGTGAACTGGAAATTTCTCTAAAGATTCAACAGTCACCAGGCAACTAAAAATGAAACTTTAAACTAGCTTTGTAGTGGACACAAGCTTCTGCCATTTACCATCATTTTCCACTCTACATTCCTTGACAGGGATTTATGAATAATTCTACAGATACCACGAGGCTGGATTTACATAAGCAATGCAGGCGTTTCAAGATGTTAGTCTACTGCTTAGTCCTGAACAATCTTAGGAGAAAATCGTTATCTCTAATTTTATAACCATACCTCCGATTGTGTGGCACTCAAGTCTATAAAAACTATTTTATTGTACCAATATAATCTCATTTGATCCAAGTATCTCTGAACTCTCCTTGCCATTGGGTTTACTGGTCAGAGGATGCAATGTGCTTCCATCAGTAGAACTTTGATCCTAAGTGACTTTGCAGGAAAAGATGAGTTCCTGAGGGTAGGGAGAAAGATTATGTCTGTAAGAAGAGAAAAATCCGGGCATTAACTATTTTCCTTCAAGTGCATCGTACCATGTTGGCACACCGGGAAATCCTGACAGATGGAAAGTGAGAAATTGACTGATTACAGATTTTGTTCTGGATTTTCATCTGAATATAACAGACACCCGTCTTTCAAACAGAGATTAAAACATTGTGAAAACAGTTCCCAAGTTGCTGTTGGTATCAGCTCCTGAATGCTGAACTGTTACCAATCATTTGCTTTCTGTTACCTAGATAGAGCAAATATCCAATATTCAGTGCTTACTTGCTTCATCTCTGTCACATTTTACCCTAATTTCCCAAAGATTTTCTTTGCTCATTCAGTTATTCTTTAAATCAATTTGTGCCTTTATTTCTTGTAAGACTCCAAACTGCATGTGAAAGGGTCTAATAAATTCAGTATCTTTCATTATTATAAGCCTTTTGCTGGAAAGGATAAAATGAGTAGCATGAATTTACATTAAGCTTAAGAAAATAATTTTCCATTTGCTGGTTTTTGAAGAAGTAAATAGGAGACAGCTAAATTGGTTAGAATATTGTGCTAATGAGGGGCGCCTGGGTGGCTCAGTCGTTAAGTGTCTGCCTTCGGCTCAGGTCATGGTCCCAGGGTCCTGGGATCTAGCCCCGCATCAGGCTACCTGCTCTGCAGGAAGCCTGCTTCTCCCTCTCCTACTCCCTCTGCTTGTGTTCCCTCTCTCGCTATGTCTCTCTCTGTCAAATAAATAAAATCTTAAAAAAAAAAAAAGGAAGAATATTGTGCTAATGAGATTAAAATGGCAGGTTTGATTCCCATATAGGCAATTAGTCTTATATGGAAGAAAGCTATTCTAAGGCCAGAATTTTGACCCCCAGTGGAATTCTTATGAAAGGGAAACAAGATATGAGTTGTAAAAGGTTCATGGCAAAGCAAGTTTGGGTTCAAAAGAAAAAAAGAAAGACACAGAAAAACTTAAATTGAATGTTATTTTATATTTTATATAAATATATTTTATATTGAATGTTATTTTACCCTATTTGTTTCTAATATGGCAAATCTCAGCTAATCAACATGGATATGGGAGTATATTTTATATGTGCCATATGTTTTCTGTGTATTAGCCAGCTGTTGGGGTAGTTAGAGTAAAATTGAAAAATGTATCCTCATTTTAGGTTTGTTATGAATATATTAAATTAACTTGCAATTATTTGATTTTTAAGTTAAAACTCTTTAGCTTTATTTTAATAGAAATATGTGGTCATTTTAGGGAATTTGGAAAATATATAGAATATATTTATATAGAATTTCAAATAAAATGAGTATGTGAAGTATTCATAATCCCAGTCAATAAACACAATTATTTCCTTTTTATGTTTCTTTTCCTTTTATACAAAAAAATGTATCAATATGAAAAATAGAATCAAATATACATGCAAAACTGTAGTCTGGTTTTTTCCCCCACTTTCCTATTAGTTGTTCTTCAAAAATACTGCTTTAATGACCATATAGTCTCTCTTAGTTATATACTAAAATTTAACTATTATCCAACCTTAGGATGTATGGTTGTTTATGTTTTTTCATTACTAGAAATAACGCTTTAGTGAACATTTTTGTCTACAAATCTGGCCAATGTAGATGAGATAGTCTACCTTGGTTCTTTAGATGGTCTTAAGACTGAGGTTGTTGGATAAATGGTTTGAATATTTTCAAGTCTTTTATCACAAATTGCCAAATTTCTTCTCTCCTCCCTAAATTACCACAACTTATCCTGCCACCAGCAGAATACAAGGGCACTCAATTCTTCAAAGTCTTACCACGTCTACTGTTACAATTTAAAATCATCAATTGTTATAATTTTATATAATTCCTAGAATCTGCTTTCTATATCCTCCTTTATTTCTAGGCCAATTTATGTTTTAAAAGATATATAATTCAGGTATATTTATTTCATTGCCCAGAAATCACACAGGTATCATTTAGAAAGATCTGTTCTACCCACAAAGCAATATTAGATTTTTGTAAATTGATGAATATGGATAAATTATCCACATGAGATATATGTCTGAGAGTTTTAAAAGGTAAAATTGTTTAACTGTTTACCATGATATATTATTAACATGGTCATTGTACCACAAAAATGACAGATTGTAATGTGACTTCTACCATAAGATTTCTAGAAACAGCAATCTAACTTTTATGAGACAAACTTTTGGTATTTTTACTAAAGAGTAGAGTCATTAAGTATACTCAGCCTCTTGGAGGCTAGGTCTGAAAAATCTATTAAGATTCTTTGAGAGGGCAAACTAAATGTACAAATTATTTTCCAGAGTTAGTCAATCATGTTTCTCGGGTTTGCCTCTTTTACTCCCAGTTTTGCTCTCTTGTGATGAAAAGCATTAAATATATGTAATTAGCGGATTCACAAGCCTTCCAGATTTCTCTAGAATTTTTCATAGTCACACCCCAAGATGTCCACAAAAATTTCAATGTTGGGGTAATGTTTCACTATCCAAAGACATATTTGATCGAGGAACAAAGATTACCCAGTTCTCCAGTGTTTCTTGTATATTAAATTCACAAATTAAAATATATTGCCAATTAGCAATTGTCTAAAGTTTCTTTAGAATCTGAAATTAGACACACTACCAGCACCTTGCATTTATTCCCCTAGGCACTGTGTTTTGGAGAATTTTTCATATCGGTATGTATAAAGTCATATCATGTTTAAACAGTTGTGTAATATTCTATTGGATATATATATCCCAGTCTATATTGATGAATATGTAGGCTATTTGCAAATATTGGATATTGCAAAAAATGCTGCAGTGAATTTTCATGTGCATAATATGCCATTTCCCACATGCACAAATATATGCAAAGGATAACTTAGTAGAATTCCAAAGTAAACTAGTAGGTGCATTTTCAGTTGGCATATGTTGCCAAATTTGTCCTCAGTGACACTATGTCACACATCACTGTGAACATGCCTATTTCTCCAGACTCAGAACAATTGAGGAATATCAATATTTTGACTTTCATCAGTCTTAGAGAAAGGAAATCATGTTTTGCTCTTGTTTGTTTCAGTATATTTCCTTTTTCATTTTCTGTATTGGAATTATATTGTTTATTCAGTTTTTCAGTCTACTTTTATTTATTTGGCAAAATAATGAGAACATTTCCCATGTATTAAATATTCTTTATACACATTTTTAAATAAGCTTACTATTTTGAAATAATTTTAAATTTAACAGAAGCATTGCAAGGATAGTACATTTGTCTTTTGTCCCTCATTCATTTATTTATGGAGTCATCTGTTTATATCAATATGGACTTATGTATATTTCATATTTTGGGATGTAATCTAACACTATGTTATTTACTTTTTTACTCAAATTGTTCCAGATTTAGCCACTGGGAGCTTTTTCAGTTTGGCTCCTGTGTCCCTTTGACATAGCCCCAACCTGATCCAAGATGCTTCGGGATCATCTTGTATTTTCCTTGCCCCAGCCTCGAAACAGTCATTTCTCCAGGGAGTCTTGGTTCCTTCAGTAGAGAATACTATCTAAAAATGAAGGTCTAGTCACAGAGTATGTTCGTTGCTGCTGGAGTGTCAATGCTTCAAGGCCCTCTCAGTGGACCAAATTAGGTAATATATGTATATCCATATATCTCTAATTATTTCTTTATCTATCTCTCTATACATGTATTAAGATAAACATGAGGGCACCTGGGTGGCTCAGTCGTTAAGCATCTGCCTTCGGCTCAGGTCATGATCCCAGGGTCCTGGGATCGAGCCCCGCATCGGGCTCCCTGCTCTGTGGGAAGCCTGCTTCTCCCTCTCCCACTCCCCCTGCTTGTGTTCCCTCTCTCACTGTGTCTCTCTCTGTTAAATAAATAAAATCTTTAAAAAAAAAAAAAAAGATAAACATGAGATTGTGTTCATTTCTCCAACTTTAATCTGGCAGTGAAGGTTCATTCAAGTCTTCCTTTCTCGTCTATCTATAACTTCCCTCTCTGACAGTGTGACTGTCTGGCTCCCACTATCCACCATCTGTTTACTTATTTGTTCAACCCCAGTATACATGTAAAGCAGTTTCAGAATTATTAACCTATATCCAGATGAGAAAGAAATTTACCAACTAGAATTTAAGCTGTCACTCTAATTTGCATTTTAATATTATCCATGAGATTGAATATCTTTTCATAAGAAACCTTTGATTTTGCTTTTCTTTTGAGTGCCTGTTTTATTCTTTATGCATTTGAAAATTGAGTTATTACTAATTCTTATCCATTTGTAATTACTTTTTACATTAAGGAAATTAGCCTTTGGTCCATGATATGAGTTTCAAATGCTTTTCCAGTTTGTTACTGGAATATAACTGTGTATTATATATATATATATATCCATGCAAATGCTTATATATATATATATATGTATATATAAGTCCATGCAAATGCTTTTATTTTATGAAGATGAATATATCAATCTTTAATGCCTTCTGGAAAAAATTTTTCTTAACTTGACTTACTTTTTTTTCTACTTGGGGAATAAGTTTATACACAATCTTCTGAATGGTTGAGCATATAATATTTTTTCAAACCAAATAATATAAAAGGATGTTATTACCTCTTTTGTAGACCCAAATCTTATATTTTCATGTATGTGTCTAAAAATCTCACGTACATGAGAACTGGCATTTGCCTGATTTGTATTTTGGTTTTTACTGACTCTGTTCCTAGCAGAATATATCCTAGTAAGAGTATAAATTACTGCAAAACTATTTTAAAGAAACCTTCCACCAACATTATAACCAACCTAACTCAAAGCATGTAATGAGATGGTTTCATTTCTACAGGGAAAACATCTGACAGTCTTCATTTGTAAAATTCTCTTCTGCACATAATTACTTAATTCTCAGGGCCAACCACAGCATCTTCTGCAAATTAGTTGCTCCTCAATCACATAATGCAGTTACTATGCTTTATAGCACAGGTCCTACGCCTGTTATGGCACTGAATTTTTATTATAACAGGACTAAGCTGTGGTGAACCGGTGGGAGATTTCTTGTTTGACAAGTATCTTAATACATATTACAGATATATCTTCTATAGTTTTCATTCTGCAGCTATAATAGATTTTTAAACTTCATTTATACAACATAAGGAAATCCCTACTTTTTTACATGAAGGATATAAGCTTTTTTACCTTAGGCAACAAACAATTTATGGTATTTGTTAATATTTTAGAAAATAAAGAGAATACCATTTACCAATATTTCTACCACCTACAGATAGCCATTAATTGTCATTTTATTGTAGCTCTTTCCAAATTTTTTCTTTGAATATACATTTGGATGCTCTTTATTATATTATAAAAATTCTAATTGATGGTAAATAAAGAACAGTTCTCTATTTTCTTCTAATATATTTCCTTAACATTGGACTTTATTATATCTTATGAATTTTATCATAACTTATTTAATCATATCCTGTGATGTGATATTTATATTCTTTCTACTTTTCTATTTCTGGTCTCTTTAGGAGAAATTCCTAAATGTAAAACTGCTGTGGTCAATTGTGTGAAAGATTTATATCTTTTGATACAACCTACAAGATTTTATTTTTCCAAAAATTTCGATTTGCAACCATACTAATGGTTTTTAAAGTTGCCCATCTCACAGTACTCTCTTAATGTTATGATCTTGAAAGAATCTATTATATATTTTCTCACTTTTTCCTACTAGGGCTTCAGTGTTTGGCTGATTTTAATCTTTTTTTCTTCATATTAAGGATATTAAATCTTCATATACTATATTTGATATAAATAAGTTTCCCTGTTTTTTGATTTATACCTTCACTTTATAAGAGTAGAAAAAGGCTAATAAATTTATGATTATTTTTCCAAACTAAAACTGAAGATTATATTTTGTCATTTAGTTATAAAAGATTCATTTAGTCAGATGAGTTTGACTGGTAAATTAATTGACTTCTTTTTCACAAAACCATAAATAATAGAACTTTATTTCCAAACTACAGGTGTATTCATCCAAACAAAATTGATTTGACCCTATATTACATAATGCTTTATAACACAATAATAATTGTAATAATGTTCATTTGTATATAATTTAAAAACTAGTTTTCATTCAAAAACCCATGCTGTCCCCTACAACCATGCTGTGCTTTTCACGTCTAATAATTGAAGAAATCAAGGCATTATAAGGTCAGGTGGCTTTCAGGAGTAGCTGCTTATGTGGGGGCAATACCAGATTTAGAACCTGAAGTCCACCCACTCTAACCAGAAAAGGGGTATTTTTAGAGATTTGTGTGTATGTAAGTTATTCCCAGAATTGTTTTTTAAAAAAAAAAAAGGAATTCAAGAAATTGTTCTTTTTTTATTTTAAGTTAAGGAAGAAATTGGATGAGTATGAAAGATAAGATTAAGTCAGGTAGGAGGTTAGAAAAAGAAAAAGCGTATTGTAAAATACTACATACCATGGTGAGATGGGCCATACCTTTTGTTTTCAGCTTTGTAGCAGCCAGCACAGAGAAGTAAACATGATCTTTCACCTGTGCTTAGAATACGAGACACACTGCTTCCTGTGATCCATGAGGCCAGACAAGATCCAGCCCTTACCGGTCTCTCTAACCCCATTCATTCCACTCTGACTGCACTATCACTGTTCTCTAAGTTCCCTGAGCTGGCCTTGCTCTATTCCAAGAAAATATCAGCTTTTTCCAGTGTTGAGGCTTTGCGTTTACATTTCTTCTATCTGGAGAACTCTACGCTCAGGCCCCTATCTATCTGGCTCCTTTTTATCCTTAGATCTGTTTTGTGTCTCTGGAGTCTCTGGCCACCCTATTTAAGGAAGCCTCTCCTCCTGCCTCTTGTTTTCCACTATCACATTGCCCTGCTCTTGTCCTTCACAGCACTTTCCATGATCAGCTGGGGACAACCATGTGCACTCCTTCTCAGAGACAATATTGATTAGCATCAAGGGTGTATACACTATAGCCTGACAACCTACATGCAATTCTCCTTTGCTGCTTAGAGTCGTATGCCATTAGACAAGTCACTTACTCTCTCTGGGCCTGACTTTTTTCATACATAAAATGTCCTTGACCAAATACTCTTACATGAAATAGAACTACATACTTTGTGGAGTTCTTTTTGTTGTTAATTCTTCTTTCGTTAATGCAGGTCTGTGGAATAATGGCAGAGTACAAAAGAGAAACTTTATTCCATCAAATTGGGCGGTAATTGTTGGAATACCTTTTGTTAATGCTTTGTTTTCTTTTCTAAACATAAAGTTCTAGGATTCTTAGGAAGTCTCCTGTTTTCCAGCCTTGTGCTCATGACTCAATCTCCTTCTCTCTTCTCTGACCCTTTTTACAGTAAAACTCTTCCAAAGAGTTGTCCACTTCTCTGTTATCTGCCTTATGTCTTGATCCCATTTCAATTGGATTTTCTCTCCTACCTTCCATTGAAACTGCTTTAATCAATGTCTCCAGTGGTCTCCACCTCACTGAAACCGGTATCATTGCTCAGTTTTCAAGCTACTTGAACTGTCAAAGGATTTGGCACATTGATCACTTGATCCTTATTAAACCAATCCTTTTCCTAGCCCCCAGGACTACCTACCCTCCCAGTTTTCCTCCTATTTCCCAAGCTGTTCCTCCATTTTTATTACAGTTTTTCTTCATCTCCCTACCTCTAAATGCTGGCGTATCTCAAGGGTAAACCTTAGGTTCCCTCTGTATCTGCACTTACTTGCTAGGTGAGAAATAGGGGTGACTCACGCCAGAGTAGTAGCAACTACAGACTCCCTGTGTCCACCCAAACTCCCAAGTCCATGCTTCATATAGTGGCCCAAGCAATTCTTGTATATCACAAAACAGATTATGTCACTCTATGCAGTCTATGATATCCAAAATCTTTACTGTGCTCCATGACAGTTTATTTGATCTAACCCCTCCTTACTTCTGCTACCAGTCTCCCTTGTCCATTCTGTCCTTGAACATGAAAGTCCATCTCGTCTCTGTGACATTGATTTTGCTGTTTTGTCTGCTCAGAACTGTCTTCCTTCACATATTTGCATAGCTTGCTCTCTCACATTTTATACAGGTCTCTGTGCAGATAACCCCTCTCAAATCGGTGCTACCACCTCTCTGCTGCACAGTGCTAACTACAGTGGTACTCATATCTCCCTCTGTCTCTTATCTGGGTTTAATTTTGTTTACTATACTTAACAGTACCTGATATATTACGAATTTTTGTTTATCTCTTTTTGTCTGTTTCCTCCACTAGAATGTACATTTCATGAGGACATAGGATTTCTATGATTTCCCAATGCCTAGATCAGTGCCTGGTACCCAAAGGGGCCTACTAAACATCTTCTAAAGGAAAGAATGAAAGGATGAATGGCCTCTGTACAAATATACATGCTGCTATAATAATTCCTCAAATAAAATTTTAATTTTTTTAGTAGACTGATCCATTTTCTTTGCTATTTGATGCTAGTTTTAAGTGAAGCTATGAAATAGCTACTAAACTTGTGAGAACAAGAGTGGAGGAAAATCCAAAAGCTCATCTGAATCAGCTACCACCGTCTAGCCTACATAGACCTCAGGCAACCATCCATCTTTATTGACTGTTTGCCTTATTTTTACTACTCTTTCAGCATTTCACAACCTTGATGGAAAACCTTTTCCAATATTTAATTATTCTTTCAATTGAACATCTATTATTTAAGTCAAATCAGATTTGATCACAAAAGTTTAAGCTCTTTTTTTGGGAGATCTTCTGGGAAAATAGAAATTAATTCTGCATACAAAATGCTTAAGCAGATTAGCCTGCATATTCATGGTAGGCATACGTAGTAGGAAAAGCTAATGCTCGAATGTTGTTGAATTCATCATATGTGAACAATAAAGAATTTTTTAGTCATTTTAAGTGCTTTAGGGTTTTTATCATGGCATCTGTTTTTATTCAGTTATCTTTGTAGTTCAGCTTTACATACTTTGTTTCCTTTTCCTATTAAAAACACAGACACTGAATGAAGGGGGGGAAATCTGAGGGGGAGATGAACCATGAGAGATGATGGTCTCTTAAAAACAAACTGAAGGTTCTAGAGGGGAGGGGGGTGGGAGGATGGGTTAGCCTGGTGATGGGTATTAAAGAGGGCACGTTCTGCATGGAGCACTGGGTGTTATATGCAAATAATGAATCATGGAACACGACATCAAAAACTAATGATGTAATGTATGGTGATTAACATAACATAATAAAAAAAAACAGACACTGGAATTTCATCTAGCAAATGAACAACATTAGCTTTAAAATAATAATCCCAAGGTTTTGCATATCAAAAAGATAGTGATCTCAATGTCCTGTTTCAATTTTAAATAATAGCTCTTCTTTTTGGCTTGTGAGGTGCTCAATGTAAATGTTTGGGGGTGCATTGGGATGGAGATGGCAGGGAAAATGAAGGGGGTCAGAGCAGAAAGAAATGTCATGTCTGGAAATTGATGGTCCCTTTCTGTTACCTTGAAAAAGATTAAGGGGAGGGTGGAACCTCTTTATAATTCAGTCATTTTACTTTTACTTTTCCATAATGTGTTAAGACTAACCCCCCAAAGTAATGATCAACCATCAGGTATGAAGACTTAAGCCAACAGTGAGAATAGGGCTGCTCTTTGGGAACTACATTATTAAAGCCAGTCACAAAGACATATTTCCAGGATAGAAAGTCTAGTGCAATTATTTTTTTTTTTTTTCAAATAGTACATGGCTTACTTCCAATAAATTAAAAAATGCACTAAAATAAGAATAATATATGTTGCTGTAAAAAAGTTTAAAAAAATTTTTCAAAAAAAAAGTAAAACACCACGATGCTACCATCTAGATAGGACCGTTATGAATATTTTTGCACTTCCTAGCTTTCTTCTATGCATATTTTAATATGCTAATGAGAGTATAATATTAACTATACTCTATAATTATGTATCATAGTTTTAATTAATATTACAATATATGCCCATTTCTTACAAATGCCTAATTTTCATGATCACATAATAATATCTTATAATTTACTAAAGTATGTTAATTTACTTAGCCATTTACCTATTGTGAATATGTTAGTTACTTCTAACATTCAATGTTATACTTTTTTGCACAGAACCTTTAAATTACCTTTTTTGGGATAAATTCTTTTTTATAAAGAAGAATGTGGGGCAAGTGTTCTAAAAACTTGTCTTCTTAAAAAAAATTTAAAAAATAAATAAATAAAAACTTATCTTCTAACCAGTAAGTGAATGTTTTGGTCTCATGCATTAGTCATAATTTTATTTTAAATTGCTAATTGAATCTCATTGTTATTTTTACTTATATATGTATATATATAAATATACATATTTAGGGGCGCCTGGGTGGCTCAGTTGGTTAAGCGACTGCCTTCGGCTCAGGACATGATCCTGGAGTCCCGGGATCGAGTCCCACATCAGGCTCCCTGCTCAGCAGGGAGTCTGCTTCTCCCTCTGACCCTCCTCCCTCTCATGCTCTCTGTCTCTCATTGTCTCTCTCGCAAATAAATAAAATCTTAAAAAAATATATATATATACATATTTAATATATATACACATATACATAATATATGTATATTTTTATTTATATATAGTTTTGCTTACTACTGATACTGAACATTTTCACATGTTTATTAGCCATTTGTGTTTTTTCTTTGGGAACTTTTTCATATAATATGTCAATTTACTATTGGGTCCTAGTATTTACATTCTTTAGTAAACAGTTTCTATAGTCAGGACAAAACTAACTAGTCTAAGATCCATTTCGTTTTTCTTCTAATCAATTTTTTTTTTTTTTAAAGATTTTATCTATTTATTTGAGAGAGAGAGAATGAGAGAGAGAGTGAGTACATGAGAGGGGGGAGGGTCAGAGGGAGAAGCAGACTCCCTGCCGAGCAGGGAGCCCGATGCGGGACTCGATCCAGGGACTCCAGGATCATGACCTGAGCCGAAGGCAGTCGCCTAACCAACTGAGCCACCCAGGCGCCCTCTTCTAATCAATTTAACTTAACATTACAGAATGGTAAAGAAATGTTCAAGGCCACATGCCAAATAATCACCTAAACAGAGCATTAGAAAACAGCTTCTGTTTAGGCCCTATCTAAACATTTTCTAAATAAAATATCATGAATCATTTTATTTATAAGCAATACTGATATATTTAGATTTATTTTATAGGTTAAATCTTTTCTTGTCTGTTGTTTCAAATCAAGTAAAGCATGGTTCTTTGTCCACACTTTTATTTTTTTTTATTTTTTATTTTTTTTAAGATTTTATTTATTTGACAGAGAGAGACACAGCGAGAGAGGAAACACAAGCAGGGGGCGTGGGAGAGGGAGAAGCAGACTTCCCGCCGAGCAGGGAGCCCGATGCGGCGCTTGATCCCAGGACCCTGGGATCATGACCTGAGCGGAAGGCAGACGCTTAATGACTGAGGCACCCAGGCACCCCTGTCCACACTTTTTTTTTTTTTTTAAGATTTTATTTATTTATTTGAGAGAAAGAGAATGAGAGAGAGCACATGAGAGGGGGGAGGGTCCGAGGGAGAAGCAGACTCCCTGCCGAGCAGGGAGCCCCATGCAGGACTCGATCCAGGGACTCCAGGATCATGACCTGAGCGGAAGGCGGTCGCTTAACCAACTGAGCCACCCAGGCGCCCCCCTGTCCACACTTTTATATATTTTCTTAATTCGCTATGTTCTCACCTATACACACAAACAAACACATGAATTTCCCATTCATTAAAGTTATCTTTTTGGAAAAGGGGAAAAATTAAAATAACATTCATACATGTATATTATGCTTATATATAAAATACATATGTGTAGTGCTCTTTTTTAAAATAAAGAGATTATGTTCTGGGGAGAAAGAGTAAAAATGAAGATAATCAAATTTTGCAGGTTTAGAGAATAGAAAGGAATTTATTCAGGAGTTGACTTGTTTTTAGATGGTTAAGTATATTATTTGGAAATATTTATGTAGGTGTGCATTTTTAATTAAAACCTTTATAAGCTATGGTTAAATTAAAAATCTTGTTCTAAATTGAGAAGGTACATATAAGATAAATATTATAGGGAATGGTTCAAAGAGAGACCCCAAGATAGTAATTGAGCTGACTCATGAGCTACTCCAAGGACCCTTTCAGTGTCTCTGTCAAGCCACCTATGACCACAAACACACAGAGAAAATATATATGTGTATAGATATTTATATTTGGGGGGCACAGCTACAGTTAAATTGGGTGATCTTGGGGGTAATTTGTGAAGCACTATTAGTGCTTCATTTTCCTACAGTTTTAGTTATCAAATCTAAACTGGCTAATGTGAGGAAGCAGGAAATCAGTATTTCCTAGGGATTTATGATATTCTGTATTAAGCACTGTATACACTTAACACAATTCTGTATTAACACTGTACACTTAATACAATGGTTCTGAGGAGGGTTTGTTATCCTCATTTTACAGAAGAAGAAACTCAGAGGAGCATAGACACTTGTGATTACAAAGCTAACAACTGGCAGAGCCAGATTCAAACCCACGTCTGACTCCAAGGACCATGACCTTTCACAAAACCATGCTATTTTATCATAGGTCCAATTGCACACATCATCAGGGAAACACAGGAACAAGAGGAAAAACATTATCTTATTTTCCCAGAATAAGTAACTACAACATGTAAAGAATCAAAACAGGAAGTCATAGAATTATAGGTATCTTTTGTGTTGGAGACTTCCACATACGGTAGGGATGCACTGGCTCTAGGGCCCCGGAGCATGACTGCACACGTTGAATTCTGTGCATCTCTAGAGATGTGATGAAAATGGGACTTCCTTGAGTTCTCTGGTCTCCACCCTACCCAGTACAGCAGCCTACTGTGGGAAAATCATGGCCGTCTGGTCTTCGTAGCTGTGACATGCAACCTGCCATGTAATTCCAGGAAAGCATTAGAGGAGGGGATATGGAATCTCAGGGAAAATCGAGTTTGGTCAGTTGGCTCAATTTATTTAGCGCCAGAACATTTTACCGGCCCAATCCTACAGAAAGAGGTGGCTCTATCCTTTGAATTTGTGTAGTCTGGGAAGAAGGCAAAGACAAAATAAACAGAAAAAGCATAGGGATATGAAGGAGATGCATCCCTTGTTGTCCCCCCAAATTTAACCAATGCTATGTTACTTCTCAGGAATAAATTTTGGCATAAATTACATTTTTACAGCAACTAGATTAGGTAATTTTTCTTCTATATTAAAAAAAAAGATGCTGTTTATGTCACTTCTCTTAGACAACTTTTATTATTATGTAGAATAGAATAATAAGAGCCATTGTGAGTCAAAGTGTATTTTGCATTTAAATAGTATACAAGGTCAAAAAGTTTAGTTTCAAAAGTTTTTGAATTTTGACAAAATTCATTCAGTGTAACAGTATTACAATTAGATATTTCAATTCATTCCAGATATGTAGTTTCTAAAAGAAAGAAAGAAAGAAAAGAAAAAAATGAAGGAAGGAAGGAAGGAAAGGGAAGGAAGCAGGGAAGGAAAGAAGGGGAAAGGAAAAAGAAAGGTAAGAGGAAAGAAATTAAGGAAGGAGGGAGGGAGGGAAAGAGGATAAGAGAAAAAGAGAGTGACATAATAATAATAAAAAAACCTTTTTTTAAAAGATAGATTTATTTATTTATTTATTTATTTATTTATTTGGTGGGGGGCACAGAGGGAGAGAACCCGTTCAAGCAGACTCCCCATTGAGTGCAGAGCCAGATGTGGGCCTTGATCTCATGACCCATGAGATCATGACCTGAGCCAAAACCAAGAGTTGGACAACCAACCAGCTGAGCCAACCAGGTGCCCCAATAATAAAAAAATATTCTTAAATGGCATCAAATCAACTGAGGTATTTGTCATTTAAAGGGACATAATTTCTGGGGCACCTGGGTGGCTCAGTTGGTAAAGCATCCGACTCTTGATTTCGGCTCAGGTCACGATCTCAGGGTCAAGGGATTGAGCCTTGAGTTGGGCTTCACACTCAGCACAGAGTCTACTTGTCCCTCTTGCTACACCTCTGCCACTCCCCACGTGCACTCTCTCTCTCTCAAATAAATAAATAAAATCTTAAAAAAAAAAGACATAGTTTCTTTTTGTAAAGCACAATGCAAAACATTTTATTTGTCCTAAAGTAATGTGCAAAAAGAAACATATATATATATGTTTATATAAATAATATGTATATACACAAATATATATACACAAACATATATATATACAATCATATTCATCATTGCTCTGTAAAGTCTTCCACCTTGTGTTTGAACACTGTCCCCTTCCTGGCTCCCTATGCCTTCAGGCCTCAAGAAAGCAGTGCTAGTGTTAGAGACAAGGCTGTGTTTGTGTGTTGAGAGGAGGGGAAGAGAAAGGAAAATTTACAAGAAAAACAAAACATCTCTGGTCCCTTTTATACAGGATTTCTTCCCAGAAAACTCCAGGAGAGTTAAGGGTCATTTAGGAACCAATACACCCAGGTCCTTCCTCCATGCCACCTTAATGCAAGGACTAAGGAACTAGAAACTGACCTAGTAAAGTTGCAGAACAAAATGGAAGTTTTAGCTGTTCTTTTGCCTCAACACTCTGACACCATGTTTTGGCAGGCAAATTTGATCTACCTACTTCTGGCTAAACTTAAGTTCCTAAAAGCCTGAAAAAAGTCCCAGATCCTGATGCAAGTAACTGAAAGTTGACTTAATGATCAAGAAGATGGGGAAAAAAATTATAGTATCTATATATGCAGTCTGTCTCTGAGAGAACTGATGAAGATATAGTAGGAAGCGAGCCAATCAAAAAAAGACTTAAAATCTAAAGAGATGGTAGTTAACTATATACATTCTTCCTTCAGTTACCCTTGCCCCTATTTCTGTAAATGGAACAATGATCCACCCAGTGGTTGAAGCCAAAGCATCAGTCCTGCTAATTCCTCCCTCACAATCTCCAGGTCCCTCCTCCACCCCATTACCATGCATCAACAAATCTCAATTCTACCTCAAGACCTTTCTGACCTCTTCTCACCACCTATCTGAACTGTTTCCTTGCTTCTGCTTCTATCGGAGGTCCAAAGTAATCGAAAAATCCATGATTTCTAGCAGCTGGAAGCCCCTTCCAGATATTTTTCTTTCAATTCCTGGATGCTTGTTCTGAAGTCAGCTGTGCTCCCAGCTTCTTGCCTTTGTGAATACTTCCTCTGATCCATGTCATATTAACTCAGATACACTAAGATTTCTGCTGTATCTATATACTAGAGAGCTAACAGACAGAAGATTTTAAAAAACTGTAAATAAAAAGATTTGGTGTAGCTGAGTAAACCACAGAGATATATGTATGCATGTAAATACATACCTGTATGTTTTTAAAGTGTGTATAACCACATATATGTATATATGTATGTGTTGTGTATATATGTGTGTAAATATATATATATATATAATATGTTTTTATAGTCTTGCACATAGTAGGATGGTTGAGGACATAAAACCTGCAGTATTGGTGAGAATATATGAAGGGCATCACTTTCATGTTTGTAAGTGCTCTCTCTTTTGCTCCTCTGTAACGGAGTTGACTGCTTAACACTAACACATTAGTGAGCACCTTCCCCTTGAGTCACCCTGGGTGGAGCAGTGATCTTATCACACTTCACAGAAGGAAGCTTTGATTATTCTCTAAACTGGGTTTGCTATACTCACCAACATGAAAAATGAGAAAAGAAAATAACTTCAGTTCATCCTTGTATAACCCGAATAGTATTTTAGAACATTATGTAAATCATAGAAACTGCTGAACTAAATATGAAACTAAAGAGATTTTTAGCAGGAACTTCTTAAAAATACTTAACCGAGTTTTCTTAGCTTTCATGAAAAATCTATACCTGCTTCTAGAGCACTGATAGATAATACAATTGATAGTAGACTAAAGAAAAATCAGTTTATTCATCAGGCCTATTTGTAGTTCAAAATCTATGGGACAAATGTTTCTTGTACTCCAAATTATTGCCTTATTATTGTTAAAAAGATTCCAAAGGTAACAGATCTAATTATACTTAGTTTATAATTGTTAATATAAAAATAGTGAAAAGATAAATATACTTTTTAGGTTTGGTTTTGGGTTTTTTTGGTTAATTGTTAAAGACAATTATGCTAAAAATTAATGACAAGTGAAAGCAGTCCAATAAAAGTAACGAAAGTAGGTTAATCTCCTTAAGTCCACATAAATTATGGCAGCCTCTGTTCTTTCCCCAATAGTATAAACATGATTGGAATTCTTAAAAAGAGCTTAAGTAGAATATAGTCATTCCTTTTTCTATTTAAAAAAGATTTAGACTAGACCAAAGTTAGCTTTATCAATGAAAAAATATCTTTGTCCTGCAATACATGGCAGACAAATGAGTCCTCCAAGGACAAAACAAAACAAAACAAAAAAATCCAAATATGCAAATATTTGTAATTTCCCAGAGTAGTGCAGGTATACACTTCAAGCAAAGATTAGACAAAAATTATTCATTATCCCAAATAAACCACAAAAATGCATTACTTTGCAAAGATAGGTTGCCCTCTTTAAACAAAGTGATGTATTTTGAACCTCAACCTGATATGATTTATGTTACAGATATAGTTTGTGAAAAGACAGGAGGATAGTGCTGATTATTCTTTGACATTATAGCATAAACTGTAGGTCATACAAATATGCAGAAATTGAATGATAGTGAAATCACTGGCAGAACTGTACCCATTCTCTTCTCATATAACTCTATTCATAGTTAACCAAAAATAACCTTCTGTTTTTTATATCTTTATTTTTGAGGTGATCAGAAGGTAAACTGAAACAAAGATAATATAATTTGGTTTACACAAAATACTAATAAAAATAGGAAATCATCAGATATAATTTTGTTTTTGTTTTTTAAAGATTTTATTTATATATTTTAAAGAGTGAGAGGGAGAGCAGGGGGAGGGGCAAAGGGAGAAGGAGAGAGAGATCCTAAGCAGACTCCCCACTGAGCAGGGAGCCCAACTCGGGGCTCAATCCCAGGACCCTGAGATCACGACCTGAGCCGAAACCAAGTTGGGTGCTTAACGGACTGAGCCACCCAGGCACCCCAGATACAATTTTAAATTAAATTAAATTCAAACAACTTTTTGGAAACCCTCTAATTCTTCTGTTTTCCAAACCTTGGATCATACTTAAGTTAATAATGGATTTCCCTTCTTTCAACTGTTAAAAAACAACTCTTTTCCTTAAAGGAGAAAGGGCATACTGAATATGACTCAGACTTTATGTATTAGGAACAAGTTAAATCCATTGAAACAAATCAATCTAAAGCAATTACAAAATGGTCATTTCCCCAGTGTTGTGTTTGGTAGAACACTAGTCATCGTTTTCATTTCCAAGAGAATCCTGCTGATTTTATATTTGTCTAGTGGTAGTCCAGTCACCCTAGAATGATATCAGTATGAAAGAGAACGGTTGAGGCCAGAAGTTGCCCACATTGCCTCAATCCTGGGTTAACCCATTCAACTCATGGGCCAAAAAAGTACCTGCTCCTGTTCCTACTACATGTAGTAGTGCCCTGCTACTTAAAAGGGTTTCCAAACCAGAAGCATAGTTCTCTCTTGGAAGCTTGTTGGAGACAAAAATTTCAGGCCCCACCTCAGACCTATTGAATCAGAATCTATATTTTAATGAAATCTCTAGATGATTCATATGCACATTAATGTTTGAGAGGTGCTGCTCTAGCCTACTCATTTGGTGCCTGAGCATTCTTTCTGGTAATTATCCTAGTGCTCATTGGTTTTCTTTTAAGTATTGAAACTAGGTATCATGCCTTTTTAATTTAAATTATGCCAAAAATCAGATGCTGACTTCCTATTACATTTTAGAGATGCCAACTGGGGTTAAACTAACCTACTTGGTTTTCCTGGTTGTTTTATTGTCCTTATGCTTTTGGCTGTCTTTGGTGGACAAGTGTGTTTCAGCTCACAATTCTGTTATTTCTAAAGTATTATTAAATCTTTTAGATTTTATCTTACTCCCGATTATATCTAATTCTGAAAAATTTAATTATTTTCTTTCTCAAACCTTGAGAGAGAGGAGGCAGAGATATTGAGATTATGAAGTGATCTCATTCAAACAAGGTGACCAACCAAATGGCAACAATGGATATTAATATAAAATCATTGAAATGATTACTTTTCAATCTTGGCACATGCAAATCAGTCATTAAAATAACCCCAAATAAAAGTGTTATGCTTTGTTTGGGTGAGATGCTGAAATTATTTTAAAACAGAATTATTTGTTCTTGCCAACTGGTAGCATTTTTATAATTAATGGCTTGTTCTTATTTTTTAAATAGACTCTTCATGCATATGCTTTTTTACTAAAGAGTAAATTCTGAGGCCTTGGTTTTCACACAAGCTACTCATTTTGCATTCTTACCCTGCACTCCTTTTAAGGTAGAAAAAAAGCTGTATTCCCCTTTCTGATTTTACTCTGATTATATGATCAAGAGGACAGACTTCTTAGCTTTTCTGATGTATTTTGATTAAAGTTGCTGCTGCTTGCTCAACCCATGTTTCTTCCATTCTATTCTCCTCCTCATCTCTAAATCCTAATTTATTTTATAGCAACCAAGTTATATGTAAGTAATTATCAGATGAAAATTAAAAACACTTTTTAGATAACTTGAAGTTATAAAAGTTTGTGGATAGCCTTTTCCCTGTCCCACCTCTTTCTTAGAGGTATTTTAAAATGGCTCACGAAGGATTTAAACTATCTACATATAGTGAAGCAGATGAAGATTTGAAGGAACTCAAGTGTTTTTAGAGTAATCTGGGTATTTTAGTTTTGATATTTGGAAAAGCCTGAACTAATCAGAAATCACCTCAGTTCTCTACTTTCTTTTTATCCCTACTGACAGATTGTTCTACAATCACTGCAGGAGTCCTGCAGAACATTTATTGAGTGCCTATTAGATTTTTACATGTGATGATTATATCATCCTCCATGAATGTCTCCCAGCTCACCAAACTTCTAGCTGTGGCTCCATAAGGCATAATTATATAACTCGTTATTCCTAATTAACCTATGCTTTGAATTTCCCTAGTGGTTAATCTCTTTAATATGACCTATTACCTTAAAAGACAAATCATTTACTGGAAATGGAATCGGGTTTAGAGGTCACACCATGAGGCTTTTGGTGTTGAATCTGCTGTTTGCTGACTGATGTCCCAGAAGCGGCTACTGAGCTCCATTATTTAATGGCAGTATTAGTACTGACACTGAACTTGGAGGGATATTTTGAAGACACATTAAATTTTTAATTTTAAATTATAAGTTTTTCTGAACCAATGTTTAAATACAACCAAACTGTTAACTGTGTTTTACTGCTTTTATCAAAACTCTTTACATTTGTCTCTATACCCTCTTAAATGTGAGACAAATATAATTCACTCGTTATCCTGTATAAATTATATAAGATAATTTTTCTGCCTGCTCTGATAAAAGAGAAAGGGAAGGATTTGTCCTCTCATAATTTAGCTATATTTTTTTGTGTGTGTTGAACAATTTAACTCAGTTGTATTCAATTTTCTAAGATAAGTTTCAAGATTTAAAATATGCCTTAAGAAGTGATTCTGCTGTGAGGTATCCTACAAAACATGTAACTGTGATGGGGAACCCAGATGGTGGTTTTGCTGCATGCTTGTTCTGTTAAGATGTGGGCAAGTCAGGGTCTATCTTTTCCACCTGAATATCTCCATATTTGGAAGAAGGAAAAAGCACTGGCACAGTTTCTTCCTTATGGACAAAACTATATATAGTGATTTAGAAGCCTTTACTTGTTTTTATGCCATAAAATGAGATATAAATTCAGCAGAATGCTTTTACAAAGGAATAGAAGTGTATTTGAAGTGACTCTAGTAATCACTGGTCTACTTGTATAAACTTACTTTATTCTCAAAGATGTGACAAGGATGTTGATGGAAAATCAACTATGCAAAGTGGAATTCTGCTTCTTGTTTTTTAATGCGTGGGTTATATAAGGTGGCAGAGTCTTTTCACTACTGTCTGGAGATCGGAGTATGATTTGGTATTAAGGCTTTTTGTTTTGTAAGATGAAAGGAAAGAAAGGTAGGTTCTAAAACTGACAGTGACATTCTTTACATGTATACTGTCTTAATTTTTACACTCTACATTTAGACAAAATACTCTAGAGTAGAACATTTTGAAGAGGGAGCTTAAAGTTCTCAGTGTGTGCAGGAGCTCCTGGTGTCTCAGTCAGTTAAGCATCTGCCCTCGGCTCAGGTCATGATCTCAGGGTCCTGGGATTGAGCCCCATTTTGGGCTCCCTGCTCAGCAAGGGAGCCTGCTTCTCCCTCTGCCCTTTACCCCGCTAATGATCTCTCTCTCTCAAATAGATAAATAAATAAAGTCTTTAAAAAAAAATAAAGTTCTTGGTGTAAAAACGTATTTTCTCACTGGAAATAGTCTCATAGGAGGTTTCCTAATTAAACATTAATATTAAGAGATTAGAGAGACTCAGACATGATTGATTTATTAGCTGTTATTTAATTCAGATATTTTGGAAGGAAAATATACTCTAATTATGCTCTCACCTTGGTCAATAACAGAAGTTTTTATTTATGGGACTTATCCTCTAGAACTAGGATGCTAGTTTTTGTAAATAAACATGGTTGAAAAAGTCTACTTAGTAATTAGTTAGAAAAGCAGTGAATTTAATATTTATTTTAAATCAATCAAGAAATAAATTTATTTTGAATGAGGACTACATAGATGCTCTTAGTCAGCTGAGATCAGATTAATAAACTTTTTGAAGTTCTTTAAAAGTATTAATGCTTTGGTGGATGGGATATAAAGTAGTTTTAATATGAATGGATATGACATGATTATGTACCACATATGAAATCACTGGGGGTGTTGAGATTGGGTGTTGGTAAAAGTCAAGGGGAAAAGATGTATTAAAAAGATAAGAAAATAAAAATTATGAGAAAAGCAAATTGATCATTCAATTTATTGTTTTAAGGGTCTGATAATGGAGCACTGATCTGTATATAACCTTAGATAACTTTCTCTAACTAGAAGGTTATTTTATTTACTATATGGACTAGTATGTAGAATATTAAGCTCATTATCATTCATAAAATAAGGGACAAAACAGGGAATAAAGGAATATTGAGGAAGGAGTTGGGAGGGAAGTCAGGGGAATAGGGCACAGCCTTGGTGCACCTAGACTTTGAGCATGGTGCCTCACCGTTTTCTTCTTGGAGCTTGTACCTGTTATAAATGCATTTGGCTACAAACAACAGAGAAGCAGATATATACGGGCTGTAAACAAATACAAGTGTATTTTCCTTACATAGCGAGAAGTCCTGAAATAGGTAGCTGAAGGTGATTGCAGTGGCTCAAAAATATCATTAGTGCTCCAGGCTTAATCCAGCTCTCCTAATCTTGTAGGTTTATATAGCCTTATGGTCCACCCCCCAGGCATTATGTCACATTCAAGGCAGACAAACCAGCAACAGGAAGAAAGCTATATGCACCCTCTCATCAGGAAGGCAAAAACTTTACCAGAATACTGGCACCCCCTGCAGAAATCTTTTTAGGGCTCAGTGGTCAGAACTGGGTCACATGGAGACTCATACATTAAACGGAAAGCAGAAAACAGAATTGTCATGATTGACTTTGACCAAATTTGATCCAGTACCTGGCCCAGATAAGTACATTGACTGCCCTTAAAAATATCAAGAAAAGGACAATGTATTTTTAATGGCCAACTAACAGTGTCAATCAGAAGGACCCAGCAGACCCAAAAGAGGAAGGAGATTTTAGATGAGGGGTACTCAAAGTTATTCAAACTCAAGGTTAAGGGCACAGACCACAGATTGCCAAATTGACAGAAGACATCTGACACCAACTGGAATGAGTTTGGCAAACAGCAAGTCTGAGGACACAGCCCTCCACATGACTGCTCTCATGTTGGACAGCAGCCACAAATTCAGAGGTCTTCAGGACCAGCCTCACTTTACCCAGACCAGCTGGCTACAAGTTTGGATTCCTTGTGGACTCCCCTGGGTTCAGTAATTCACTAGAATGACTTATAGAACTCAAAAAATACTATAGTTAACATTAGTTTTATTATAGTAAAAGGATACAAATTAAAACCACCAAAAGGAAGAGACACATAGCGAAGCCAGGAAGGGATCAAAACACAGAGCTTCCTCATCTTCTCCTGTAGAGTAATGGATGACGTTACCTTCTCCCAGCTATGATGCATGACTCAACATTGAGACTCAGTAACTCAAAGAGTATTGCCAACCAGGGAAGCTCACCTTTGGTGTCCAGGGTTTCTATTGGGGCTCAATCACATACTACCCACATGGCTGACCTCTAGTTTCGACCCCTCCTGGAAATTAGGTATAATACCTTTAGTTTCTAGTTCCTTCAGAGGTCAAAACTGATATGGTGGTTTCTAAGCCCCATCATATATCATGTTGTTACACTGTCTGGTGACCAAAGTTCCCAGGCAAACAAAGACACTCCTATCAGACAGGATATTCCAGGGGCCTAGAGATCACCTCCTTGTAGTGAAGAGCAATGGCCAGACCTCTCTTTGGGTTGAAGCTAATCCTTCACTACACATAGGGAATTGAAAAAGAAGCTCTGATTCAACTCTCATATAATTCTGGCATCCAGATGTATCGCCAATTTACAATGTTAAATTCCTATTTAATATAGAACATCCCTTTCCACATCACTGCTACAATATTTTTTGACCTTAAAATTTTCCTGCCACCCACATTTTCCCCTGTGGTACCATTAAGCATCTTCTCAAAATACCAACCTGGAGGAGAATGAAACATTCTTAGCACTAGAAAACAAATGTAATTTCACCATTGTTTCTGCATTGAGCCAAACCTCTTCAAGGTCAAGATGTATCCTCATTCTTCATGTTCCTTTCCCCTCCCCCGCAAGGCCCCTGGCTGCTCCCCAGCATTCAGCCTCACATCCTGGATTCTGCTACTCAGCCTCCATAAGCTGGGCACACAGGCTACTGGAAGCGATCCTTCACTTGCTCAGAAAGTGGGGCTCTTAGCTATACTGGCTCAATCCCACAAATGCTGCACATCCCTGGTTTCAATGCCATACAGAGTTTCTCTGCCTTGGACACCATCCTGCTTTTCCTGGAACCTTCCACTTGGGGAGCAGCCATGTGTTTCACCAGATTATTTGGTGGTCATTTTTTTTCCCACATGGCCAGCTTAACTGGTACATCTGTACATTAACATCTTTATCAAATCCCTGAGTATGGGGCGCCTGGGTGGTTCAGTCGGTTAAGCATCTGCCTTTGGCTCAGGTCCCTGGGATCGAGCCCCGCATCGGGCTTCCTGCTCTCCCACTCCCCCTGCTTGTGTTCCCTCTCTCGCTGTCTCTCTCTGTCAAATAAATAAATAAAATCTTAAAAAAAAAAAAAATCCCTGAGTAGAAGGGAGAGAGATCTCTGGGTCTCTACATTATTTTGTTGGGATACCTACAAAAATGTTGCATTTAGTAAAACTGAAACCCAAAGATATTAAATGATTGGCCAAAAGTCCCAGTGGTAGTGAGCGACCAAGCCAGGACAGGAATTAAGTTTCTCTAACTTCTTACTCTGCTTTCCTCAGGCTGCCTGCCAAAAAGAATTGGATCCAGCAGACTTTGCTGCATGAAATTTTGTGCTTGCTGAGGCTCATGAAGCATCAAATCAACAACCCCTAAATGAGAATTTCCATTGGCTCTGTGTACCAGGACCAAAATCATTGCAGAAGGAAACCCCTTCTTTTATGACTCTGGGACTATAAACCTTTTTCTAGTTCAGCGACCTAATCTAATCTTTTAAGTGTTAAACTCTTGAACATTTCCCATTTTGTAAAGTCACTGGGTCCAGCTCCATCAGTCTGATTTTACCCATGATAAAGTTAGAGAGTTTCAGATCAGTTACAAGACCTCACTTTCATTTTACAGCTGAGAAAGGAAGCAGAGAGGCACCACCCTTACCTAGTTAGCGAGAGTGCTGGAAGGGGAGCATAGATCTACTCTTTGCCCACTCTCTTCTAGGGCAAGTGTTAGTTTTCTGACTAGAGGAGGAAAAAGAAAACAGAAACAGAAAGCCTACTAGAGACTTGCCGTCCCTACTACCCCCCACTCTGCCACCCATGCCCTTTCTTTTTTCTCTAATAAATGCTTAGAATCCAGTTTCCAGAAACCTTATGTCTCAACATGGCTATAGGACCAAGTTCTGAAAATGAGAAGTGAAAGGAAATATAGTTCATATCTAGAATGTCTTCTTTTTATTTTTCTTTATCAAAGATTTTATTTATTTAACAGAGACACAGTGAGAGAGGGAACACAAGCAGGGGGAGTGGGAGAGGGAGAAGCAGGCTTCCTGCAGAACAGGGAGCCCGATGCGGGGCTCGATCCCAGGACCCTGGGGTCATGACCTGAGCCGAAGGCAGACGCTTAATGACTGAGCCACCCAGGCACCCCCAGAATGTCTTCTTAAAAGAGGTGAAATGAGCCCTTCTCCACCCTCCTCTCCCTCCTGCTGCCTGTAATGCAGTTCTAGCAGCCTCAGGACCATTGGAGTGGACGCATCAGGATAGAAAGAATCTGAAGTCTGACTCTGAGAAGATGTTATACCGGCCTGGGATTGTCTATTCAGATGTGTGGGGAAGGGGTGAGGGAAGTGGGGGAGAGAGAGAAAGAGATAAATTTTTGTCTTAAATCAGAAATTAAATCACTCTTATTTTGGTTTTCTGTCACATGCAGCAAAACCTATCCAACTAAATTTTTAGAATTGAGGTAAATCTCAAAGATCTTAATGTGAATGGACTTTTTTTTTTGTCTTTTTCTTCTTAACTAATACTTAATATTCAATAACTATTAACTAAACTATAACTAGTAACTAAAAACTATTTAATAACTAATATTCTCCTATCCACGAATATATTTCACCCAGTTCAAGGCCTGCCTCTCATTTTGTATTATTCATCACCTAAAACCCACATTCACTCTTAATAACGTATGATTTTGTATTAATATTTATTGCTTCGTGAGTATATCTTGACTCCCCAAATAGTTGTAATCTCCTTGAGACTAAGGTCCAACCCCTTCTTAAAATCACTTCTAGTTTCCAACTCAATACTGAGAACACATGAGCCTCTCAGTAAATACTTAGAGAACTATATTAAATGAATTATTGATGTTTGTTATTAGTGTAGTTATTTATAATAGTTAAAACCAGCAATGTGTGTGTGTGTGTGTGTGTTTATATGTGTAGCTCACAAAGTTGTGAGGTAGGTATTAGTATCACTGTTTTCCAAAAAAAGAAGTTCATAACCTGCATAACAACCTTCCCTGAATGCTCATTTCAGAAGAGATTGAACTAGAACCAACCCTGGCCTTCAGAATACAGACTTTCCACTGCATCCTGCTGCCTTAAATTCACAAATCACTTTATGCTCTTCACTCAATTTTGTGTACTTTGGTGGTGTTCCTGCCATCTAGGAGCTAACCCTTAAAATCACTAATAAATAATTCCTTCAAATTAGCAAAGAATTATCCCTTTCCCTTGCTATGTTCTATTCTCAGCTACGTCCCTGGGGACAGTGCCAGAAGTGACTTAACTATACCTAACAAGTATACCCCCACTCCCCCAGTGTGGGGTTGTCACTGGAAGCGGAAACAAGCTTCTCTCCCTGCCCGTGATGCCATCTGGTCACTGGGGTTCTGTTTCTCAGCACCAAGTGGTGGGAGGGACCAAATGGTTTCCTAGGCCTCACAGTTGACCTAAGCGTCAATCAGTGAGTGTTTTATATAGTCAGAGAATATGAATCTGTATGATATAAAAACCTTACAGAAACTTGCTGCCTTCTCCTAACCTAATTTTAGCCTCAAAATTTTTACTGTTAAAAGCTCATGATTTCATTTTCCCTTTTAGTGTTTATATTAGGTTTTTCTAAAACAGAAGTCATTCCAAGGAAGAAGTACCTCAAAAATACTCTATGCTCTTAATCTTTGCTCTGATGAACAGCTATACTAGACCTATCTTGCAAATTGATATATTTGCCATAATATTTTTTAAGATTTCTAGTTTTCAGGTCTCAATTTTTTACTCTGGTCTTTGATTATCAATTGTAATATATCCTTCCATTTTCTACTTTGCTGTGAACCTACTTATCTTACCACCAACTTGAAATTAATTATGACAGGTGGTCCTAATCTCAAAAGTAAACATTCTTGTCATCTCTTTGCATTACTATCCACTAATGGAGTGGGAGAAAACAAATGGAATATGCAAGTTAATCTCAGGTAATGAGGTAATTTTGTGTGGTGCATACATTTTCAAAAAAAATAATTAATGACATTTATTATCCTTTAAATGACAGCCTGAGTACTTGAAGGAAAATTTATAGAGTTAAAGCATACATACTGGATTTTGTGATCTAAAATGCTGTAAGTCTCTGGAAACTTACTTTTCTTTCAAGGATAGCCTGTGTTGGTATGACTAAGAACAATCAAATTCCATGTGTCCTTTTTTAATCATAGAGAAGGTATGTCAAACCCAAAAAGCTGAGTCAGCTCTATAATATCAACATGGAAGCATAGAAATTACTGATGTTCTCACAAGTTTGGTAAGCTGGAGTTACTTTTCATTATCCTGAAGGCTTGATGTCTTCGAAAGTAGAGTGAGAAGGCATGGTATCACTGAATTTCCTGTACCACATAAAGGATGGCTGCCTCTAGTGATGGTCTGATTCTTCACTAGAGCCTGGCAAATGGAAAGTGGTACATTTTATAGTGGACTTTGGTGGCCTACTGTAAAAAGAACAACTGCCAGATCTCAGTGACCTAACCCAAAAAACGTATTCACTTCTTTCCAGTCCAGTGAAGGTTGGCATGAGTGGTCCATTCTACAGTTATTTAGGGACCAGGTTTCTTTGATGTAATGACCATACTATCTCCCAAGGCCCACAGACCTCTACTGAATCTTCTTTACTTGAGAAATGATGGAGAACGTGGAGGATTGTACAAAAAGTGTTGTAGGCTAGACCCACATGCAGCTTATTTGTTTTCAGCCACCTGCCCATTTCCCAGATCTTAGTCATAAAGCATACCTGACCTTAAGCCAGGCTGGGAAAGGTGGTCTATGTATGTGCCCAGGAGGAAAAGGAGAGTTTTGGTGATCAGCTAACCAGAATAATTATAAACAGGAAAGGAGTCAGAAATACAGAAAAAGGTGAAGATAAATAAGCAAAAAATACGCTGCTTAATTGAGTTAAGAGGAGATGAGATGGAGATGGTGGAGATGTTGCCCTTAAACAAAAGGTAGAAGAACACATTTTCAGAGTAGAGACTAGAGAGAATACAATGTGGTAATAGGTCCTCAGGGGAGGGCTCTACAACCACAACATTTCATTTTAATCTCCAGGGGAATTCATGAGACAGTAGATCCACCACCACATAGAGTTGTGTAGTTTGTGTATTGTGCAGAAGTGCCCTGCCAAAAAATCAGGAAGAGAGCTGAAGAGCCATTGGTTGACCCTCTGGGGACATCTACGTCCTCCTGGAAGAGGGTACATTTTCTTGGCACAGAGTCATCTTGTGCCTGAGGGGCTGCAGATCACCCATATGAGGTGTCTTTTTCTAATTCAACCATCCTGAGAAAGCACTTTTTCCTAAATTCACTCAAAGTATCATATGAGCTAACAGTGGCCCTACTAAGATCAGGGGTGACTTGGACAGATATATGATATATATCATGACTTGGATATATAAGAAGTAGTTCTGTGCCTCCCCTATGTGCAGGTCTGGAACACACTAGAAGGGACACTGGAGAAGGGTTCTCAACTCCCCAAGCTGCATCCTTATATTAAAATTTTGCTATTTTATTTGAAATTACTTTTTTCCCAGTATTTTAAATAGACTATGGAACATTTTTATCATGTCCTAGGGTTTTAAAAACTTATTGTAAAAAGGCTCTTTTTTCTTCTTAGAACTTTACCTTTATTGCTAGTTACTGCTAAGCGTGTAACTACATAGATTTGGCTCAGTGCTGGAAGCAAAGAGAACTGGATCTGACTGTATCCCTAACTAACTGGATGACCTTAGAAGTCTTTCACATCTTCAACCCTGCATTTTTCTCAGTTGTAAAATGCTCTCGTTTTGTTTGTACTGATGATTCCTTGAATACATGATGACCAATTTTCCCTTTAGTTCTGGCATTTCTAGATTCTAGGGTACATAGCAAGCATAACAGTTTAGACAAAGATCTTTTCATAAGACATTTAAGAAACCCAGAAATGTACAACCTTGCATTTATCAGTTTTAGTGAAATTAAACAAAACTACTTAGTTAGAATACAAAAGTAAAATATCTTTTTAAAACTTGTAAACTACTCAGTAGGACTATTATAAAGCAGATAAACAGTAAAATAAAGGTACAACATGAAATTTAATGTGTTTACATATATATATATTAGAACAGTATTTGTCACATAGTAAACACAATGTAAGTATATGTTATTATTATTATCATTATTATTATTACTATTATCAACACTCTTTCCACACCAATATTATAAATAGTCCAACTGTAATAAAAAAATTCTTCAAAATCGAAGTTGTGTTTTAGTGAAGTTTGGAATGTGTTCCTAGGTCCCCTTATTCTAGTTGGCTTTGGCCTTCTTTAAAGACACTAATGAGCCCTTACTAAAATATTTTTTGAGGGAAAAGCCGGTTAAAATGGCAAAGACTATTAAAATGGCCTGGATTTCCAAGCAAGATTGTTTCTTTCTCAGTCATATGGTATAATCACATTTTGCTGTTTTTGAAATGTGCTTCAAGTCCTTGAATTTCTCCTTTTATCACCTTTATCGTCATTTCTTCTTCTTTAAAAGCAATCTTAATCAAGGCTTCAGTACTTGAATGTATTGTTAAACATCTTCAGGGGTATACTATTCTGTCCCTGATTATATGACCAAAACATATCATCAAATATTTATTGTACCATCATTATTTAGATATTTAATCCTTATACAGAGAAGAATTTTTAAGCTACTCTGGTAGATATTTTTTAAAGGCTTTAAGGAACCAAATCCAAAACAAAACTTAAATCTTAGCGTAAAATCTATTCATATCGAAAGAGCAAATAAGGGCAGTATTTGCATTTGGAATTAGAATGGTGGTAGGCTGAAACATGAATGGATAATAATTATGTCTGTCTGACATAACCAAATTGACCATGATGTAATGAAACTCAGGATAATAAAATGTTAGAAACAAACTAAAAAAAAAAAAATCACAAAAATGAGAAAACTCTCTTTAACACTAGGAAACTCAGATCCAGAAAGCATAAATGACTACCCAAAGAGAGCATAGTCATTTAGTGGCAGAACTTGGATTTAGGGGACGCTTGACTACCAGTCAGTTTTTGCTTTTATGTTTGTACCTCCAAGAGAACATGTGGAATCCTATGTCTACATTCCACTCCCAGCTCTGCTGACACTGGGACCTGGGAACAATGAAGGACCCTCTGGGCCTTCCATCCTCATCTGTAAAATGATAAGGCTGGGGAGAACAAGGGCTTCCATCTTTCTTGGCCCTAAATTGCTCTAATTCCCTGCCATGGTTTATTTTTCTTAGTAATATAAACTAGGTCTTTTCCTCAGGCCCAATTTAAACTTATAATTTTGGAACTATAACTATGGATATGAGGCTCTTAATCATCAAAGCATTTTTTCTGAACACTTAAGCTGATGCAATTTTCTGAAATTCAGAAAACAAATTTTGCAATCACTTTTCCTAGTGATTGAAAAGAAGGTAAAAGGACAGATATGAGAGGCATAATTATATGGTACATTTAGTCAACAACCATGCAGGAAAAATGTCAAAAAATAAGGGCACCCATCGGGCAAAAGCTGTACCATGACTCACTGTAGTACAGATTTTCTTCCATGGGATCTATGTCACTGGCCTAGATTCTAATTCTGGTCCTTCTACGTGCAAATGATGTGACTTTGAGCAAGTGATATCTCTAAATCTTAGTTTTCTCATATTTGAAATGGGAATAAGAGTAGTACTTAGGTTGTGATGGTTAAGGGAATACATGACGATAATGTGTATAAGCATTTAGTATCTGCTTAAGAAATATCCTTTCTGAATAGTTATTTCCTACTTGGTACAAGTTGTTAAATAATTTGAACAGGCCCCCCTGTCTATAATGAGTCTCTAGGAGTGATTGGGAAGAATGGCAGTATCCTCAAGCAGAGGAGCACCTGGCCTGATGTCAGCTCACTGAAGGCGTGCTCAATAAGTAGTGGCTGGAAGAACCAAGAGTTAGATGACTGGATAACAGATCAAGATAACACTAAGGATTGTTTCAAAACCAGTACTCTCAGGAACCAATATGATGCAAATAATCTGCCTACTGTCTGCGTCCTTAATGTACATACCCTGAGTTTTGTTCTTTTCCCTCCCCTTCGATTATAAGGCTGGTGTGAAGAACATGAGTGTATGAAAGGAGAATATGTAATATTTTAGGAAGTTAGATTTCACACTTGATTCTCCTTGCTAATCCATGAAGCTCATAGCAAATGTTTCATAGAAGACTTTTTATTTATTTGCTTGAAGATTACTTTAAGTCTATCCTCTATTTTCTCATCAAAACGTAAAACTATACTGCTAATCGAATTATCTTTTGACTTACTTGTAAGGTGCTCAGTACCTTTAGTGCACTGAGCTAATTCCTTATGTTCTTTCATAATATTTCTTTCCACATCTTGCCATTTGGTCACCATACAAAATAAACACGCAACTCATCATATAACTTTGATTAAACAATTACATGGTATAGGGCAAGGAAACATAAGGCAAGAAACATGGGCCTATCTTCTGAGTCTCCCTTAACATAACTGACATGACAAAAACAGAACATGCTGAGTGATAAACTCCTATTTGTGTGACAGACTTATATTTCAACGATGCCATGACAGTACATAGAAGACTTATGTGTAAGCTTCAGTTTTCAACTTCACAGTTTTTATGTGATCTATCTGGGAAATCTCCAGGAAGCACGAGGGGGGTATAGAAGGCATAAGAACAAGGCAGCTCCTGAACGTGGTAAACCTACATTTTGTGCCATGGTCCTGTGCTTTGGGAATTTTACACACATCATCTTACAGAATTTCACTACAGTGTCATGGAGTGAGTGTGCTGATCTCTAATTTCAGAACTAACATCCTCCCCCCACCCCGCCCAGGTCACACAATGAGTCATAAGCTGAGAAAGAACTGCAAAGTCCCTTTTGTTTCCACTACACTATGTTTCTAGGATAAAGTAAAATTCAATCTTTTATGGGCATTTTTTTCTCACCAGTGTATAGCTCAACTACTTGTCACTGAATTACCACATCTGGAGCTATTTCATCTTTTTGCTTACATTTTACTTTTATACACTGTTATAAAAAAGCTGCATTTCAGGAAGAAACACAGGCTTTTATTCAGACATAAAAATAGGCTAATAGCAATGACAGGGATGACTATGAAAGGGGAAGAAGCAAGTGCTATTGCCAAATCTATATTAGGAGTTACAGTGTTCATCAGAAAAGAACTTGAGCATGTCATATTGTGAAATAGCATATGATGGAAGATACAATGTGGTGCTATGACTGATTCCATTTACCATATGGTGTGTTAATACATCCTATCTCCTTGGGGAACGTACAAAGGATTAAAGGAGAAAGGAATCCTTCGAAAGTGTATTGAATAATCATCTGAGTCTGAATGGATTTTGATTATACCACCATGCACAATGACTCCATGACAATAATGAAATACCAGACTCTTTGAATGCATGTTGAGCCATTCTCCAGCTATTGACATCAGTCAAATATAAACAGGATGGAATTCAAAAGGATGGAATGAATCTCCAAGGATTATTCCATGCATCCCAGGGACAGTGTGGAAGGCACCAAGGCCAAATACTGATTATTTGTAAGTCGCCCTTTTTATAATTATAATACAATAAAGCTTTTACATTTTCATTAGTAATCTGAGGGACAAGTGATGAAAGGAAAAATCTCTCCATGTGGAAGGATTCAGCAAGATTATCTAGAATATATTTTAAATCATCATTATGGAACATTCACCTACTCAGAGGTTAGAGAAAAAGAATACTGGTTTAATCATGATGCTTAAAATTTAGCACAAATGAGGCATTGGACTAGAAGAGGCTAAACTCGTATAAGAACTGAACAAAGCACTTAGAGTTCTTAATGTGAAAAAGCTCTGCTAATAAATTTATCTATCTATAGTGCCCAATAGTGGGGATGTATAATTTTTTAGAAGCAATTATTGTCAAGCATGCATGTGGAAGTATTAAAAACGTAATATAAGGATGCCACAGGAAGATTGCAGTAGCATAAGGAGGTCTTTTTAGAATCTTTCATAAATTCCAGTCTTTAAAACTTTTCTTTATTTCAATAAAAATGGTTTTATTGTGATCAAAATATTTAAACTCAAAAATCTCACTGCTTTATTAAAGTCTGGAGGTAAGATAAAACATTGCAGAATCAGACAGTGAGTAGACTGCCCATCTGCATCTTCACTAGTCCATGATGCCCTTACTTGGGCCATTTTCCTATACTGCAGTTTCAGTGAGGAATGGATATTACAGGTATGCTTCTCTTCAGGCTGCCATTTAGGAATGATTGTTCTCTTGTGGCAAAACTGATTTACTCTCTACTACATACAAGGTTCCTGTAGGTAATATTGTGCCAGTTTTACAGGTGAAGTTTAGGGGGGTGAAGGGCTTGGAGAAATGAGGAAATGTGCTCTTGGGTTAGTCTAGGGTTCAGTTCTGCATCTCTGTAATTCCGGAGCTCATCCCTTAAAATGAGCCATTTGGCTATAAATTGTAGATAACTCTACATTGTAGAAAAATACTATGTCTCTACTTCCAGAATTACTGGTGATACAGCTATCTATATGACACAACTCTTTTTTTCCCTTTTTTCTAATTTTATTTGTATACCAAAGTAAATTGTGAAGTGAGTTTGGAGTGGATTATGTGATTGAAGACATTTTAAACACCTTATATTATATACTTTTATGAATTACAAATATTGACCAACAGGTGTTATTTGTTGCCAAGAATTTCACCTTTTCTAGTAAAAAGTTATGGATATTTTTACCTTCTATCTGAATGCAAAGTAATAAAATACTTGGCTACTCAACTGAAACTTTAGATTTCTTATATATTATTTAATATCTAAATTGTTTAGTTCTAAAAGTTTCAGTTAAATGGAGAAACATTGTATCTTGGATATCAAGAACAAACCAATACTTGGCAGGACACAGGGCGGCCCCTGTTTTGTTTGTTTGTTGGGGTTTTTTGTTTTGTTGTGTTGTGTTGTGTTTGGTTTAGAGGCCAAAATATGGGAGCAGAGAAGCCTGTGTTCTAGCCATAGCCCTGCACTGATTATCAAGGTGATCATGGACAACACTTCATCCCACAGGCGACAGATGTTTTTCCTTCATAGCTGGTATAAAAGACAAAGGGCATGTGTTGCTTTATTTAACTCGCACAAAACAAATGAACCTTATGTACCTTTCTGTTCCACAAAAACAGAGATCGCTGGCTTGACTGGAGACCAAGAAGAGTGTGTGTTGAAATTTCATCCTCAGAAAGGAAGAATCAAACCTATTTGCTGGTGTCACTTTCACAATAGTTTTATATTCAGTCTACATTTTTTGCAAACTGTGAAGCTGCACCTACATTCAATTACTTTGCCAGTTCAAGAAAAAGGAGCGAGGGGACTCTCAATGCTTTCAATGACTTTTTTTTTTTTTTTTTAATGTTTGTTGCTTCAGAATGTAAACCTTTTTGTCTGGCCCAGTGGACTTACCGAGTGGGTTCAAGAGGAGTACTACTGAGTTCCAGATAAAGTCACAATGCTGTCAAACTTTTTACATTTTTTAATGTCTTATCTCTGAAAGAGAATGGAGACAATGTGTGATACTTCGAAAAAAACAAGTCAGGTTATCAGGCAAAAAAAACCAAAAACAAAAAACTACCCTTAAAGCTCATTTTGAAAACATATGGGTTAGATAAAATAACATGGAGAGAAAAGAAAAAAGAAAAATCAAAGCTTACTGATTCACAGAACTTTGAAACTGATTGTGATTTTTGGAGTAATGTAATCCAGTCTACTATTTTAATGATATGAAGTAAAGTTACGGGGTTTGCTAATTGGGCCATGTAATTGGTTAACAACATTGCTGGGTCTAGAACCCACATGTCCATGCTGAACAAAGTGTGCTGCTTAAGTATGGGTGGAATGGGAGTTAGGAGGGCTTATGAAGCAGGAAGGGTGGGCATTTTTATGCTGACGTCCTGAGTGACCTTAAGTCCTTTCCCAAGTAGTGCTAGTGGCTATGCCCTCTTGGAGTGGGAAGGAAACTGAGTTTAAGTACAACTAAAATTTGTCTCTCATGGCAACATGCTCTTCAAAAGCAATTTTTTTAATATAGGACCATAGACCACCATCTGAATCACTTGGGATGAACTATGGAGATTTCAGGACTCATGTAGTCTTACTGGATCAGAACCTCTGGGAAATGACCCTTGGAATCTACATTTTTAACAAGCTGATGTATGAGGACACAGATTTGAAAGAGTACTTGTAAAGAAGCTGAATTAAAGGGAAATGATGTTCCCTTCCCTGAATAAGATCTGTTTTGTTTTTTTTTAAGCTGATGAGTGTGGCTAATATTAAATTGATATTAAGACAGTGGCTTTGGTGATTAGGAAGCTGTATTTTACAATTTAAAAAAATAAGAAATAGAATTAATCTGCAAGACTGTAGATAATAATACCTGATTATTTTTCAAATAGTGCTTAAATGAATGTAATCCTTTGATTTAAATATAGGAGTTGTCTTTTATTATGCATGGAATTTTTATTTGGTTTTGATAATCCAAGGCCATCTCAAGGATGTATGAAGCTCTCTGTATCACTTGAACAAAGGGATCAGTCTTGAAGTTTCGTATTTTAAATAAAGTGAAATGATAGTGACAGGGATGAGTAAACTGGCTTTTGAAAACTACCATCACTAAGCATGTTTTCCGCAATGTTTTCAATAATGCTATAAATGTTGAAGTTTCATGCATTTATACTTTATTGCTTCCAAGATTTCGTAGTGGATAATGATAAGAACGTTATAGGGGTGCCTGGGTGGTTCAGTTGTTAAGCGTCTGCCTTTGGCTCAGGCCATGATCCCAGGGTCCTGGGATCGAGCCCCGCATCAGGCTCCCTGCTCAGCGGGAAGCCTGCTTCTCCCTCTGCCACTCCCCCCTGTTTGTGTTCCCTCTCTCGCTGTCTCTCTGTCAAATAAATAAATAAAATCTTTAAAAAGAAAAGAAAAATTTTAAATGATAAGAACGTTATAATTTTTAATGTGATGGGGGAATTATATTAACTAAGGAGGTGTTTTGGATACTCTGATTGAGTGGTATATTTAGCTTTGTGCTTCTTAGCAGTTAAGTCAAAAAGAATGCAAAAAAATTTTATCCTAGCATTCAAAACCATGTTCTTTAGATTTTTCTTTAGTTCTTTAATTATGTGGAAAGATTTTAATAGCATTCTGAAAACAAGGGTTATAGCTTTCAGTGAGCTGGGAAATGTGGCTGTTAAATCTCCCTCTTAGAGACTCAACAGTACATATTAGCAAATCAAAGAGTTGAGGACATCCTGCAGTTAAAAAGAAACCTCTTCAATTTTTGAATCTTGGTTCAGTTGTTAAACAAATTTAGTTTCACAAGCATAGACTTTTTCACTTTTCATGCATAATAACATCCTCCACAATAATTTTCTTTTAAAACTATTTTGGAAACTGTTAAGTTACATAATTCTCATTCTGGTGAAAGGAAGCATTCCATTTCTTCAAGAGAAGGTATCAACAGTGTAAAAGAAATTCACCATGGGGAGAAAGGAGACTTTTATAGGAGACATTAAACAAGAGAACAGATAGGAACTTCAACAGAAAACATGGAAGAATTCTTTGCATAATATTTCTTGTATGCTGTGTAATTGCTCTGCATTAACATGAAAATATAATTCTTATCAGTGATTCTGTAGCAGGAGAATCACAGGTCATTCAGTTGTGCACCTTTCCAGTCATGTAACTTGACACAAGATTGGAACTCAGACCAGGTAGGAGCAGGATTTCCCTTAACTCTCTTTATTAAATATCACTTTTGGCAGGCAGGCACTTGATAGGCCTGGAGAGAGCAAATAGGAGGTTCTATTGTGAATGTTCTGTGTTTCTGACTGAAGGGCAACAGACAGACAAAGACAGGATTGATACTTAACTGGGAAAGAAGAGAAATGTCACTTGGATCTTGCCCAGAGCACCTCACACAGAGATGTAAAGTTTCTTCTAGAAGCATATGGGCTCTGAGCATGTATTCAGATTAGGGTTCAGTTCAGATACCAAAGTTCCAAGCTATGCAACAGGATTTTTTAACTTGAACTTTTCAAGGATCAAGAGCAAATTGCAAGTCTAATCAACTGTAAGAATTTCAGTACTATTCCTGCTGCACTTCTGAATTTAAGGAAGGTTTTCTTTTTTTTTTTTTTTGTAGAATATCTGCCAACATGAGTTAGCCAAAACATACAACTCCAGACAACTGGAAATAATTGACCCACTAACTGAGTAGTTTGACATTTTATAGACACTCGAAATTTTATAAAATTACAGTTATGAAAACAACAGGAGAAAAAAAAGAAAAGAAAGAGAAGAATCCAAAATCAGAGTAGAACTTAAATAACTTTTGAAAGAAACAAACAAAAAGATGCTAAAACCTAGCTGTGTCAGAACATAAATAACAAGGAAGAAAAGGTCATATTATACTGAGGCAGCTTTCAAACAGCAGGGAATCTAAGTCTTGACCATTACATCTTTATGTTATTGTAAATCAATAATGAGCATAAATGCAATTAGTAGAAACAGAAGTAAAGGAAAAAACAGAATAATTAAAATGAAGGTCATTCTATTTACATTATTAATAAGTGTAGGCAATTAACATAATGTTCTTTTCTTCTCTAAGTGTCTGCTTGCTAGTAAGTCCCTTCACTTTACTAACATTCCCTGAAACATATATAAATGCTATGCATTTAGAAATATTTCTAAATAAGTAACTTTGCTCTGTCTATTCAAGTTTTTAATTATAGCACTTAAATCCTTTTTTATTTTTAAGTTGTTGGCATTTTCAGCTTTATGAAAGACCCTTCCAGAAAACATTTTTCAGATTTGGAGCTTAGAGTGAACAGATGCTTTATTTCTTTTCTTAGTTTATTGAGGATTAACTATCTCAGTACATTAAATTGCCACAAACTGTAAGCATGTAAAATGAAACAAGACTTTTTCTTTGTAGACATGTCTCACTAAGCAAACAAGAATTGGGATTCATGAATATCAAAGTAAGCCTGTGTATCTGCTTGGATATCTGGTAGACACCTGCCTATTGAGGTCACAACCTCCATTTTGCCCAAAGTGCTTCATTTATCTGGGATTGGATCTTTTGTTGTTAATACTGCCCTTGAAGTGATCATCTAGTAGGTGACCTTGCTTGCTTGGTTGACAACAAATACATTGCTATGTTTCAGTCCTAAGATCACAGTATTCGTGCCAAAAGGAGCCCTCCAGCGATGTTGAACAGACCAGGTTGGGGTAAATGATGCTGTGTATGGATGCTGTAGGTTAGAGGGAAAGAACATCGCTAGTTGCCCTGTTAATTAGAAAAAAATGAGGGAAAGGAAATTAAATCCTGCTGCCTTCTTGCCTGTATTCAAAGAGACATTGATCAATTGAAGCTTCTAAAAGATCCCTCTCAAATTATCTCAAGTCCTTAATGATGCTTACTGAAGTTCCTGCTCCCAAGAGTTCCTCTGCATGTGTAATTTCTACAATGTCCAAAGGTGATCTATGAGTCAAAAAGATGTGCTGAGATAATGCAGGTGGGGGTTGGAGGATGGGAAGCTTTTCCTAGTCTGCAAAAAACACAGATGTATGCTGAAAATAATTTCAGAAGAAAAACAAAAGCTTCTTAAACTAAGAAAATGCAATATTCATATTTTACATAAATACACTTTGGTTATCACTTGATTATTCCGGGAAACTGCTTTTGGTTTCCATTAAATAAATTGGAAGATAAAAGGTATAAACTTTTAAAAACTATTTAGAATATTATTGAATTTTGTTTGACACCAGAGATGACAGCGAATGTGATTAATTGCCACTCATAATTGCAGTTTCATTCCAGTGGTTATTACTTGTCAGTATCAATTAATAGCTCAACCAAAACCTCATTCATTCCAGAATATTAAAGAATGATGGCTTGTGGGAATTATGCTAAACTAGCACTTTCAATTAGATTTTGAATTTTATAGGGTACTGAATAATAGTTTATGAGTTTATAATAGTAAGTACCAGTGAGTTATTGTTGAATTGTAATTACTATAATTATGTATGTTTATCTGGAGAATTATAATTAGTATTGTCTTCATGATTAAAAATAGACTATTGTACTTAATTTTTTCACTTAATGTATAGTTTCTGAAGTTCATTATATAAATGAATGGGCTTCAAAAATAACCAGTTCCAATAATCTGCATGATGTGTACTGAACATGACTATTGGCTTATCGGGGAGAACAAAGACTGAAGGTAAGCAACTTGAGGTACAATTCGAGAGAGGAAGCTTCTGTACATCCTATGAGTAATCTAACTCTATGTTCGAGTTTTCTTTTCCTATTGTATAAATAATTTGTCATTAGTTTATAAAACCAAAGGTATATAAAAGAGTAGCAAAATGGACTGTAGTTCAAATTTCTTGTCGAGAGGGTTGAACCTTCGACTTTATTTTGCTTCCAGAATCTTTTTAAATTTGCTTCCAAAATTATTTTGTTTACAGGATCCAAGTTTCCATCAATCCTCAGAATATTAGAGAAAGCATACAAATTTCAAATTTGATGCCATAAAATATAAGCTATGTATTTAGTAGTATTGTATAAAAAGTCGACAAGGGCATTTTTAGCATTTAAAAAGTATCTTTAAAAAGTAGATCACAGAGAATTTAGAAATCTAGTCCTGAATTTAAAATTAAAATCTAAAATCTGATAAAACTGTTAATCTGTAATAGAGTAGGTGGAAGCCAACTAAATGTAAGTCCAGTTCCCTTTTTCTTAGTGTAATTGAACCAGTAGCATTCAACTAAAACGAAGGAAAAAATAGAGACTATATGATAAAATGAAGTGAATGTTAAAAGAAAGTCTGGTTATTTGGGAAACCTGAAGGTCATCCCAGATTACCCAGATGATCAAAATGACTATGTGGTACTTGCATGTTAATATGATTGAAAAAGAAATGAATGGACTGGTTCACAGGCTTCAATTTTACTTTATCTAGGTTGCTGTCTTCATCAACTTGATTTATTTACTGATTGCTCAGATTTTCTCAAAATTTTGTATATTGAGCTCCAATTGTGCTATATTTTGTTTTATGTTATTGTTTCTTTGTTAATGAGTCAAGTACCTTTATCGGCATTAATATAAATGCAGGAAGTGTGGAGAGCATAAAATTAGATGATGAATGAATTTGAAGCAGGATGCTACCATATGGAGGAACAAGAATGTTATTTCTCTTGATCTAGATAAATTTCCCCACAAATGCTGCTAGAGATACCATTAACCATTCTGGCAACACTGATGCCTCATGTTGAACTCTGTCACAGAAATCTTTCGTTTATGGACTGTTAAACAGTGTTTCCTCTCATAACCTGTGCTTATGTATTTGGCTTTTGAAACCCAAGGGCAGAATTTATGATACAGTGCATCTTAAGTTAGATGGCTTGTGCTCTCCATCCTCACCTCCTCTGTACTTACTGGTTCTATGACTTAAAGAAAGTAGCTTTACTTCTTTGCTTTCATTTTCTCATCTGTAAAATGAGAATGACAATAACTATTTCATAGCCCTATTTTAAGGATCAAATGTACAGGTACACACATAGAAGGGTGAAAATAAAAATTGTCACTATTATTATAGACTTTATTCTTTTTATATTGGGATTAGATGGTAAATACTGACTATCCTATTTTGTCTTAAGTCTAGATATGGACTCCCTCAGAACACCAATCCAGTCCTGTTAGTTTCAGCCCCTCATTCCAGCCTGTCTGTTTGCTTTAGGACCCTTACGCTGTTTTATAGTTTTTACTCTGTGAGATCTGCAAATATGACAGGATTTTCTTTACATCTTCATATAAGTCATTCATAATAATGTTCAGCAAGACATGGCTGAGTACAGAGCTCTTTGGCACACCAACAGGGGTCTTCTTGCCAGGGTGAAACTGATCCACTAATCTCATACTCTTTATACAGTAGTTCAACAAGCTTTGCATCCGCTTAACCAGATTATCATTCTGCTCACACATCTCTATCTTGTGTATGAGAATATCGTGGGAGATATTGTAGAAAGCCATTCTGAAATACATCTTTATAAAATTAACACTGCCTATCTCCAAGTCACCTCTTAGTTAAAGTTTTATATAGGCAATCTGTAGGCTTACTCAATTATCTCACTCATTGCAGATTATCTATACTTTTCATGTACAAAGGACAAAGGTGGGTGAACCAATGGAATAATTCATTATTATTATGATTATCATCATTATAACTTGACTTTAATGGCTTCCCAAATGCTTTAAAAATAGTTCACATTTTTTTAATTTCTATGGTATATATGAAATATGTCTGTATATCTCTTTGTTTTTCAGTTACCCCTTCAACCACATATAATTGTCTCTAAATTCCTAGACTTTAAATAAATAAATAAATAAAAATTCCCTTATTGTCCTTGTATAGTGAATGGTACCTATCCTTAAATTCCAAATCATACAGTTTGTAAGGAGAAATTACGGGTGACAACAACAGCAAAAAAAAAAATCCTACTTTTGATTTTCCTATCTACCATTATCCCAGGCCCCCAGGAGCACCAGGTTTAATGTACGTGGGGACTTTCACCATGTCAGTGTCTGCTCTCTCCTTTCCCCTCCTCTCCTCATACACTAAGTACTCTTTTCTTGAACAGGCAACCACTTGGTCATATAAACAGCTTGTGAAACCGATGACTCTTTGCTATCAGTGAGTATGAAATCTTAATAACCTCAAAGGACAATTATGAAATCTCCTCCTCTGTCTTTTTATGATATATAATACTTTCACCACCTTCTGCATCCTACTCACCCCACCACAATATTTAGTAAATGCCTGGTACATAGAAGGACCTGTATGATGGGAAGAAATTAAATTGCACCCAAGGAACTAGAATTCAAATACTGATGCCAATACGATCTCAGTTACATTGAAAAAGTTCCTTCTTTGTGTCTCAGTATACTCATTTATAAACTGGAAAGATGACACTAGATTAATAATGGTATAATCAATCAATTAAACACCTTTATTTTTATTCTGATCATCAATGTCTGTATAAAGTGATGGAATGATATGCTGAATTTTAAGATTGGTGGAACAATAAGGCATTGCTTTTAATTAATCAATCCATATGCATTAATTGACCACTTAATCTATACTTTGTGATGCCTTTAATAATGAATATATTTCTTTTCCTGACTCACCTACCTCTTTTATTGTTCAATCGTATTTCTGATTTGTTTATAATGTAAGGATGTTTTTTTCATCTGAAATATGGTTTCAAGGATTACACACATTGAAATGAATTTCCTACAGGTCCTGAAATGTTTTGAAGGAAATATCAAGCAGCAGGCTAAGGTTATTTCACTCAAGAGCATTCTTAATTATTAAAATTAATTTAGAATCCCCATAACAATTTACTGAAAACTGTTAAGAGAAGTCAAACAAGATGTTCCTAGTGAACAACAACAAAAAATCTGCCCTTTTAACCCTATTAGACACTTAACTTTTCAAATTGTCCTTTGAAAATGAGTATATAAAAACCCTGCATAAATGAAGCAGTCAAGTGTTCTCTCTCTCTCACATAATTCTATTCAGAGATTTATTACCTACCATAAATCTTAAGCAACAGAAATGTTAGTGAATTCATTTTACTACTATTTTTTTTTCTGTTTTTGACTGTTTGGCATTATATTGGCATGTGAGCAATCAGTCTTGTATGCTTGTAAAGCACAGCATTGAGTTATGGACGGGGCCATTCAGAAACTATTTAGCCTAGCTTCGTGACAAGAAGAAGATACCCAAATCATCTCAGTGGAATAAAGGAAAAATTTTCCAATTATAGATGTGGAAGCTTGATTAATGAAAATTCTAAGTCTATCCAAGGACAAATCAAAATGCAGTGTTGGCCATAGGTTGTGCCCACACTGTGGGTTCCTCAGACCTACGCTCTCTCTGTTAGTGTGAACTTCTCTTAGGAGAAATTGAATTTTAAAGTGCCACCAGAATGATGTCTAAATAAGCATGAGACCAGAATTTTCCCCATTTGCATCAATATATTCACACAAAATTTTCCTTGCAGTGTTTTGTGGGAGAAAAAATTCACCTTTGAAAATCAAGCACGAATATCGTCTCTAATAAATGTATTTTCTCCAGAGAACAGAGCAACTGCAACAGATGTTCTAATAAGAGTTCTCTTAAAATCATAACAGGTGTCCTGATAGAGATGAAGAAACAAAAATAGGCTGGGTCAGAATGTAGGTATGTTGATGAGCTTTAGCACAATCTTTTCTGTCATTTCCACTTGTTTCCGGGAAATCCCAGAAGTTGAAAATCAGTGATGCTGTGGAAATTAACAAGGACTGAGAGTCGTGAGGACATTTAGAGGGCAAATATGCTGCTTTTTACTTGCAAAACTCTGATATTCAAACCACAGTACGGGATGTGTATAATAGGAAACCTAATAATATAGTGGGAAGCATTTCCTTTCAGCAGAAAGAGAGGAGCGTACAAAAGGAACAGATGGTGATAAGTTTGTAGCAGTAGGGCGAAGCACTAAATAGTCTTTGACAGAGCTTGCCCCCAGATAGAATGGCAGTGGCAGGGCTTAAATCATTTTTACATTGCTCATTGACTTTCTTTGCCTGCTAATAAGTCTTCAGAGAATGAATTTAGTTGCAGCATGACGTTGCCTTTCTCTGTTAATGTTACATGTCCTTTCCTGAATTTGTTTAACCTCATGACCCCAATTTTGGTTTCAGGACCCTCTCCCCAATCCTTTCCTCTCTTAAAATGAAATGTTATAGGAAGCAATTCTAGCCCTCAATGATTCTCTTTTAAAATTTTGCATAATGACTAGGAAAACCTGGAGAAGGAACTTTAACTGCACAGCAGAAACACTTGGCAGATTTTTTTTTCCCTCTTTAAATGATGATGCTCTGTCTCCACCCAAGAACAATTAAATTTCTAGAAATCTCTAGATTTCTGCCTCTCCTGAGCAGTCTGGACATAGGTACATTTTCAAAATGTCCTCAAGGAATGCTGACATTCAGTAAGAGTCGATAACCTCTGCGTTCAAGTCCTCAAAAATAGGAAGCTTTTTACACAAGATGTAGTAACTGGCATTTTGATACACTGCTGAGAAAAAGGAGTTTAGCTGAATTGGAAGCCGTTCTTCCCTGATGCTACCATACTGTGGGGTTCTTTATCGTAGTGCTTATCCTATTTTATCATAATTGTTGCTTTCTTTGTCTCTCTCCCACTCATAGAGAGCAATATCTCTGTCTTTCAAGTTCCTAGCCTTTACATAATACATTGTTGAAAACCAACTCCTGAAGGGCAGAGGCTAGGGGATTTTTTAAATATATATATTTTTTCTTTCAAGTACCTAGCCTTTACATTAGGTGATAGAAAAATAGTGAAGTTCAACTTTTTTTTAAAAAAAGGTTTTATTTATTTATTTGAGAGAGGGAGAGAGAACGAGCACAGGGAGGGGTGGAAGGGGAGGGAGAAGCAGATGCCCCACTGAGCAGGGAGCCCGATGTGGGGCTTAATCCCAGGACCCTGAGATCATGACCTGAGCCGAAGGCAGACACTTAACCAACTGAGCCACCCAGGTGCCCCAAGTTCAACTTTTTTTTAACTAAAGTTAGGCTGTTGCAAGTAATAGATTAGTACTTCATAAATTTCGATCATTTTTTGCGGCATCTTCACAATTTGGGGAAACACAGTGTTGAATAAAATTAAGATAGTTTGATGTAGTTCCTCAGTATCAAACTGCATCTTCTTCTGTGGTTGGGCAAGTCCTCTGGTAAAGCTACAGACAGGCTCACGAAAGGATAACTTTTAAAATATGTTTATGCTTTTACTTAGATTAAGTATGATACTAAAATGTGTAATCTTTTTAGATGATGAAATTACAACAAAAATGCTTTTAGAAACATATTTTGCATTAATTCCTCTAAAAACCCACTTGTTAAAAGCAGCCTATTAATCCAACACTGTCTCTGTCCCCTGACTTCTCTTATCCAACTGGGTGTTTACATGTTATGTCCTCTTCCTTCTCTCAGTCTTCGAACAAAGGCCAGGCTCCACCCTTACCTTTCCTTACCCTGTTCCCCAGCTTTGGGACCCCAAGGAGAAAGCCACTGTAGCCCCAGAGAGAAATTATATCTGACTTCTGAAAGGAGATAGAAACCCAGGCAGCCTCCCTACCAACCATCCTGTAGAAACACAAAGTACTCTTTGTTGGACCTGTCTCTATATCACCATATTAATAAGCTTTTGCAAAGTTCCTTGCTTTTCAATTGCTTTAGTTTCATTTCAACTGGTAAAAAAAATTTGCTTCCTAACATCCAGGGAGGGAGGTGGAGAGAGATTGGATTTTTCCCTTCAGATCTCTGCAGTATTGTTTGGAGAGTACAGTAATGGTCCCAGATGAAGGTAGAATAAGAGGTCTTCCTTTCCAGGGGTCTTCTAGCTTTGAGATGATGGGGCAAAATGAGGGAGGAGGCTGCAAGGGACTACAGAGGAAGGTCTGTAGAGGCAGTGGTCTATGTTCACTACAGTTTCTATTATTATAGATCTGATTTTTAAAATGGCCTCGGAGGAGATAGGGGCACCTGGGTGGCTCAGTTGGTTAAGGGTCTGCCTTCGGCTCAGGTTATGATCCCAGGGTCCTGGGATGGAGCCCCATGTCGGGCTCCCTGCTCAAAGGAGAGTCTGCTTTTCCCTCTCCCTCTGCTTCTCCCTCTCCCTGCTCTTGCTCTCTCGCTCACTCTCTCTCTTCCTCTCAAATAAAGAAATAAAATCTTAAAAAAAATAAATTAAAAAAATGAGGAGGAGATCAAAATGGTCTCTTAAATCACTTTTCATAAACTGTACTCTTCTCCATTAATCCCATTCTAGGCTCAAGCCTAAGAATACTATATTCTATTTATCCCAAAACTTTTTATCTTAATAAGCTCTTAAAATTATTCAGTAGTATTCCAATTTGATTCATCTTCGATGTTTTCCATTCTGACAGTAAAGTATCATTTGTTATCATTCAATAGCATTGATTGAGTGCCAGACAGCATCATAATAAGACTGTAAAAGCTGTCCCTGTCCAAAACATGCCCACATTTACCTGTAGAAACAGCTATATAATAAGTAATTTCAATATAATATATTATTTGCTGTAGTAAAGTTACATACAAAATGTTTAAAGAATTTATGCCTTGGAAATGCTAGGATAAATTGCTAGTAATCATTAGAATCATACTTTTCCAGCTGACCATTTTATTATTAGTCAACAATTTATAATCATTCCCTTATTCTTCCTTGAGATTTTTAATCCATTGGAAAATATACTTGCCTTGAATACAACTGAAACAGACTAAATACCTCTGCTGGACTGTCTGTTGCTTTAAAAGCAGATACATTTAGATATCATTATATTGCATAGTTCTTGTGAACAGCTATTTTATTATTGCAGCCCTGCCAAGTCTCCTGTGCCATTCATGCCATTATATCAAGTGAAAATCATGAATAACAAAATAATGACAGAGAACTGTATTGCAAGACCAATGTAACATCCATTAAATCAGGATGTTAATTTCAAGAACACAGAGGCTTTTGAAAAACCATAAAGGAGTTTGTAAATTGTTTGAGGAGCACACTCCAAATATTTCCAGAAGGTAGCTACCCTTCCTATGTATGTATTTGTCTGTTAGGAGTCAGGTGAGTCCTGCAAATTGGAGTGCCCAGAAATAATTTCTTAAGTCTGCATTATGTTTGTGTTTGTTAATAACCATTAAACTCAGTGTGCTTCCTCCTCTGTGTCTATGTGTCATGGTGATACAGCGGTGTTCCCTCTCTGCCACAGGTTGTCAGCAGCTTGCAAAGTGACAGCACTAAGATAGAAGGATAGCTCTTCTCCAGTGAACCGATTTAAAATGAAAGGAAGACCAAGCCCAGGTTTTTTGGTCCCAGATTATAGGAACTGACTATCTCATTAGTGATTAAAACAGTAGCTGTTAATATCTTAGAGCTGGTTGATCAGTTTAATTATTTTGGAATCCAGCTAGATTTCTCTTCTTTTAGCCAACATGGGGATTTCATTCTCTCCAAACTTACCCCAAAGCAAAAAACTTTGCAATGGTTCTGAAAACTGAGGGCCATTGCCTGCCACACATTTACAGACTTGGTATGCTTTAGCAGTAGTAGTCAGTGTTATAGAACTGGCTTTGTGGTTAACACCGCAGTGGCATCACAAATGTACTCACTGTATCTTCACATGTGCCAAGAAAATGTAGTGTCATTATTCTCCAAAACAGCTGTTATCTCTTTCACGAGCCTCCACATACTAAATAGTAGAAAGTAGAGACATACGAAAGTTAGTCCAACCATAGCCTGAGCCAATAATTTAGTTTCTCTAGACTTACCTGCTTCTTTAAAAATAACTTCGTTTCCCCATTTTGTCTCTTTCTTACTTTGACCCCTCCTAAGATGGTGTTTGTGCTATGGAAGGGTTAGGGGATCTAGTACATTGGCCCAGAGGGGTTGTCCACCTGCTGATCCTAAGGTTTGTACTGGCAAGAAGGAGGCTGCAAACAAATGACCCAGGCAGGCCCATCTCTGGGCATTCTACAGGGACCCCGTGCAGAACTTAGAGTGTGGTACATCTTCAGTCTAACCTCTCTTGTCTTTATCAAGGCCCAGGGATGATGGCTAGCTCTGTCTCCTATACATGTTGAATTTTTTTTTTTTTCAAGATGGCCTACTGGCTCTCAACCAGCATTCCTGCCATGTGAGCACAGAAAGAGCCATGAAGCTAGATTGCTCTCTATGCCTGGCCATTCCATCCCACCCTAGTGACTTGGGTGTGGCAGCTCCCTGTTGGAAAGAGTTTATTCCACACTACATTCTATTCTCAGGGCACCATCAGGGAGAGAAACAAGAATTCCTCTTTTCTCAGTGTCACCTTAAACATCAGTAACACACTTGCAGCTTCAGCTAAAGAAGCAAGATTTGGGCTCAGGAGTCAGACACTCTGCCATCTTTATCTTTATTACTGTTTTGTCCACTTTTTTTTTTTTTTTTTTTTTTGGCTATCCCTTAAATGACAAGAAGCAGGCTTTTCTTTTATTTCTCTATGACATTTCTTCCTCCTACCATATGACTGCAAGCTTCATGATGTATTTGCAAAAGGAACATCTTCTCTTCTATTAAGGAAGAAACTCTATGATCTATCACTTTCATGAATAGACCTTGTTCATATGTTAAAGAAATTTAAGAAATGTATTCTCTTCTTTTCATCCTCCTTTTCCTCTCTCTCCCTGCTCTCTCTCTTGCTTGTCAAGGTCATTATTTTTGTTAAAAGTATCAAATAGCTGCCCCTTCTCTGAGATGTTAGAAGGCTAAAAGAATGTTTTTTAAAAGGTAAATTGCAGTGCACCAATATATATTTACAAATATTGTATCTGTCCCTTTACTCTATTTTCAATATCCATCTGAGTGTATCAATACCTCAAACTACTGTGCATTTTTCCAGATAGTGTGAACATCATCTCAGATTTCTCAATATTTTAAAACTTGCTATCAGTATACTTGAGACATTGTGTTTGGTATTGTAGGGGAGGAAAATTCTCCCTCTACCCTACAAGATTCTCCAACTGAAGTTCTGGAAATTAGACTGATAAAAACAAAATTAACAAGAGAAAAACAGAATCTTCTTAACATGTGCAGTGAAGAATTAAGTGATGAGTAACCCAACGGGGTGGTTAGATCTTGGGGTTTATATAACATCTAAACAAAGAATAAATTTTTAGAGAAGTTATAAGACAAAGGAAAGGGGGTTTAGGCTCTTAGCAGTGGCAAACTGTGGGAAGATAAATGTATAGGGAAACTAATAGAAGATAAGGGTTGTTTTAGTAAGGTTTGTTATAGAGATTCCTCTCAGTGCTATTTCTGGGTTGATAAGAGCCTAGAATTTTCTCCCATGATTAAGAATCACCCTTCCCTTTCTGATAGAGAGGGAGAGGACGGAGAGAGAGAGTGTGTGTGTGTGGGGGGGGGTGGTTTGTATGTTTGTGTGTGTGTGTGTGTGTGTGTGTGTGTGTCTGCTTCTTTTCATTTGCCTTTAACTCAAAATAATCCTTATGTCAAAGTGGCATATTTTGGGGTGGCGTACTTCAAACTCTTTCACTCCCCCATTTGAAAATTTAAGAAGTTTTGTATATTAAAAATCATGTTGGTAGCTAGGGAGGGAGATCTGAGTTAGAAGTTGTAAGATAAGAGATCTGTAAAGGAGGAGAAAAACATATTGGAAAAAGCAGAAAAGAACACATCTAAGTACATTGCCCCATATCTTACTGAATCAGTCTCTCGGTCCTGGGAATAATAGGTCAGTCCAGATAAACAGCTGTGTCTCGTTTCTGGAGGCAATGGTGCAGTTGGGAAGAGGGCACCCACCTAATGAGGCCTCTATATGGTGTGAGTGTTCAGGCATTTAATAAGAGGCATTTCTGTGGAAACAACAACAAAAAAACAAAGTTTAATGGTTAGAACAAACTATAAACCCACATTTTGAATCCAGAGGTCAGTGAATCAAGATTTCTAGATGTTGGGCTTGAAACATCCTTAGATGATAGAGTGAGAACAAACAGTGGCAATCAGATGAATTTCCTGTTTTGCAGTTTGAGTGTCTCTGCTGATGGCATATACATCAACGTCACAGTCATGGTTATTTTTCAGAGCAGAGCAGGAAAGCATCCATCTTCAGCTTGCAGGGCTTTTTTAGATAAGGATTTAAGCAGTTGGGTTTTAGTTCTCAGTGACACCAAGCCAAAAGGGTGAAAGATAAATGGGAAACCTTAATTACTGACAAAATGCACAAAGATGCAAGATCCAATTTACAAAGAGATAAAATAGTTCAAAGAAAATATATACATACACACACACACACACACACACATATATTCTGAGTATATATAAAGATAGGTTATAATTTTTCATTGAAACATAGAAATTTTCCCTACAACCAGCCCCCTATTTCTATCAAAGATAACCAAAGTAAGACTACTTTATGTACTATGTGAGCCTCGTCTCATTAAACTTGGCCTGGTTATTTACAGAACTGCAGCAAGGGGGCACCTGGGTGGCTCAGTTGGTTGGGTGTCTGCCTTTGGCTCAGGTCATGATCCCAGTGTCCTGGAATTGAGCCCCACATCTGGCTTCCTGTTAAGCGTGGAGTCTGCTTCTCCCTCTGCTCCTCCCCCTTGCTTGTGCTCTCTCTCTCTCTCTCTCTCTCTCTCGCTCTCAAATAAATAAAATCTTTAATAAAAAAAAAAGTGCAGCAAGAATAGTGATTGGCCATATAGGCTCTTTTTTTTTTTTTAAGTTTGCTTTATTGGAAATTTTTTTTTATAAATATTTTTTACTAGGTCTTTAATTTTAATTCCAAAATAGTTAACATACAGTGTTATATTAGTTTCAGTTGTACAATATAGTGATTCAGCAATTCTATACATTACTCAGTGCTCATCATAAGTGTACTCTTTAATCCCCATCACCTATTTCACCCATCCCCCTACCTACCTCACCTCTGGTAATCATCTGTTTGTTCTCTATAGTAAAGGGTCTGTTTCTAGGTTTGTCTCTACTTTTTTTTTCCTTTGTTCATTTCTTTTGTTTCTTAAATTCCACACATGAATGAAATTATATGGTATTTGTCTTTCTCTGACTGACTTATTTCCCTTAGCATTCTACTCTCTAGCTTCATCCATGTTGTTGCAAATGGTAAGATTTTATTCTTTTTCATGACTGAATATTCTTTATCCATTCATCTGTCAATGGACACGTATGGCCACTTCCATAATTTGGCTATTGTAAATAATGCTGCAATAAACATAGGGGTGCACATATCCTTTCAAATAAGTGTTTTTGTATTCTTTGGTTAAATACCTAATAGTGCAAATACTGGATCATAGGGTAGTTCTATTTTTAATTTTTTGAGGAACCTCCATACTGTTTTCTTTTATTGGAACTTTTAATAGGGAATCTCAGACTAGACTTTTAAAAGCCTCTTGAGGCTGGAAAGTCAAGCTAAGAAGTAGCCATCAGACTTTTCCTTTAATACCTATGAATTCAGCAAATTTCTCTCTTCCTGAGGTCCCCGAAATATGTTAAGATTCCTGGGCTTGCTAGGAAGTGATCTTTCTTACCTGTAAGTCTGGGAACCCTCTAAGTCAGGTACCAGACCAGTTTTTTCAAGAGACCATGTAAGCACTGGCTCTGTAAAGTAAATCTTACTTTATTAAATCTGTCTGGTCATATCTGATTCTATGCACATCATTCTTAAATATGAAATTCCAGTCAAAGCCTTGGTAATATAACCAATGTTTTCAATGGTGTCCTATCACAAGGAGAACAGATTCTTATTAAACTAGTAATGTTTTAAACAAAAAGTCATAAGAGGAAGGAGTTCAGGGGCATATTTTCTTATTATCAGAAATCTAGGACAATTAATTTTGAAGTTTTTCTTTTCTGTAAGTGTAGACAGTCCAGTGAATTCTTTGCGGTGGAAGATCCAAAATATATTTGCCAGGAGTTTTGTATAAGAAGGCCTGAAGTTGTTGGAGTCTGGTTATAGAATGAGAGACAATAAACATAGGCTTACCGTGTGTTCCCAGGACCTTTGCTAAAGCTATTTCCTGGCTATCAGTATTTATTTGTCTCACAACTGCCTGAATGCCTTTTGCAATGCTCACTTTTTTTGTTCTTAATCTGAATTCCACTTTCTACTCTTGTTAAGGGCCAGGAAATGAACTCTCCTGTTTCTTCCCAGAATCTCTTTTTTCCCCTTATGTTTTTTGTGTTTTTTTTTTTTAAGATTTTATTTATTTATTTGACAGAGAGAGACACAGAGAGAGGGAACACAAGCGGGGGGAGTGGGAGAGGGAGAAGCAGGCTTCCCGCGGAGCAGGGAGCCCGATGCGGGGCTCGATTCCAGAACCCTGGGATCATGACCTGAGCCTAAGGCAGGCGCTTAACGACTGAGCCACCCTCCCCTTATGTTTAATATGATCTTCCAATAGGAGATTTGTTTCAGATGAGATCTCTCTAAAAATCCTTTTAGATATTTTTTCCAAAGATATTTTTCCAAACTGAAGATCCATTGTCAGGCCTTCAACACATAGGATCGCCAAGGGTATACCCATTCTAATTGCAACACAGACCAGAAAGCCTTTTCATGGAATGATCCAGAGGCAACTTTCCAGGCTTAGAGTAAATGCTTACATGGATGCAAGAGGCATCCCTGGAGTGGGGGCAGATGATGTACGCCCCCATGACCCAAAAATGTCACTTCCAAAGCTGGTAAAAGAAAGCAAAGACTTCACTCTCTCAGACAGTAAGAAAACTTCAGTCTCCCACAAAAATGAGATGCCTCAATCACAGAGCCATTAATCTATGATACTTGGTAGGCTATTTAGGCATGAGGCTTTCCCAGCACTAACAAGGCAATGAAAAGAAAAGGTGATAAAAGTCCTTATGGGCTGAGACCCCCTTATTTGGACAAATTCCCCTGAGAGCTGGCACACACCGTAGGAACATGTCTCAGGTCCTCATCTTGACAGATGGCCATCTGCAGATGTAGGCCCGAGAACCCATATCTCCCAGGAAGCAGAAGAATCAGGGAGAGTACACTTTCACTGGATTCAAGCCAAGTTCTCAAGACACAAAACAAGACGGAGGGAGAATCTCATCTGGTTTTTTTAATTGGTGACCCACAGCAAAGTTTGTCATCCAAACAGACTCTGGTCTGGTGAGAACTGTAAACTGAACCAGGCAGTGAGGCCAGCTCAAACAACAGGCTTATATGATTTATGCTGGTGTTTTACCCTATGATTCTCCCCCTTATGACAAATGACACAAAAGACAGAGACAAAGGGAAATTGTAGCTACCTGAGAGAGAAATGATCAATAGCAAATGGCCAAAATGCCACATACCCAAAGAAGTAGTCACATGAATGTTTTTTCCCGTTAAAATTAATTTGGAAAGGAGAAATTTTTACCATCCTTCCTTGCCTGGACGCTACAGACAGAAATCAGAAAGGCTGATTTGGGTAAGAATTCTTACCTTTTACTTGCTTGGTCAGTTGTCCTAAGATTTACTGTAGCCTCTGGGGTAAGTGGTATGTTCTAGGTATCTCATCTGGGTTGCCAAAACTATGGGAGGAAAAAATTCCTGTACTCTCTTAGGTTCAATAGCTGGGGCTTCAGAATAAGGTGATGAAAGACAGCTTAACAAGAGAAAAACAAGCATAGTCTATTAACATGTGTATCACACATGCATGTGGGGGAACTCAGTGATGAGTATCTCAAAATTGTGGTTAGAACTTGGAGTTTCTATAGTATAGGAACAAAGAACCATACATTTTTTTAGAAAAGTGATGAGACAAAGGAAAATGGGTTTTGGCTCTTAGGGGTGGCAAACTGTGAGAAGGTAAATATGTGAGGAAACTAATGGAAGATAACAGCTAGTCAGTAAGTTTTGTTATGTTAATTATTCTGGTGCCATCTGTAGGCTGAGTCTAGAGTTGTCTCTGGTGATGAAGAATCATCCTGTTGTTCCTGGTAAACAGAGGGAGGGCAGCAAGTTTTTGTGTGTGTGTCTGCTTCTTGGCAGTTGCATTCAGCTCATAAGAACCCTTATGTCAGAGTGCCATATTTTGGGGTGGCATACTCTGAACTCCTTTAGTTTTGAAGGGGAGTAGATTTTGTTACCCCAAAATATGGCTCTTTGACATAAAGATTATTTTGATCTAAACGTTTTCAAAACTCAGCAGATTCAGGAAAAAACACTACTAACCCACCCCTCTCCCACCACCCACCTGCCTAAACTTACACTGGAAAGGGGGCCTGTCCTGGGAAGAAAGCTCTTACTAGACATACCTTTTTTACCTCAGAAACTTATCTGCATAACAGGACACTTTTGTTTTCCAAACCCCTCCTCTGCCTTCCTGTGAATGGCCTTCCTCCTCTTTGGATCCCCAGACTTCCACCCCTTTCCTTGGCTCAGGATGTTACATAAGCTCCAATCATCTGCCTGCTTTCGGCATCTCATATTTTGGGGGGCTCCCATTTTTACAACATTTGTTTGCTTTTCTCTTGTTAATCTGTCTTAATCAATTTAATTATTGGACCAGCCAAAGAACCTAGAATAAATGAAGGGAAATTTTTCTACCCCTACAGTATGGATCATTTATATGTAATTTGTAGGAACTTGATGAGTCACTTTAAATATCCACAATAGTGGATTCTTATTTTTTCTACCTCCTGCCAAACCCCAACATTTTTAAGCCTCTTTTGGGCTCCTAGAAATTACAGCAGTAATAGATTTTTTTTATGTCATATGTTTTTAAGAATGATAAAAAATCATGGATTTTCTGCACCCCCCCACCCTTGCCAGAAATTTTTACACACAAAATTCTGCTTAAATTTAAAAAACAAATCCAGATTATGAGTTCTACATGTAGAGTGAGCTCCCAGACATGACAGAACAGCTTATATCAAACTAACCATCACTCTAAAAAGAGCTACAATAGCAAAGTAATGATTAAAAAAAAATACCAAGCTGTCTGATGTATTGGAGAGCAACCAAGATCTGTAAGATCCTACAGAAAAGGATAATGCATTCAAGTGAACTTGGAATTTTATTCTGCCTTTCAGCCCCAAATATTTGCCATTCCTTAAGTGACATGGGCTGAGAGGCCAAGCAGAATGTGGTGACCTGGAGCTTTCAGCAGCTTCATAAGGGTAGAGAGATGAAAATTAGAATTAAGAGTTACAATGATGCCAGGATTTCCTGAGAAAGGGAAGAGAGACTTGAGCCCTTGTTCCACTGAGGAATTTGCCATTAACTAACTCAAAGGCTGAGCACAACTCTTGGTAGTGTCATGTCTGTAAGCAAACTGAAATTGGAGTTCAGGGCCCCTAATCAGAATGGACAGAGAATTCATGTCCTAAATATCTTAGTAGGTCCTATAAGTCAATTAAACAAAAACAATAGAAAACTCCTTTAAACATTGGCAACCAGTTTGACTATGCACTTCACAAAAGAGACTATCCAAATGGTTACTAAACATAGAGGAACATGCTCATCTCATTACTTCCTTGGTCATTGGGTAATTGCAAATTAAGTTCAAATTAGATACAAGTACACACCTACCAGAAGGTGGCTAAAATTTAAAAAAATGACAAACCTGAGGATTTGGAACAAACTGCACACTTACAGGATGCCTGGGTGGCTCAGTCAGTTGGGTGTCTGCCTCCTGCTCAGATCATGATCCCAGACTCCTGGAATCGAGTCCCGCATTGGGCTCCATGCTCAGCGGGGAGTCTGCTTCTCCCTCTCCCTCTGCTGCTCCCCCTGCTTGTGCTCTTTCTCTCTGACAAATAAATAAATAAAATATTTTTTTTTAATTGCACACTTACTACTGGTGGGAATATAATTTGTGTATCCATTTTGGAAAGCCTGTTTTTGCCAAATCTATCAAAACTGAATATTCATCAGTATGACCCAATAATTCTACTAGATTTTTACCCAATAGCAATGAATAGTTCCAAAAGACAAATGTAAAAAGTTATAACAGCATTATATATAATATTATTAAAAAGTAGAAACAATGCAAATATCCATCAATAACAGCGTAGATAAATTTTGGTATATTTGTACTGTAGAAGAATATGTAATCATAAAAACAGTATGGGTGCTTGTCTCGAACATAGTGTTGTTCACATTGAGGAAGCACAAAAGAATGAATAATATGTATATGCGTGAACTCAAAAACAGACAAAACTGATCTGTGGTGAAAGGTAAAAGTTGGGGGAGATAATGCCTAGGATAGCACAAGGGAAGTATCCAAGTTATAGAGCATTTCTTGAAGTGGGTGATAGTTACACAGGCATATTCACTTGGAGTATTCACCAATTCAGCTGTATACCTTCAATTTGCACATTTTTCTGTATTTATATTATTCTTCAATTTTTAAAAAGTTTGCTTAAAAGAGTAATTCAACTTATGGGAGACTATTTGTTTGGAACAAAATCCTTTAATCCTTCCTTATCCCAGGAAGCGTTGAGCAAAGTCCAGAAGACCCCTTGGGGGCATTCTGCACAATAATGAAAAAAGTCATATTTTCATAGTTACCTCACCTACACATTTAAAGTTGGTCATAACCAAGAGCCCAGTGCTTGAAGTTATATGCTAACGAATCCATGACATGGAATAAGAATGTCAGAATATTGATACCCAGTTTGAAGTTGAGTTAAGGAAGATGGGGTTTCATTATATGATTCTTCTATTTGTGTGTATGCTTGAAATTTTTCTGAAGTTTTTTTTAAGAAGAAAAACACAGGATCTGCCTATTCAGTAACAAAAAACAAATTATAATGCACATGGATTCCCACAGAGGAGGACAAAGAAGAATCAGAAAAAGAAATAATATACAAAATTGGATTTTAAATTTGGTTTGCTTCAGCTACAAATTTTAGTTAAACATCTCATACTCCTATCTTTTTTTCTAACAAATTGAATCCTACTTTTATTTCTAGGGCTTATTTTAACCCCACCTTCTCTAAGAAGTTTTAATTACTATTCTTGCCTTGACCTCTAATTATTCCATTATTATTTGTTATCACTTGATTGATCCTCATTATATTATATGCTATGCAACCCCAGTCATTGTGTTTCTATCCATATTATTTTTCTTCAAAATATTTTACTGCCTGCCTGGAAAACTTGTCATGTCTGGGCAATATTAAATATTCAATATGTCTTCATTTATAATTTATAAAACATATTGTCATTTTATTGATAGTTTATTTATTGGATACTTATTGTCACAGCCTTTTAAAACATGGCTTGTTTTTAGATGCTGCATATTAAATATGCTCATTTACTAATTTCATCTTTGTAGAACCCATACGGACTTGCTGTTATTATCCTTACTTTATGAATCAGATAACTGAGGTGCACAGAATGTTTACAGGGTATCACACAAGTGTAGGAGTTCCTGACCTAAATTTTAAAATCTACCTAATGCTGCTTCTTGATTGTTTATTGGGCCTAGCGTAGAGCAGTAGAAAAAGAAAGCTTCCAACATGCTTCTAGAATCTAAAGCATTTTCAATAAAGTGTTGACTTCTTCTTAATTAAAACAAAATTTTCTTTACTTCAGAAGCTATGGGACATGAAGTCTGTTCTCACTGAATACTGAATTTGTATTTTCTTCACAAGACTACTTGAATTATATCATTAAAATTTAGTCCTAAATTTCTATAACTGTTGAACGGTTTACCATTAACTAAACTATTTACAAATTCTCCAGTTGAGTACTGCAATATATTTATGTTATCTTAGAAAAATGTCTATAACCTTGTGAGTATAATTGAAGAGGAAATCTGAACTAATTCTTTTACTGTCCTTTGGAAACAAAATTGTAGAGTCAGCCAAACAGCTCTGTTGTAGCCGTGTTGTATCACAAAGGCTCATTAGATGGAAGTGTAGTGCACTGGTAAATATTTGAGGACTAGAAATTGACTGGCACTGATGAGAATTTGCTCACTGATCCTGATGAAGTCATTGCACCTTTTTAAACACACTTTTCTCTTCTTTGCTTCCGCATAATAAATGTGCTCAGAAACCCCACTGTGCTTTCGAAAATAACCATCTCAGGACTGTACACAGAGATGTATGCCTCTTGTTTCCAAATTGGGACCTCTAGTCAAAACATGGGCACACAAATAGAAAACTAAGTTAAATTACCTGAGATCTCAAAAACCTGTAATTACCACTGATAACATTGTGATATATGTTTCCTGTCTACTTTTCCTAACAAATATTAACCTTTATGTAAATGAAACCAAAAGAAAAAAAAAGATACTCATATAGACTCCCCATATATTTGTATAATTGACCAGTATTATGTGTGTTAAATGCTAAAAGACATCCTAGAGCAAATGCTATTTTAGACTTTTTATACATACTATTAAATTGCTTTCTTGAAATTTTGAACCAATTTACACTTCCCACAATAGCATGTAAGAGCACCAGTTTCCAAGATCTATACCTACAATGGTTGTTATTTTTCGATTTTTACCGGATTCAGGGGCATCTCAGTATTTTATTTACCTTTATTTGATTTCTGTGGTAGTTGAATGTTTCCATGTGTTTAGTGACATTTGAATTTCTTTTAAGAAGAATTGTTTCTTTATGCCATTTTTCCCCTATTATGCTATTCAGGTTATTCTTACTAATTTGTAAGCTCATTTCTTTCCCTCTCTCTCTCTCTCTGTGTGTATACACACACACATACATATGTATCCATTTATATGCATCTATATATGTATCCACATATATACATATATCCATTTTCTAAATATTTTCTAAATTTCTAAAAATTTTTCTTTTTAAAATGTTTTTGATATATAGAAGTTTTAAATTTGTAAGTAATTAGACCTATCAGTCTTTGGCCTTTATTGTTATGCTTAGGAGAGCCTTCCCTACCCCAAGTTTTAATAAAAGTGCACGTTACTTATAATTGTTTTATGATTTTATTTCAAAATTTAACCTAAAATGTATTTTGCTACAAAGTGTAAGGTAGGGATCAAAATTTTTTATTTTTAAAATAACTATCTACTTATTCTAGTACTATTTGTTAAATAATCTATACTTTGCCCACAAATGTAATATTGCAATTTTATCACACAATTCTGATATAATTGGATCTCTTTCTAAACTTTTATTTCATTCCATTAATCTGTCTTCCTATCCTGACACTAGTACCACTCACTGGGATTTTTATTAGACTGCATTAAAATTATATATTATTTTGGGGAAAAATCATTGTAGCCTACTTTAAATTTTTATTACAGATACAATAAAACACAGGCAGTTTTCTAATAGCACAATGTAGAGAAGTTTTATTTTTATTTCATTAACATTGAAAGTCATAATGATCTGAGTAATAAGCAGCTCAGCAACAAAACTTGGGTCCACCTCCAACGAATCTATGGGGCTTTAAGGTACACATTTTGTGCATCAACTCTAAACTTCATCATTCTTCCCATTTTTTTCCTCTCTGTCTCCATTACCTAACTTGATTATTTTAAAACATATTTTGGATTGTGTTTATAACTGCTAACCACCTTATCCTGTTTTGAAATGGCTTGAAAGTATAAGTAAAAGCTTTCAATAAATTCTCAAAGAAATTCGTGCCTGTAAAGATTAAGAACCGCTATTCTAGACCATTTAAAGTGACTCATTAGTGGCTACATTGGATACAGTTTTACAAATTTCCTGACACTAAGCTATTTTAAAAATCCACATGACCCAAATGACATTCCCATTATTTGAAGAAATACATGTGAAATTAAAATGTTAATATTTAGAAGGTGGGGGATGCTGAAATAAAGTACCCCCCACAGAGTCCATGGCATAACGCTTATGTTTCAGGACAACTGCAAGAAAACATTAAGGTTTTGCTTTCGGAGGCTATAGAGTGTAAATGTCAAAATCATAGACTTTGCTACTTCCCACTTAGGTAGCTTTAGACAAGTGGATGCAAAGCAAGTCCTTAGTACATAGTGCTCAGTAAATTATAGATTATTTGCTTTTACTGGATATATATTGCATATTTCCATACATTTATTTTTCAATCAGGACTTTATCATTATAAATAATATTCTGGATTAATTGGTTGACTAAAATGCCGTGACTATATAGTAAAATAATGCACATGTTTCCCAATAACGTAGCATAATCAAACTATGATTTGATGTATTCACAAGAACCCGATTTGTTGTCATATCAAGACAATTTTTTTCAGAGTGGTTTTTAAGCTTTCTTAAATCCAGTAGCCACTTAATCTGTACTGCTTTCATAGCCCTGCATTACAAATTTTATGAAAAACTTGGGTAATGGGCAAAGGTATAGGCAGCTACTTACTCTGAACTTCTAATGGTGGAGCCGGAAGTAGGCATACAAGAGAATGCAGCAGGTTGGAAGGTAGAGGGAGATAGCAGGCAGATAAGACAGGGTATCCACGTGTGAGGGGCAGAGAAAAAGTCATGATGGAGATGACAATGAAAGATCAACACTAGGGAGCTAAGACTGGTTGTAAAGCTCCCTAGTGGTTATAGAGTAATTCTTATACATTTTTACTCTTGTAGCTGTCTACTCTAGACCACCCACCTACATTATCTGTTGTCTCATTAATTTGTTTTGCCATTGTATTCTTTTTAGATTTAAACACTATTAGAGCAAAGGCGATTCTGTTAAATCACAGGCAAGTAAAGCCTTCAGATTGTCTAAGAATATTTTGAAATGTGCCTTCATCCACATGTGTGTGTAATTTATTCAAATATTCTGCTTTACATTTAAAAAATAAGCTGGAAAATCACTGAGTCCCTAACTCAAAACACCATGGAAACTCTTCAGCACTGGCCAACGTCTTTCACTGATGGCTTCACTGTGAGGGAAAGGGAGAGATTAATCACTTTAGAAATATAATTTCCAACATTAATCCCACCAAAATGTAACTAGCACACAACTTAATACTTATGTGAATTGAAATCTAAGCTTATGTATTTTGGTAGAATAAAATGAAAGTCGTTTCTTGGTCTTAAAATACCAAAGACCGAGTGAGAGATTACAAGGGCTGTTTTGTCTCTTTTTGTGTTGGTATATGCATGTAATGGTTATTATTCATTCCAGAGCAATTTAGGCTTTTCAATTCTTCTGACTTTATCTTCTTACATTCTAATACTGTTGTTTTGTGAGAGAAGGAAATGGTCCTAGGAGCCCTCCTAGAAGAGATAATTGTGCAGGACTCCCTGGTCTCCTTCAGCAGTGTAACATACGTCAGTTGTAATGGTTAATTAGTTTGTGCACTTGCAGTTTGGTCTCTTGAGGAGGGAAATTAAATTTTTCCCTTTTAGCTGAAAAGAGCATAGATATCTTGTGAATGTGTTCATTGTATTTAGACTTTAGGGCAATGCCTAAAGCATCTATTGAGGGGAATAGAATGAGAACAACCTAAACTCAGAGAATGGCAGATCATTTGCTGAGAACACCAGTTATAACAGGAAGTACCTAAGATGTTAAGTGCCTTATTTAACTGTGCCTATTAGATTTAACATTGGGATGTATATATATTTGCATTTTTACATACTCGTTCATTTTATTAAAAGAGAGAGGCATTGTGGAGGTGCCTGGGTGGCTCAGTCAGTTGAGCATCCAACTCTTGATTTCTGCTCAGGTCATGATCTCGGGGTCATGGGATCCAGCCCTGAGTTGGGCTCCACGCTCAGCTCAGAGTCTGCTTTTCTCCCTTTCTCTCTCCCTCTGCCCCTTCCCCCACTCGCGCACATGTACGCACACACACTCTCTCTCTCTCTCAAATAAAATAAGTAAATCTTTTAAAAAAGAAGAGTGAGAGAGAAAGGCAGTGTGCTATAGTTAGTTGAGAGAACACCATCTTTGGAGTGACTTTTATCTAAGTTCCAAACATGGCTCTACCACTTACTAGTTACACAACTATCCAAGTCTCAGTTTTTTTTCATCTGCAAAACAGGGACAATTTTACTACACACTTGAAGGATAGTTGAATTAGAAATAATCTGTATGTAACAGTATAGTATATGCCACATAGTAAATTTTCAATAAATGATCAAATTCTTGTTATTATTGAGATCTGCCTAATTTTTCTGCCCTTTAGTTTTATCCCAGTAATATATAATATAAAAATATAAAACAGAAATATTGTAGAAAACCATGATACACTTAAAAAGTATGCATTAAAATGACAACATTAGTACCCTCAGCAGTTGAATAATTTTAAAGGGAACTTGGATGACACATTTATTACAAGGTTTTTTGTGGAGAGGCCTCAATGTAATTATTTATAAAATAAGAACGGCATAAATAACCAACAGAGTTGTGTGAATTAAATGTCATAAGATTTGTGGAAATATTTTGCGTGCTGTAAAAGATTATGTAAATGTCAAATTGGTTATGGAAAGAACTTGAGAGTCCATCCAAATCCCTTATTCTAAGGATGATAAAAGTAAGAATTAGAGAACATAAGACTTATCTGGGGGCACGCAAGTAGTGAGTGGCAGAGTGAAACTCTAGATTTAGTGACCACTATTCCAGAGTATCATCCACTAATGTTGGTAATGTGTGTCTACTATCATGTTTTAATGGCCCATTAATATCCTTCTAGTTCTCGAATATGCCACTGCTCTAGCTACCACTCAGGGGCAGAATGTATAAAAGGTATAAAATCACTATGAAATAGTGCTGCCAACTGACAAAGAAAAAGATCTGGTTCCATCTTAGAGAAATGAAGGAGCTGTGGGATTTCCATATATTGCCACATCATCACCTGTCTTCCCTGAATTAGCTCTAGTTTGCAAAGCCGTTACCATGCGTTGTCTGTTACTTTCTAGAATGAGGTGTTATTGAAGCTAAAACCCTAGTGTTCTGTAGTTTCATTCAGGGGAAAAACTTGATTCCAAATCTAGGCATCCATTTTGTAGGTATATGTTGAGGTCACTTTTCTGCTGCTAGGGGAAAACATATAAAAATGAAAGTCCAATAATGCCATCTTTGAATATTAAGAACAATTTTGCCTCCCCCCAAATAGTTAGCATCCCCAAACTATGTTCAGAAACTTAAATCTCATCAGATTTCTTGATATTTATATGAGAGAGTAGGTAATGGTAAGATATTAGCATCTAAGATAGTCCTGCTTACTGCTGCCGACACAAACTAGGCAATTCTAGCAGTTATCATTTGGATGTAGACTGACAATGGGATTACATTTATTCCGTTATTGGAAAATTGAAGCAAAGCTGAAATAGCCAAATAAATTAATGTAAATCAATTAATGTAATTATCTTTATGTTCAAATGCTCAATTCTCTTTTGTGTGTATCTTCTCTCTCTCTCTCTCTCTCTATATATATATATATACACACACATGTTCATATATATATGTATTTACATTTACATACTACATATTATAGAATATATTTATTTGCTTTAATATTTCAAGAAATTGTCTAAATTATTAGTTCTTCAAAGTTAGGAAGACACAGCCAATATGACTGGCAAAAAAATTCAATGTAAATTGCCTCACATATCAGATGTTATGCAGAATTGAGGTTTTATCACTAATAAAGAACAGTACTCATAAAATGGAGAGAAAATTCTACCCCAAAAAAGCTTCAAAAGCAACATTTTGAAAAATTTTATTCCAAGAATCAGATACAGACTCAAGTATAATTAACTTAGTCTATCCCAAAGAACTAAAGTAAACTGTTTTTCCCTGACATTTTCAGATGGTGTGTCCACTATTAGTATCTTGTAAAATAGGGTTTCCTTTATTAGCTTTAGTGTTTATTACATATATAATAGACACCCTTGTATCAATATCTGAACTGGCTTCAATTATTTCATTTTTATTGGCTTAAAATCATAATTGCTTAAAACTCTTAGCAGATAAACTCTATTTGTTATAAAGGTGGCTTAATTAAATTGTGATAGAGAAGGATACACATTCTCTTTTCTGTCAGTCTTTCAGACTATCCAGTGCCATATCAAAGAATCATAAACTACCAAAGCTTAAAAAATTGTTATACAGATAGAGGTCTTCTGCTCCAAATGGTCTTTTCTTTACAAATGGGAAGAATGAGGCTCGAAGAATGATTAGTTGCTCAATGTGAGCCACACAACAGGTACAATTAGGGTTCCTAAGTTCGCAATTCTCACCATTACCCCAAGTTGCCTGTATCTGCATTTGTTTTCAATACGAGTTATTAGATGCAAAATATTCAGTTCTCTCTGATTCAGAAATTATTATAACTAATAATATTTTATGATGAATAGGATTTCATTCTTTTTCATTATGTTTTGTGTGACTTTTAGAGTCTGGAGTATAACTCATCCATAATAGAAGATAAAATAATCAAAGAAGTGAAAAATAATGAGATTCCATTTTATGAAGATAACAAATCCAAAAAACAGATCGCATTTCTGCTTTTGGTTTTCAATGATATTATCAAAATCTCCATCTGTACAGCACATTTAAGAGCCCATTACAAGCCTTGTTATAAATTAGACTTCACGTTGCATAGGTGGCAAGAGACAGGCAATTTTTCGAGATGCATATGTTGAAGAAAGCTGTGATTTTGTGGGTGTTTTTTCCCACATGTCATAAGAATATCCCCAAATTAAATATTTTTGTTGTGTATCACCAAACTATGTGTCAGTTTGTAGTAGAACACTTCATTTTACATCTTATATATTCCTAACTTTAGATAAATGTAGACTAACATCAAATCCTTTATCACAATGAACACTGCTTTATGGCTAAAGTTGTTATTGCTACAGAATTGAAGAATTCTGATGCACTACCAACTGCACATGTGTTTTTTCTCATTTCTGACAGGTTATTTCTGTGGAAAGTTAGTTGAATCTAGGGTATTAAACATTGGTTGTTGATCATTAATTATAGATATGGAAAAAGACAGCAATAAGCAAAAAAATGGGACATTTATCTCATTTTATCTGTATGTAGCAGAAATGTGTCTCCATATGATGCATGCTTTTGCAAGCATTTGATGTTATACATTACCAATCTACTTTTGTGTTACTCGATGCATTATTTATTTCTCCTCTGTATTGAGAGAGCCAGTTCAGAATAATAAAAATCCTTGAAGGAGGAAAATTCTACAAATATGATCAAGACTGAAATGATCTTCAAAACCAAAGTAGGACAAAATTTGGCAAAAAATTAAGAAATACCCACAATGGCAACATCCCAAAATCAATCATTATCCACCCCCTTCATAACTCCATGGCCACTATGTTACTGAGAAAGCCCAGGCCCATAAAGTATTAGGGCTTCATAGCTTTTATAGCCTTTCCTAATGTTTAGCCACTATTTCACAACTTTATTAAAATATAATTCACAAATTATAAAATTCACCCATTTAAAAGGTGTTCAGTAGTTTATAATATATTCACAGAGTTGTGCAACTATCACCATAATCAAATTTCAACCATTTTCATGATCTCAAAAAGATAACTATACCCTTTCACTATTACCCAAATCCCTCCATTTCCCTGGCCCTAAGCAGTCACTAATCTACTTCTTATCTCTACTGATTAGCCTATTCTGGACATTTCATATAAATGGAATTACATAATGCGTGGCCTTTTGTGACTGACTTTTACTTAGCATAATATTTTCAAGGTTCATCCAGGTTCATTGATAGCATGTATCAGTATTTCATTCCTGTTCATAGCTAAATAATATCCTGTTATACAGATATACCACATTTTGTTTATCCAACCCATTGTTTATTCATTCTAAAGGTATTGTTTCCACTTTTTGGCTATTATAAATAATGCCATTATAAACACTCGTGTACAAGTTTTTGTATCAACTTCTGTTTCCATTTTTCTTGAATATTTATATACCTAGGATTGGAATTGCTGGATTATTTAACCACTTTTAAGTTTTTAAATAAAATTTATTTTTATATCTAACTAGATTCTCTTACTGTCAGATTAAGTTGTTTTGACCTCTGTGAAGGACAACTAGATCCTTCATTATAGTTGACTCTCGGGTCATAGAAGAGATTACTTATCTTTTTGTTTCAATTCCAGATTAAATTATTTGAATTCCCTACATATTTCAAATTTTTTTTAAAGATTTATTTATTTTAGAGAGAAGGAGAGTATATGGGGGAGGGTAGAGGGAGAAAATCTCAAGCAGACTCCCCGCTGAGTGCAGAGCCCCGATGCGGGCTTGATCCCAGGACCCATGAGATCATGACCTGAGCTGGAACCAAGAGTTGGATGCTTAACTGACTGAGCCACCCAGGTGCCCCTACATATTTCAGATTTTTTAAAATCAATTGCTGTGGTCTCGTTTACTTTAACCTGAAACTGTTCTAATATCGCCATAACTTGCTTTAATACTTCTTATAAACCATCCTTCCACTGGTAGAACTATAGTATCCATATACTGAGCACTTTCTATGTACAGGTTCTATGCTAAGTGCTTTACATCCATTTCTCTAAACCTTAAAACAACCATTTGAGATAAATGGTATCCCATTATTACAGGTGAGGAGACTGAGGCTCAAAGAAATTAAGTGACTTAACTCAAGACCTGCCGCTACGCAGATGTAGAAACAGATTAGAAGCCAAAGGCCATCCAGTTAAGAAGCCTGTGTTCTTCTCACATACCAGGCTGTCCCATATTGAGAAGTCTTTGACCAGTGACAAATAAAAGAATTTTCTTCACAATGCTTATGTAATTGTTTCAATGGTTCACTTCAATATAGATATACCCCACAGTGAGCATGAAAAGCTTAAGAGTAAAATCTCAAATATCTGCCAATAGTTGGATACTTACTTTTATACATTAAATAACAAAGAAGAGTAATTTTCAAAGTTTTTAAAATCATGATCTGAAATAAGAAATATGTCTTATATCAAAACTCAGTTACCAGTTATAAACAAAAATCTCCATCACAGATTCATATTCTATTCAGGTTTCAGGACCTGTAGGTCTCTAACCACAATTTAAAAAACACTGGCATAGAGTATCTGCAACTGAGGCAGATTATTTTTTATTGCAGATTGATCTGAAAGTTATTCTACTTTCTTGAAAATAGCCAGGAATTAAGAAAGCCCTTCCCATTGCTGTAGGACCCTGAAGCAGCTGAGTAAAAGATAGCAGGCAGATTGGAGAAAGAGCAGTTTACAGAGGCTACGGCCAGCATTTTCAGAGCTAAACGAGCTCCCAGCAAAGAGAGCATACAGAGAGGCAGAACTGCAGTGCCACACAAATGGACAGTTCCATAGTAATCAACAACTAATCAGGGGCAATTTGTAAAGCATATTTATGGAAAGAAAACCACTTTAGAAATATGGCTAAGGCTCTATTTTCAAATAACTGCAAACTGAGGAACAAAGAATTTCTGGATAATCTGCCATTTGTGTTAAAGGCCTTGATATAAGGAAATAGTCTTCTTTTATAGATCAGTCTAGGCTCGGAACAAGAAGAAAGTAGATCAATGATCAAGCATAAAAGCAAATACTAATACTAGTCTTGATAATAAATATTTCTTTTGAGTACATTTCTTTAAATGTTTCCATAAGTTCTAGAGAATATTTTACTCTAACCATAGACATGTTACCTATAGTTTGTTGTAGACTCAAGTTATATTTAACCCTTTACTATAATTTGCAGCCCATAATAATCATTTGTTCACCTCAGTTTTTCTGTTTTCATCACAAAATCCTGAGTTTAAAAAAAAAATGTATTTTTAGAGGTGATTGTCTGGGCGGGAAGTTCCCAAATGACAGCTCCCCAAAGTAGGGCAGATAAGATAAGCTGCACCTCTTGTATAATATTCTTTAAGCAAGAATTATTCTTGTTTGGCTGTGCACCACACCCACATGAGTGAGGTCACCACATTAGTCAATAATTAGCATGACCAAATGAAATGGTACTATTGACAGATTTCCTGTTTAGAAAGCTTCTTTAGCTTTCCTCATGACAGTAAACAGGAATTCTACACAGATATAGTTTTCAGTGCATATATCATAAAGATTTTAATAAAGAAGTATTTACTGAATTTACATCCTATTAAGATAACCAATTCTAGTTCTTCCTTAGCTTTGGAAAGATGTGATCTTTCATGTGATTTCTAAACTTCATCTATTACTACTCACAACTTTATGTATCTCAAAATTTGAGCCACAGAATGATACAGTCAAGGACCTGTGCCCAGCAGTCGGAAGACCCAAGTAATGACAACTCTGTCTTATTTGATGTCTTGGATTACCTCCTAATGAAATTAATAATATTAGGAAAGTCTGCAATCTTTTTGGAACCTATTTCCCAAAGTGAAAAAGGGAAAAACATTACTATACCAGCCTCCATCCTGTGTTTTTTGTAAGAACTGAATGAGATAAAGGATGTGGAAGTTCTTTGTAATTGAACATGACTACACAAATGTAAAAATGAAAGGAACCTCATTAGGCAGCCCCTCCCACCATGCCTGTGATCCTTACATGGTAGTCATCTAAATATTTCTATCTATGCTACTAACAAGTTGTTAGAATTGCTTTCTCTACCTCCTTGTTCAAGTCCATATTTGACAGCCAGTTGCTTCTAAGTGTGATATTTACTTCTTGGCTTTCTGGATCTCAATGTGAATCCCCACTTTCCTTGCAGTCTGAATTGTCCTAGGTAGGAGATCTACTCTTGTGGAATACGAAAGATTGCTACCATATAGATGGAGGTAGATTGAGGCAGCCAAGAAACACATAGCTAAGGAGTAAATATGTAAAACATTTCTTCAAAATGAAGTTTTTAAAAGAAAAAAAATTTTCAAATCCGCATAGATGAAAATTGCTGCAATTTTGAATAATTTCAAATTTTTGTGGTTTAATTGAGTTATCTCAATTATAACAGCACAATGAGAAATTTTCAATAGAAAAATTGCCAGAGAAGAAATAATTAAAATAATTACTATGTTTAAGAGGAAATTTCCTGAACAAAATGTATTATTCATAGTAAAATCTTAAGTCATTATAATCTACAATAAGCATTTTCTTCACATTGTAAATACATAATAAATACTCTGTTCCTAAATTGGTTGTGGCCTCTTTTGGTAAAGGAAAGGTGGCTCCCTAAAACAGGACAGCTTTAATGTACTGATGTCAAACATGTCACAATAATTGCTCAGCTGCCCCCATGTTATTGTATTTGATTACAAAACCTACCAAAGATGGAAAGAATTTGCTCCCCTAGAAGTAGAAACTTTCAAGGGATTCAGGAGCTTAGTTATATATTGAAAGCAAAGAATATGACTCATCACTGAACATACAGTTATGTATTTTGATACTATCACCTCTATTAGGAAATTTACGTAGAATCACATAACCATTTTGTTTTGTAGATTACTATAATTTTCATTCATTTGTGTCCTGGGGAAAGAAGACATTGTGTATTTATATACCTGCGATTAAGATAATACCATGTCTAGTGCTTCACTGGGCATAGCAACAATGATTCAGCAAAGGACAAGAAAGGCCAAGACTGGAAATCTAAAAGTAGTGTCCATTAGATATAATAGCTCTAGGGAGATAACTAGTCAAGGTCAAGGGTAGCGAGAGAGAGAGACATAGTAAGCATAGGGAGAAGTTTAAAAACTACTATAAAGAAGGTACAGAAAGTCTATAAATGTAAGAAATGGGGGCAGATAAACAAGGTAGATGCTAGGTCCATGATGTGCACAAAGATAGATGGGACAAAGGGCAGGGAAGCAAACAGAATGTACATGTTGGGAGGTCAGAGGCAAAGAACAATGAGTGAGTCTTTGAGAGCTGCACCTTTTAAGCAGACTGTGATATCTGATTTTAGGACAAGCATATTCTCTGTCCTATGGTTTTTAGTCATTTAAGAACTCACAGGTGTGTGATAAAATGTGAGGATTTACACTACAGTGAAGAGTACAATGGAAAGAAAACACTATTCTTCTACAAGTCTTCTATATAAGTGAAATTTTCCTTTTTTTTTTTTTTTTTTTTGGCAAAGCACCTACTTTTTATTTCCCCGATGCTTTGACATTAATTGGCAGTACAGGATATATTGACCTTAAAGTTTTTAAGTAGAGCAACAAACTACTAGCATCTGCTGTTTTCCCTCATCATTGGAGAAAAATAATAATTGCTCCATTTATTGAACATTCTTTTGGCTATCTATTGCTGTGTAACAAACTATCGAAAACTGAAGAACTTAGTGGCTTAATTTAGAATTTTTTGGCTTAAGAAAATAAAACTATTATCTCTTGAGTCTGTGGGTTGACTAGGCACAGCTGGGTGGTTATTCTTTTCTGTGTAGTATTGCCTAGGGCTGCGGTTTGGAGGTCTGACTGGCCTGGAGCATCCAAGATGGCTCACTCACATGGTTGGTGCATAGTACTTACTGACCATTAGCAGACATGAGGCTGTCAACTCAGGTGACTTGGGTCTTCTCCACATGGCTTTTGTATGTGGCTTGGGCTTCTCATGGCTTGGTGGTTGTGTTCCAAGAAGGAACATTCCCAGCATGAGAGTGATAGCTGCGTATCTCTTAAGGCCCAGCTTTGGAAGTTATACAGCAGCATTACGGCTGCATTCCTTTGATCAAAGCAAGTCTCAGAAAAGGCTCATATTCAAGGTGGGAAGAAACAGAGTCTATTGTTAGATGGGAGGAGTACTGAAGAGTGTATAGCCATCTTTAGTTCACCACAGCCATGCTTATGCTTTTGTTAGGTAAGTTATGTTACTCTAGTAGTGGATCCTAAACTGTTGGTTGAGTTCCCTCCCCCATTCCTGTTATCTTAAAATCATTAAGATTTTATTTTTAGCCTATAAAGTTGATTAAATGGTCTAAAAATTTCCATGGTACAATTTTCTATACTAGCTCACTTTGCTTCTCCTGGTTCTTACAAAAAAATGAGTGTTTTTTGAGTTCTTACACTTGGATAGTCACAAAGATAGATTAGGGCAAAGATGCCTCTAAGTTTTTCAATCATGTCCAGTTCCGGCCTGATCAAATATACTTAATAGATAGAAACCCATGGGGAATGTGCCTAGCTGAAATGAAAGTAACTATGATTACAACTAAATTAAATCCAAATGAATTGTACTGTAAAATATACATAGACACCTAACACTTTAAACCCATAAAAAATTATTCCCTTAAGCTCATTTATTACAGTTTTCCTTGAGTACTCTGTCCATTTCAGATTCTGTTCTTTTAGGTTATAAAAACTATTTGAAAAAAAAAAGGGACATGCAATCAAAAGTAGTTTCGTCTGTATAAACAGCTGGGTGGATGGATTTCTTTTCTGTTTCAGTTTACTTTTCCACCAAACAGATCAATTATGTGACTGTGGGTTATGAAAAAAAGATATAGAAAAGTTAGAACTGCTTGAAATTTTGAGACTCATTTGTAAGGAAAGATTAAAAGGCCAGTGTGCTTTAGTTTAGCCTAGAAAAGCAAAGATTGGGGAAATCAAAGTTTTCTCACCTATATGAAGAATTACGCTCTATTGAAAGTAAGACAAATACAAATGTGTTAAAATGATAGTTATGAGTGGTTAGACTCGTTACAAGTAAATTTCACCAAGAATGGTATTATAAAGGCCAGATTGGACTTTGGAATAATGGTACAGACTCTTTTACCATAAGCTCCTTTAAAAATAATAAGAAAGGTTTTAAAAGGAAAGAATAAGGAAAGAAAGAAGAAATAAACAAGAGAGTCAGAACGATCTAACTGCATTACAATCACCCCTATATTCTCAGAAATGTAACAGTATAGTTTTTTTTCTCACTCATAGGTCAGTATGGATATTCAGCCAGGTTTTGGAGTCTTGTCCTAGGTCTTCTGTTTCATCTAGGTAGAATAGAAGAGACCATACAGAATTGTGGAACAGGTTTTCATGGCTTCTGCCCACAGTCATTAGTCAGAGCTCAGTCATATGACCCTACCTTACTGCAAAGGAGGCTAGTACTCAGTGATGTAACTTAGCTTTGTGCTCAGGTGTGTGTGTGGGGTGGGGCGGGCAGGGGAAAGAGTAACAAACCTAAGAACAGATCCAAACAGATCTTCTTTCAAAGCACTTGTTAAACATGAACTACAGCACTGTCAGTGTAATACTAGACTGCATTAGTGCTTCAAGCACAAGACCATTTTTAATCCCTTAAAAAATATACTTTAAGGACAAATGTTGAATTTTTTTTAGTGTGGATTCCTATTATAATTTCACTTGAAAATCAAACTTGCTGTGAATTCCACTAGAAATTCTTAGGGCTGAGCAATGAAATAGTGTAATTTTTAGCAAGTGCCAACAATTTCCATGTGAATGGGGCCTTTATTAAACATATTTTAACACTCCTGTGGATTAATAATGTGTTAGCAGAAAAAGACATGTTGAGCTTAGTGCAATTATCCTTCCATCCCAATTATACTGTGACATTAAATCTTGTGACATTTAATAAGAAAGGCCATTTCACCCATGGCTACCTCTAGTGCAGACAATTTATGCAACAGCATTCCCATAGACAAAATTATGAAAAGAAGGCATTCCAACATGCTGATATGTCTAACTGCCCATGTAAATTAAATAAGGTGTAGCAAAATATATAAATTGTTAATATTATGATTACCTGCTACCTGAGACAAAAGAAAGAGAAGTTAACAACACTGGCTTTTCATCCATCAAAATTAAACAAATGTAAATGGATAACTAAGAGGAGAGGAAGTTGTTTTGTAAATAGGTATTTGCGAAGTTATTTTTCCCCATGGGAGGCATTTAAAGGTTTGGGGTTTTTTCATAATATCTATCTATCTGGCATATTTGGCCTATAATATAGCTTATTATTTGTTGAGACTTAAATTAATTTGACATTAGAGTTATAAGATGACTTAATTACCTTAGAGGGTTGAAACTTGTATTTGAGGCTGAACTTCTGTTTTTAATTAGGGTGTTTTAATAACTTAGATATCTAAATTGTATTTTTATGTGTATGTGCATGTTTAATCTGCCAATGATTATGTAACATATTCCCTTCCAAATTCTTCATATGTCTTACACTAATTTTGAATTTACTGTGAATATTACTATTAAACTATTCATTTGGCATTAAGTAATAAAGAAGAGAAAACTGTAAGAGGTGCTGATCAAATATTTAAGTTACATATTTACTTTTATTTCCAATCTTTACACTATTGACATGATGGGAAACATCAAATGTAATAGAAAACAAATCATCAAATCTGATATTTAGAGGGCTACATTAAATCTCAAATGACCAGAATGATTTCTTATTTACATAAATTTCCCAGTTGTTTTGGTTTGAAATATAGAAACATCAAGTTTTTAAGAAAATCTTCTAGATTTACAAAGAGCAATCATTTTGGTAAACTGAGAGGTATAGTGGAGGAAAGATTTTTTTCCCTCTGCTATCTTAAGTTCTATGACTGGGCCTACTATTCAGACTGACAAAAGACAGATTGGCAGGAGAAAAGCATGCAAATTGTACTCGTTAATATTTTTACATGTACACAGAAGCCTTCATGTGTAAGAAATGAATACCCAAAGAAGTAGGTAGGCCTGAGAGTTTATATGCCATTTTAAGAAAGAACAGTAGGTTGTGGAGATGTGACAAGACAATGGAAAATGGGGTTTGAGCTGGGGCAGTAAATTGTGGGAAAGTGACTTGGAAATATATGGGGGAAATAATGGAAAATAAGGATTATTTTAGTAGGTTTGTTTATACAGCTTCCTCTTGGTATCAACTTCCCATCTCTGGTGATAAGAATGTTTTCCCCTTGGGCGCCTGGGTGGCTCAGTTGGTTAAGCGACTGCCTTCGGCTCAGGTCATGATCCTGGAGTCCCTGGATCGAGTCCCGCATCGGGCTCCCTGCTCGGCAGGGAGCCTGCTTCTCCCTCTGACCCTCCCCCCTCTCATGTGCTCTCTCTCTCTCTCTCTCTCATTCTCTCTGTCTCAAATAAATAAATAAAATCTTTAAAAAAAAAGAATGTTTTCCCCTTCCTCGTACAGGGAGGCCATATTTTTCATAGGAAATTTGTGCCCTGCCTTTAGGTAGAAAAGGAGAGGTCAGAGAGCCTGTCATAAATCTGCTATTTTTCAATCACCTACAGCTCAAAATAATCAATATACCAAAATGGCATATTTGGGAATGACATGTTCTGATTCTCTGCAGAGTTCTATATTAGTCAGGTAGTATTTGTATATGTTTAATTATACATACATATAAAAAGATAGGAAAGGTAACTAGTTGAATAAAGGCACATTTTATTCAAATAGTCTGAAAATTACTATCTTTGAATTTTAAGCCTTTAAGAATTTTAGACAGTGTTCAGATCCATAGACAAGAAATGGTCTTAATCCCAGAATACTGGATTTGAAGTAGTCCTAATGGCCCCAAGGATGTTAAATATGAACACAGCCCATATCTATGATAGAAGTAGATTTAAAGGACCATAATCTTGAGATTAAGAACTGCCCCCTAACATCATTACCATTATTCCAGAATCTCTTTCATAAGTAAAAGTAATCCTCTGTAGGCTACATGGATTTGGTCTCACATAGCAGGTGAAAGCCCCTCAAGGACTCAGTGAAGAGATTGGCTTCTAAGGATCCTAGAGTAGTTCATTAGAGCAATATATACTTATTGATGTATCTGTTGTCCATTCTCATCCTAGATGTTGCTTCTTGAGTAAAGCATCCATGACTTACTTATCTTTATAACTTCATGGCTACTGCCTACTTTGTTAGTGTCAACCTAACCAGAAGCTGACCAATTGTCATGATCATACAACTATTTTTGAATATTCAAACTGTTTAGACATAGAGATCAATAATAATCTGTTCTCTTCTGTGTTTTTTGTGACTTAGATTTAAAGGAAAACTATGAAGAAGTAAAACCCTAGCTTCCACTGGAGGGCTATATTTACCAATGTGATAGTATTTACTGTTACAGCTAGGAATATACAGATCAAAGTGTGTTGGTTTGGGTCCATTGGATGACAAATAACAGAAAAACCAACTCAAGCTGATTTAAACAATAAGGAAGCAGAGTGAAGATAGAGTGGGTCCAGGGGCTCAATAATGGCCTCAGGTCCTAGATTTTTTTCTGGGCTCTCTGCTCTGCCATCCAGAGTGCTATACTCGTCCTGAGGTTGGTTCCCCTTTGGTTTAGAATGACTTCTAATGGCTACTATATACTCTGTGTTAAAGTCAAGAAGAAATAGCTTAGTTTCAGCTATTCTCTAGTAAGAGATAGGGAGAATGTTCTCAGAGGCCACCAGCATACATCTGTCTGCACTTCATTGTCAGTTATCGTGTCACACATTGTTCTTTCTTTCTTTCTTTCTTTCTTTCCTTCCTTCCTTCCTTCCTTCCTTCCTTCCTTCTTTATATTTGAATATAGTTGACACACAATATTACACTAGCTTCAGGTGTACAACATTGTGACTCAACAAGTTTATACTTTATGCTGTGCTCACCACAAGTGTAGCTAACATCTGTCCCCATACAACACTATTACAGTACCATTGACTATATTCCCTATGCTGTGCTTTTCATCCCTTATTTGCTTTTCATAACTTATTCATTCTATAACTGGAAGCACCTCCCACTCCCCTTCACCCATTTGTCCACCCCACCATCCCTCTGCCCTCTAACAATACTCAGTTGTTCTCAGTATTGATAGGTTGGATTCTGCTTTTTGTTTATGTATTCCTTTGTTTTGTTTTTTAGATTCCACATATAAGTGAAATCATATGATGTTTGTCTTTCTCTGACTGACTTATTTCACTTAACATAGGTCCATCCATGTTGTTGTAAATGGTAATGTCTCATCCTTGTTTTGTTTATGGTCTTAGTAATATTCCATTATATACATAGATATATCTTCTTTATCCATTCATCTATGGATGCACATTTGGGTTTTCCACATCTTGGCTATTATAAATAATGCTGCAGTAGAGATTTATATATGTTTTTGAATTAGTGTTTTCTTTTTCTTTGGGTAAATACTCAATAGCATAATTATTGGATCATATAGTATTTCTGTTTTTAATTTTTTGAGGAACCTCCATACTCCACTCCACAGAGGCTACACCAGCTTGCATTCCCACCAACAGTGCAAGAGGGTTTCTTTTTCTCCATATCCTTGCCAATACTTGTTCTTTCTTATCTTTTTGATTTCAGCAATTGTGACATGCATAAGGTGATATCTCATTGTGGTTTTGATTTGCATTTCTCTGATGATTAGTGATGTTGATCATCTTTTCATGTGTTTTTTGGCCATCTGTATGTCTTCTTTAGAAAAATGTCTATTCAGGTCTTCTGTCCATTTTTTAATCCATATTATTATTATTATTATTATTATTGGTGTTGAGTTGTATAAGTTCTTTATATATTTTGGATAGTAACCCCTTATCAGAGATATCATTTGCAAATATCTTCTATTCAGTAGGTTGCTTTTTTGTTTTGTTGATGGTTTTCCTCACTTTGCAAAAGCTTTTAGTTTTGATGTAGTCCCAATAACTTATTTTTGCTTTTGTTTCCCTTGCTTGAGGAGACATATCTAAAAAGATGTTATAGCCGATGTCAAAGAAATTACTGCCTGTGACCTCTTCTAGGATTTTTATGGTTTCAGGTCTCACATTTAGGTCCTTAATCCATTTTGAGTTTATTTTGTGTATGGTGAAAGAAAGTGGTCCAGTTTTAATCTTTTGCATGTAGCTGTCGAGGTTTTCCAGTACAATTTGTTGAAGAGACTATTTTTTTCCTATTGCATATTCTTGCCTCCTTTTTCAATGATTAATTGACCATTTGGTTGTGGATTTATTTCTGGGCTTTCTATTCTGTTCCATTGATCTTTGCATCTGTGTTTGTGCCAGTACCATAGTGTTTTCACTAGTGTAGTTTTGTAGTATATCTTGAAATCTGAAACTGTGTTAATCTCCAGCTTTGTTCTTCTTTCTCAAGACTGCTTGGAGTATTTTGGGTCTTTTGTGGTTTCACACAAATTTTAGTACTATTTGTTCTAGTTCTTGTCACATGCTGTTCTTGAACTAATTACTGCCAGAGAGGATAGAATGCCCAAAGGCCAATCACAATAAGGTTAATTCCCGCTATCGTACTTTTGCTTCCCCACAGAAAAGGAATGGAATAGGTGTTGAGTGACTAACCATAATATTTATCACAATGGAATAAGTGCAAAGAAAATGAGCAAGGAAATAATGGAGGAGTAGATGTGGAAAGAGGACATTGGAGGCTGACTGGTACCACCATTTGTCACAGACAACTAGATAATACAAGCCAAGCAAAATAGTTGAAATTAAAGGGAAGGAGAAATGACAAATTAAAGATAGATGAGAACTATTTCATAAGAGGGGGGATGCTAAACTTTTGCAAAATATATTAGAAAAATAAGGAGATTAGTACTATCTTTTAATGTTAACTCATGATTTGGGATAAGGGTTACATATGAGAAAGACCAACTTATTGATTCTGTTTCTATGGATGTCTTTTGTTTATTTGGAAAGATTTAACCACATAAAGGTTGACATATTGCATGCTTTGTTACAAGTAGGCAGAGTATAGATAATGAGAATTTCAACTTAAAATCAATGGGCTTGTTTTTATGATGGGCTGTAGTGAGCTTTCTCCTGTGCAGATTGGAAAATGCGTGTTCTTTTTAGAAGCCTATCTCTACATACTTTCGAGGATTTCCATTTCCAGGGAAAGATTTACCATCTCATAGTCAAAATTGTGTGCTGGTACCAGCTCCAAAACATACAGTATCACTATCCAAATATGTCAATATATAGCCCTCTGAGACTGACAAATTCCCCTGCCCAAAGAAGGAATTCCCAGGCCATAGTGAAATATTGATAACCACAAGGTTTCTTCTAATCATATTTCAGGTGGGAAATGAAAACCACACATGGTAGTGGTAATCATTCCAAAATGTTTACCTCTTTAGCAAGTTTAATCCTGAACCCAGGCCAGACCTCAGAATAGAGGCGACAGACAAGATCCCTGTGTTCGAAACAAGTGTCTATGGCTAAGAAAGAGACCAAAGAGGAAACCACATCTGATATCAAGACAGAATCTAGGGACCAAAATCTGTGTCACCAGCCAAGTGAACTGTAAGATATTGAGGATCATAGAGCCAACATTAGGGCAAAAGTTTTTAGGAAATCCTCTTCCTGGTTCATTTGTAGAAAAGAGAAAGCCTGCTGCTGAGACCTTAGGCACCTGATTTTTATGTTGGTTAGTTTGCCATATAAGAACTTACCTATTGTATTGCCTATATAGAATAATCCTAGGCATTTGTACAGTGTCTCAAAATATGTTTGTTTTTAAAAACTGGGCTTTTTATGATATAACATATCATATTCCTGTTAAGTTATAACAAGCTGTCCTTTCTGGCCCTTCACCATTTTATTTCATTTTCTCAGAATTCTCCTTCTGGCCAAATCCAGGCTGCATGTTGGCGTTTCACTTATGAGAGTGTTTGAAAAGTCACATGAAAAGTCATTTTTGCATTAAGGCCCTGGCAAGATAGCTGGTTTCTGTAGAAATACATATATATGAAGATTATTTATGATGTAAATAGACATTGCCAGGGAGTTGTAGTTAAGAAATGGGTAGGCCTGCCATGCTCAGTAAGAGGGGGTTCTGTGAGAATTTCAGTGTACTGAGCAAATTTGGAGATAGAGGAGTGCCCTTGGGTCACAGAGTTCCATCTTGGTCAAACAAGCTAAAGTTTTGTGGAAATGAGTTAACGACAGCATCACAGATGTGCAATTTACCACGAGGCCGTTTTCTTTACCTAGTAAAACCTAATCTTTTAATGTTTGAAACTTGTAGTTTCCAAAATGAGTATCTACTGTCCATGTGTTAGTTCTCTCTCGCACTGCATTGCTGCAGTGGGAAGTCAGGCTTGTGCTCCTGCAGCACATCTACTTTAACCTGAAGGATGACTTTGCCTGATGAAAGTTTTTTGCCCCCTTGTCAGGTTTAAGCAGAGACATTTCAGACAACAAGACTCAAAAATCATTTACAGTCTGGGAAATAGAATCCATCATATTTCTTCTCTGATGGAAAAGAATATCTAACAGATTGTTTAATTTGAAAAAGGGAACAAGTGGCCTGTTGATGAATTGCTTTAGTTCCTGACATTACTGGGAGAAGGCTGATAAAAATGTCTTTATATATAATCATTAACAGTGGGACTTTCTTAGGGAGTTGGTGATAGCCTGTGGATAAACAAAAGAATTAACTTACTTCATTCTAAAGCTGTATGCAAATCCATCTTTCATTGTTAAAGGGCAGTTAAGAAAATTACCAATTTCTTTGAATGATCTAGTTTGTAGCTTTTATCATTGGACAGTTAATTTATGAATAGTGGACCTAAAAAATTCAATATTTTCTTCCCTGTGGTAATATGTTTGCAATAAAGGAGACATTAACGTTTTAAAATCTTTGCCTGAAACCAGGAGTCAACGGTTTTAACAGACATTATTGGGGCCTTTTTTTCTTGTAGTGGTGAAGTGTGCTTCCTGCTATAGCTTGATCACCGATCACTGTGCTTTTGCATTATGAATCAGCATAGAATTTCACAATGCAATCTAATCAGTTCTCTGTTAATCCTCTGTATTGTAATTCCCAGTAAAACATTGAATCCACTGGGCTCTATGCTTGCATTTGCGTAAGGTGAGTGATCCAGCTTTCTTTAGGTCTTGAAGTCTGATAGTCAAAATTTAAACATCCTTTTCATTTGCTTTTTAAAAATGTTAAGTAATTTTTGCTATTTTTCAGTTATTTTGTAATCCTTATGTGTGAATTCTACAGTGGGAAAATTTTAAAACTCCTACTTGCATTAAGGAGTACCAGGAGTATTGATAATAATGCTGGACTCTAACAGTGGATCATGGGAAAATTTTTGAAGATTTACCAACTCAAAAAATCCTGAACCTTCTTTCTGTACTTTCTACATTACTCCTATTTTTAATCCTATTTTAGAAACATGATATGAAATTATAACTCTATTTTAATGTATTTTATACACATATTAGAGGAAAGAAAATATGTGAAAAACAAATACCAAATATTGACTAGTAATTATCTCCTGTTTATGAGCATATGAGCTTTTGTTTTTCTTTTGTCTTTTTTAAATTTGTAATTTTAAAAATAATGAAGACAGGTTACTTCTGTAGGAAAAAAAATGTTTTAAAAACATTCTTAAACTCTTTTCCTCTGAGGTTGTCTGTTCAGATATGTTGGAAGGGAAGCCCAGATTTGATAGAACCAGTAATTGGCAATTAACTAATTTCTTGCAGTGTGTTATCTTGTGGGAGACACAATAAAAATAGGTCGAGATATTGCAAAACTTATCTATACTTTTTGTTTTTTAAAGTATGTGGTATATTAAAAAGGTCTTACATGAATTAAAAAAAAATTAGACATCAAGGACATTTAAATTTTTTTTAATTTTTCATATTCTTCATGTCCAACTTTTTAAATTTTTTTTAATTTTATTTTTTTTCATCATGATAAGTGTACTCTTTAATCCCCATCTCCTATTTCACCCAACCCCCAACCCAGCTCCCTTCTGGTAACCACCAGTTTGTTCTCTATAATTAAGCATCTGTTTCTTGGTTTGTTTCTCTCTCTCGGTCTTTTTTATTTCCTTTGCTCATTTATTTTGTTTCTAAATTCCACATATGAGTGAGATCATATGGCATTTGTTTTTCTCTGACTGACTTATTTCCCTTAGCATTATACTCTATAACCTAGCGGATTGTTGCAAATGGCAAGATTTCTTTTTTGTGTGTGTGGCTGAATAATACTCCTCTTGTCTGTGTGTGTGTGTGTGTGTGTGTGTGTGTGTGTGTGTATTTGTGCCATACCTTCTTTATCTATTCATCTATGGATGGACATGGGTAATGCTACAATAAACATAAGGGTTTGAATTAGTGTTTTTTGTATTTTGGGGGTAAATACCCAGTAGTGGAATTACTGGATCATAGGGTAGTTCTATTTTTAATTTTTTGAGGAACCTCCATCCTGTTTTCCACAGTGTGTCCAACAGTTTGCATTCCCACCAATAGTGCAAGACAGTTTCCCTTTCTCCACATCCTTGCCAACACTGGTTGCCTCTTCTGTTTTTTATTTTAGCCATTCTGACAGGTGTGAGGTGATATCTCATAGTACTTTTGATTTGCATTTCCCTGATGATGAGTACTAATGATCATCTTTTCATGTGTCTATTGGCCATCTGTATGTCCTCTTTGGAGAAATGGCTGTTCATGTCTTCTGTCCATTTTTTAATTGGATTATTTGTTTTTTGGGTGTTAGGTTCCATCAGTTCTTTATATATTTTGGATACTAACCCTTTATCAGATATGTCATTTGCAAATATCTTCTCCCATTCAGTAGGTTGCCTTTTAGTTTTATTGATTCTTTCCTTCACTGTGCAGAAACTTTTTATTTTGATGTAGTTCCAATAGTTTATTTTTGCTTTTATTTCCCTTGCCTTAGGAGATATATCTAGAAAAATGTTGCTACAGCTAATGTCAGAAGAATTACTGCCTATGCTCTCTTAAAGGATTTTTATGGTTTCAGGTTTCATGTTTAAGTCTTTAATCCATTTTTATTTTATTTTTGTGTATGATAAAAAAAAAAAGTGGCCAGTTTCATTCTTTTACATGTGGCTGTCCAGTTTTTCCAGCACCATATATTGAAGAGACTATCCTTTTCCCATTGTATATTCATTCCTCCTTTGTTGGAGATCAATTGGCCATGTAATTGTGGGGTTATTTCTGGGTTTCCTGTTCTATTCTGTTAATCTATGTGTCTGTTTTTATGCCAGTACCATACTGTTTTGATTACTACCACTTCGTAATATATCTTGAAATCTAGAATTTTGATACCCCAGTTCTGTTTTGCTTTTTCAATATGGCTTTGGCTATTCAACGTATTCCATGCAAATTTTAGGATTCTTTTTTTCTGTTTCTGTGAAAACTGTTGTTGGTATTTTGACAGGGTTTGCATTAAATCTGTAGATTGCTTTGGGTAGTAGAAACATTTTAACAATATTTGTTCTTCTAACCCATGAGCACAGAATGACTTTCCGTTTCTTTGCATCATCTTGAACTTCTTTCATTAGTGTTTTATAGTTTTCAGAGTATAGGTCTTTTACCTCTTTGGTTAAGTTTATTTCTTGGTATCTTATTGTTTTTGGTGTAATTGTAAATGGGACTGTTTTCTTAATTATACTTTCTGCTCTTTTATTATTAGTATATAGAATGCAACAGGTTTCTGTACATTGATTTTGTATCCTGGGAGTTTACTGAATTCTTTTATCAGTTCTAGCAGTCTTTTGGTGGAGTCTTCAGAGTTTTCTCTATATAGTATCATGTCATCTGATAATAGAACTTTACTTCTTCCTTACCAACTTGGATGCTTTTTCTTTCTTTATGTTGTCTAATTGCTGTGGCTAGGACTTCCACTACCATGTTGAATAAAAGTGGTAAGAATTGACGTCCTTGTCTTGTTCCTGACCTGGGGGGGGGGGGGATGCTCTCAGTTTTTTACCACAGAGTATAATGTTTTTCATATATGGCCTTTATTATGTTGAGGTATGTTCCCTCTAGACCTACTTTGCAGAGATTTTTATAATTAATTGATGTTGTACTTCAACCAATGTTTTTTCTGCATCTAATGAGGTGATCATATGATTTTATCTTTTCTCTTATTGATGTGATGTATCACATTGATTGTTTTATAAATATTGACCCACCATTGCATCCCAGGAATAAATCCAACTTGATCTTGGTGTATAATTTCTTTAATGTATTATTGGATTCAGTTTGATAATATTTTGCTGAGGATTTTTACATCTATATTCATGAAAGATATTGGCCTATAGTTCTCTTTTTTGTGGTGTCTTTATCTATTTTTGGTATCAGGGTGATACTGGCCTTATCGAAAGAACTTGGAAGTTTTCCTTCTGCTTGTATTTTTTGGAATAGTTGAGAAGAATAGGTATTAACCCTTCTTTAAGTGTTTGATAGAATTCACTTGTGAAGCTGTCTTGTCCTGGACTTCTGTTTTTTGGGAGTTTTTTGATTACTGCTTCAATGTCACTACTGCTAATTGGCCTGTCCAAATTTTTATTTCTGCCTGATTCACAGTTGGTAGGTTATATGTTTCTAGGAATTTACATTATCAAGGATATTTTAAAGTAATTATAAAAACATCCACCTTTGTTGCCAATAAATTTCTTGGTAAACTAGAAATAAAGGTATTTTTTATTGAAATTATAATCTACCAGAAACTGAGAAACAAGGAAATATTGAAATCATGTTCTTTAAAGGTGAGGAGACCAACATCCCACTAACACTATTATCATTCATTATTTTTATGAAAGTTTTAGCAAATGAAATAAAACAATAACAATAGGTAAATGTATAAGTATTGAAAAGTAAGGGGGAGAATGGCCAAAATTATTATTGTTTAGAGATGAAATGAATCTCCACTGAGGAAAACCGAAGTATACCAGCAAATAAATGTTAAGATTATTTATAAAATAAGTTGACTATACTTGATTACACAAAAATTCAGTGCCTCCCTATATATGTTATTCACAATATCAGTAGCAAAGAGAATGAAAAAAAAAAAAAATCTCTCCCATTTAAAATAACTACCAGACCAGGCATGGGGGGAGGGGGTAAGATGGCAGAATAGTTGGAGGACCCTGGGCTTGCCTCCTCCCTCAAACCACAGCTGGATAAATATCAAATCATTCTGAATACCTAAGAAAGCAATCTGAGGACTGACAGAACAAAATGTACAACTAGAGGGAGAGAAGAAGCCACATTTTGGAAGGTAGGAGGTAGAGATGTAATCTGGGGGAGAAAAGGATTGCTCCAGGGAGGAGGGAGCCCTGGTCACAGAGAGAAGTGAGAGAGAGAGAGGAGTGCACAGGGGATGGCACAAAGAAAACACTTCCCCAAAGACATCGACTGGGAAAACGAGAGTGGCTAACTTTCATGAGTTTTTACAACCAGCGGAGCTCAAAGACTAGAGCTGTAGAGGACTGTGGCGCAGCAGGTGTGGAGCCTTTGAGGGCACTGCAGTGCTCCTATGGAGGAGAGGGGCAGATAACCCTGGGGCAGATGGGGCTATCTGAGGATACCCTGGGACACATTGGGAGAAATGGTTACCCCTTCTTGGAGCACATCTGGGAGAGGTGGCATTGCCTCTCTGGGGACCAAAGAGCTGGGTGGGTGGCACCATCACCATCCCCCGCCCCTCAGCAATAGGTGCAGAGACACCTGTTGAGGGCAGGTAACCTGGACACTGGCTCTTTGCTGCACTTTACTCCAAAACCACCCCCGTGCGGTTTGGTGTGACTGACTTCCTGGGACAAATCTGCATTGGTCCCCAGAGGACCAGCATAAGTCCACGCCACACCAGGTCCCAAAGTTTGGAGTTTTAAAACTCAGCTGGCCTGCCTGGGATAGAACACATGTGCACTGCACTGCCACATGGGCAGATGGCACGGATGTAGTCAGGGTGAAGGCAGGAATCTGAGGGAAGCCTGGGACACATGAAGGGAGATTGTTAGCCCTTATGGGAGTACTTCCTGGACAGTGGTGGGTGTGAACTTCCCTCTCCGGGATGGGGGGAGGGGGCTGCTGCTATTTCTCTCCTCCACCCCTCAGCATAAGCTGGCTTCACTGAGCAGCACAGTGCCAACAGCAGTAGCCTAAATCGCTTACACCAAGCCCTGCCCCTCTGTGCTCTGCAGGTGTGCCTGAGAATCAGAGCAGGTGGCCCCTCCCCCAAAAGACCAGCACAACCTCCCCACTGCCCCCCCCCCGCCCTCCCCTGCCATGCACCATATCTACTCACCATAGAGTGCAGCAAAGCTTCAGCTCTCATGGAAATAGCATCAGATCTCTTTTAACAAGCACAACAGAGGACACCTAATTAAAACTCACCACACTCTGGCCAAGGTCCAAACACTCCCCACTGCATGCAAGGAGAGACTCTGCAGAGGACTGACCTGAGGAAAAGAGCAGCCAAAACACAGCAGCAGAGTGCACACAGCATACCCCAGAAACACTTCCTGAAGTGCCAGGCCCTGGACAGTATATGACCTCTTCTTTGTAAAGCCATTACTCTCAGGAGCAGGAAACATAACAGGCTTTCCTAACACAGAGAAGAAGACAGAGACCTAAACAAAATGCCAAGATGGAGGAATTCATCCCAAAAGAAAGAACAAGAAAATGTCACAGCCAGGGATCTAACTGAAACAGATATAAGTAATATTAAGTAATATTTTTGATCCCGAATTTAAAGCAACAATTGTAAGGATACTAGCTGGGCTTGAGAAAAGCATAGAAGACAGCAGGGAGTCCTTCACTATAGAGATAAAACACATAAACTGAAATTTTAGGTGAAATAAAACTGAAATAAAAAAATGATGTAACTGAGATGCAAATGCACTAGATGTAATGACCACAAGGATGGAAGATGCAGAATGAATAAGTGATATAAAATATAAAATTATGGAAAATAATGCAGCTGAAGAGAGAAAGAAAAATATTGGGTCATGAATGTAGACTTAGGAAACTCAGAGACTCTATAAGGCATAATAATATTGTATCAGAGGAGTCCCAGAAGGAGAAGAGGAGGGAAAGGGGGCAGGAGGTTTATTGGAGGAAAGTATAGCTGAAAACTTCCCTAATCTGGGGAAAGAAACACACATCCACGTTCAGGAGGCACAGACCTATCAAAATCAACAAAAGCAGGCCAACACCAAGACATATTGTAGTTAAATTTGCAAAATATTGATATAAAGAAAAAAATCCTAAAAGCAGCAAGAGAAAAGAAGTCCCTAACTTACAAGGGAAGACAAGGTTAGCAGCAGATCTCTCCACAGATATTTGGCAGGCCAGATATAGTCAACCTGCTGAGTGGGAAAAATATGCAGCCAAGAATACTCTATCCAGCAGGGCTGTCATTCAGAATAGAAGGAGAGATAAAGAGTTTCCCAGACAAACAAAAACTAAAGGAGTTCCTGACCACTAAACCAGCTCTGCAAGAAATATTAAAGGGGACTCTTTGAATGGGAGAGAAAGACCAAAAGTGACAAAGACTAGAAAGGAACAGAGAAAATCTCCAGAAACAATGACTTAACTAGTAATACAATGGCACTAAATCCATATCTACCACTAATCACTCTGAATGTAAGTGGACTAAATGCTCCAATCAAAAGACATAGGGTGTCAGAATGGATTAAAAAACAAGGCCCATCAATATGCTGCCTACGAGAGACTCATTTTAGACCTAATGACACCTGCAGGTTGAAAGTGAGGGGATGAAGAACCATGTATCATGCTAATGGACATCAAAAGAAAGCCAGAGTAGCCATACTTATATCATAAAAACTAGATTTTAAACCAAAGACTCTAACAAGATTATATCATAATAAAGGGGCTTATCCAAGAAAACAATATAAAAATTGTAAATATTTATGCCCCCAACTTGGGAGCACCCAAATATATAAATCAATTAATAACAAGCATGAAGAAACTCATTGATAATAATACAATAATAGTAGGGAACTTTAACACCCACTTACAGCAATGGACAGATCATCTAAGCAGAAAATCAACAAAGATAATAATGGCTTTTAATGCCACACTGGACCAAGTGGACTTACTTAACAGATATATTCAGAACACTTCATCCTAAAGCAGCAGAGTACACGTTTTTTTCGAGTACACATGGAACATTCTCCAGAATAGATCACATACTGGGTCACAAATCAGGCCTCAACAAGTGCAAAAAAATTGAGATCATACCATGCATATTTTCTGACCATAATGTTATGAAACTTGAGGACAACCACAAGAAAAAATTTGGAAAGACCACAAATACATGGAGGTTAAAGAACATCCTACTAAAGAATGAATGGATCAACCAGGAAATTAAAGAAGAAACAAAAAAAAATACATGAAAACAAATGATAATGAAAACATGACAGTCCAAATCCTTTGGGATGCAGCAACAGCAGTCATGGGAGGGAAGTATATAGCAATACAGGCCCACCTCAAGAAACAAGAAAAATCTCAAATATGCAACCTAACCTTACACCTAAAAGAGCTAGAAAAAGAACAAGTGAAGCCTAAAGCCAACAAAAGAAGGGAAATAATAAAGATTATAGCAGAAATCAATGGTATAGAAACAACAACAATAAAACAGTAGAACAGATCAATGAAACCAAGAGCTGGTTCTTTGAAAGAAATAATAAAATAGATAAACCCCTAGCCAGACTTACCAAAAAGAAGAGAAAGGACCCAAATAAATAAAATCATGAACAAGAGAGGGGAGATCACAACCAATACCACAGAAATACAAACAATTATAAGAGACTATTATGAAAAATTATATGCCAACAAATTGAGCAATCTGGAAGAAATGGATAAATTCCTAGAACATATAAACTACCCAAACTGAAAAGGAAGAAATAGAAAATTGGAACAGACCAATAACCAGCAAAGAAACTGAATAAGTAACAAATATCTCCCAACAAACAAAAGTCCAGGGCCAGATGGCTTTCTAGGGGAATTCTACCAAACATTAAAGAAGAGTTTAATACCTATTCTTCTGAAGATGTTCCAAAAAATAGAAATGGAAGGAAAACTTCCAAACTCATTCTATGAGGCCAGCATTACCTTGATTCCAAAACCAAAAACCCCACGAGAAAAGAGAATTACAGGCCAATATCCCTGATAAACATGAGTGCAAAAATTCTCAACAAAATATTAGCAAATTGAATCCAACAGTACATTAAAAAAATAATTCACCACCATCAAGTGGGATTTATTCCTGGGCTGCTAGAGTGGTTCAATATTCACAAATCAATCAATGTTATACACCACATTAATAAAAGAAAGTATAAGAATCATATGATCTTCTCAATAGATGCAGAAAAAGCACTTGAAAAAGTACAGCATCCATTCTTGATACAAACCCTCAACAAAGTAGGGATAAAGGGAATGTATCTCAACATCATAAAGGCCATATACAAACACCCCACAGCTACTATAATCCTCAGGGGGGAAAAACTGAGAGCTTTTCCTCTACAGTCAGGAACAAGGCAGAGATGTCCACTCTCACCATTGTTATTTGACATAGTACTGGAAGTTCTAGCCTCAGCAATGAGACAGCAAAAAGAAATAAAAGGCATCCAAATTGTCAAGGAAGAAGTCAAACTTTCACTCTTGGTAGATGACATGACACTCTATGTAGAAAACCCTAAAGGCTCCACCAAAAAATTGCTAGAAGTGATACACAAATGCAGATTGTGTGCATTTGTATCCTAATACAAATCAATGTACAGAAATCTGTTGCATTTCTATACATCAATAATGAAGCAGCAGAAAGAGAAATCAAGGAATTGCTCCCATTTACAATTTCACCAAAAAGCACAAGATACTTAGGAATAAACCTAACCAAAGAAGTAAAAGATCTATACTTTGAAAACTATAGAACACTTATGAAAGAAATTGAAGAGACACGGAGAACTAGAAAAACATCCCATGCTCATAGATTGGGAGAAAAAATATTGTTAAAATGTCTATACTACCCATAGCAATCTACACATTTAACGAAGTCACTATCAAAATACCACCTGCATTTTTCACAGAGCTAGAACAAACAATCCTAAAATTTGTATGGAACCATAAAAGATCCTGAATAGCTAAAGCAATCTTGAAAAAGAAAAGCAAAGCTGGAGGCATCACAATTCCAGACTTCAAGCTATATTACAAAGCTGTAGTGATCAAGACAGTAAGATACTGACACAAAAACAGACATATAGATCAATAGAACAAATTAGAAATCCCAGAAATGGACTCACTATGTAGGTGACTATATAGTTGACTATGTGGTCAACTAATCTCTGACATAGCAGGAAAGACTATCCAATGCGAAAAAGACAGTCTCTTCAACAAATTGTACTAGGAAAACTGGACAGTAACATGAAGAAGAATGAAACTGGACCACTTTCTTACACCATACACAAAAATAAATTCAAAATGGATCAAAGACCTAAATGTGAAGTAGGAATCCATCAAAATCCTAGAGGAGAACATAGGCAGCAACCTCTTTGATCTTGGCCATAGCAACTTCTTACTAAACATGTTGCCAGAGGCAAAAGAAACAAAAGCAAACATGAAATATTGAGACTTCATCAAGATAGAAAGCTTTGCACAATGAAGGAAACAATCAACAAAACTAAAAGGCAGGGGTGCCGGGGTGGCTCAGATGGTTAAACGTCTACCTTTGGCTCAGGTCATAATCCTAGGGTCTGGAGATCAGAGCCCTGCATCGGGCTCCCTGCTCAGTAGAGAGTCTGCTTCTCCCTCTGCTCCTCACCCCATTCATGCTCTCTCTCTCACTCACTTTCTTTCTCTCAAATAAATAAATAAAATCTTAAAAAAAAAACAAAAAACTAAAAGGCAGCCTATGGAATGGGAGAATATATTTGCAAATGACTTATCTGATAAAGGATTTGTATCCAAAAATCTATAAAGAACTTATAAAACTCAATACCCAAAAACCAAATAATCCAGTTAAGAAAATGGGCAGAAAACATAAATAGACATTTTTCCAAAGAAGAAATCCATACGGAGAACAGACACATGAAAAGATGCTCAACATCACACGTCTTCAGGAAAGTACAAATCAAACCTCGATGAGATACAAACTCACACCTGTCAGAATGCCTAAAATTAACAACACAGGAAATAACAGATATTGGTGAGGATGTGGAGAAAGGGGAACCCTCTTACACTGTTGGTGGGAATGCCAACTGGTGCAGTCACTGTGGAAAACAGTAAGGGGTTCCTCAAAAAGTTAAAAACAGAACTACCCTATGATCTAGCAATTTCGCTATTAGGTATTTACCCAAAGGATACAAAAATACTAATTCAAAGTGGCACATGCACCCTGATGTTTATAGCAGCATTATCAACAATAGCCAAATTATGGAAAGAGCCCAAATGTCCATCAACTGATGAATGGATAAAGAAGAGGTGGTGTACATACAATGGAATATTACTCAGCCATAAAAAAGAATGAAATCTTGCCATTTGCAATGTCATGGATGGAGCTAGAGAGTATTACCCTAAGCAAAATAAGTCAGCCAGAGAAAGATAAATACCATATGATTTCACTCATATGTGAAATTTAAGAAAAGAAACAGATAAACAACTCTTAACTGTAGAGAACAAATGAAGTTTGCTGGAGGGGGGAGGTGGGAGGGGGGTTGGTGAAATAGGTGATGGGAATTAAGGAGGGCACTTGTGATGAGCACTGAGTGTTGTATGTAAATGATGAATCACTAAATTCTACTCGTGAAACCAGTATTACACTATATGTCAACTAACTAGAATTTAAATAAAAACTTGAAATTAATTAATTAACTACGAGATATATGAAAAGTCAAGAAAGAAAATTAAAAGAAAAGAAGGAAAGCCTCTGTGAAGAAAATGTCAAAATCTTGAGGACAGACATAAAAAACAAAATTGGATGGAAAGTATTTAAGAATTATCAATTCTTCCTGAAACCATTTTTAAATGTAAAGAAATCTTTATGAACATCTGGTAGAATTAGGGAGATGTATAGAGTTCTTTAAAAAATATCTAAAATTCATCCAGCAAAATAAATATCAAAATAGTTAAAATTTTTAAAAACATGATTAATGCATATGATCTTATTAAACTGTATTCTGAAATTCTAATAAAAGAAGATTAAAAGGCCTTGACAACCAAATGCAATGTGTGATCCTGGATTGATTGAGAGTAGAAAAAAATTTCTTTTATCCATAATGATTCCTTAGTCTTTCTTTCCTTTTTTGCTTTTAAAGCATACAGGTCCTTTGTTTTGAAGGATATCCCTCAAATTTAGTTTGCCTGTGTTACTCATGATTAGATTAAAATTAAGCATTTTTGGTAGAAATACCAGAGAAGTGAAGTTTCATTTTTCTCAGTGCATCAGGAAGCAAATTTTTCCTCTATGGATGATAACACTGATCATTTAATTAAGGTGTCTTGCCAGGTTTCTCTACTCTAAAGTTACTTTTTTTTTCTTTCTAATTAACAAATATGTTAAGGGGAGAGACTTTAAGACTAGGTAAATACTCTGTTTTTCATCTACCACACCCACTACTTTTGCCTAAAGCAATTATTATTACGGTGGTTGTCGAATGATTTTCTAACTGCATTATTCCTAGTACATTTATTAGTTGGCATTTTACTTCAATAAACAACTTACCCTTTGCTCCTATTTATTTGTTTGTGTCCGTATATATATATTTTTTTAATTTATTTATACATATACTTATATATGTATTTAATACTCAAATTATCTCAGGTTTTTCCATTTGAAACCCCTTCAATCTGGCTTATGTGTTCTTCCCATGTGTCTTAAGTATCTTCTGAGCTCTTCTTATCTTCTCTCCCAACGCTGAAATCAGCTATTGTCAAGGGCCCTTATTCCTTTTAGTAGAGAACAGTATTTAGAAACCAATAGCTTGTCAGTAGTTATGTTCATTGTTGCTCAGTAGTTTTGTTGCTCATAGTACAGTTTTAAAGTATAATATACCAACAGAAAACCAACCGAAGTTCTTACAATAGTATACATGCTTAAATAAAAGTACTCAGGGAAAAATCACAATGAATTAAATGAGAAAAGAAATGTGCAAAATTTTATTTATACAAACTTCTATGGCACAACAATTAGAATTCCACAAATTCCATAGAATCAAATCACAGGATAGAGGATAGAAGGATAAATGTATGGTTAGATGGATGGATGGATGGATGGATGAATAGGACGGATGAACAGACATGTTTTATAGACCTTAGTTTGGAAACTTTATTACTAATTCAATCCCAAGCACTAAACTTGCTAAGGTATTTTCCAGTTCTTCCCCTTTTATTCATCAGCATGTGAGACTCAAACTGATAAAACTTCTATCCTAATGTCCCTCTTTTATTTTCTACTTTCCCAGTGTTGGTTTAGAATTGCCTCCCTTTACTACTAAAAATTGGGTAAGTAAAATTGTTTATAAAGCTTTAATGTTAAAATTCATCAGTGCTTCAGATGAAAAAAACTTTTTTCTATCCTTTGCATTACAGTAAATGATCCAGCAGTGATTCAAATATAGTAGACTAAATTCCAAGCCAATTGAAATGTACCTATATGTTAATTAAATATTTATTGTTTAAGATCATGAAAAATAAAATTTCATGAATAGTTGAGACGGGTCAGGGGAACACCCTATGTAGATGTCCTCATTCTAAAGATACTTTTACGGGGCGCCTGGGTGGCTCAGTCTTTAAGCGTCTGCCTCGGCTCAGGTCATGATCTCGGGGTCCTGGGATCGAGCCCTGCATCGGGCTCCCTGCTCGGCGGGAAGCCTGCTTCTCCCTCTCCCACTCCCCCTGCTTGTGTTCCTTCTCTTGCTCTCTCTCTCTCTGTCAAATAAATAAATACGATCTTTAAAAAATAAATAAATATACTTTTACAATATCTGTTAGAACTAATTTTTTTTAAATCCTTTAACTATAGCTTTAAAAGTGCTTAAATCCTGAACTATAGCTTTAAAAGTGCTTCCTCTGTCACACTTTTTATTAAAACCTCAATTTCGTAACATTTGATGATATGTAGACAGCTGTAAGTCAGCACACATGTGCATGCGCAGGCACAGGCAGGCACACGCACGCGTGTGCACGTGCGCACGCACACACATACACACACACATCCCAATAAGAAAATGACAGAAAATCTCAATTTTTGGATGATTAATGATTTATTGCAATTACTGGAGATTGTGGGTTGTGGTATTTGCAAGAGATGGATTCCTGTCCCTGCTGTACATTTTGCTGGCTATGTAACCTGGGGGTAAATTACTTAACTCCTCTAAACTGCAGAGTCCTCATCCAAATGGTAGAATGTTTCAATGTGTACAGCACCTAACACTATCTCAAAATACCAAACCGAAATAGCACTGCCACATGAGATACTACATGTAAAGAGCTGGCTTTGCACTTGGCTCATTGTAGATGTTCAGCCATCTTCATTATTACTATATACCAAGGATATTTCTATAAAAAAGAGACTGGGATTAATGAAAATTCAGCTTAAAGATGAGCAGATCAATTTTTTTTCTTCCTCTCCATGTGCTGTGTGTTTGCACAGAGTTTTAGAACAAGGCAGTATTAGAATAATGCAATACAATTGCTAGATGCCTAGCAACATCTTCCCTTGGGCACTTCTGAGATTTTTTTTTTTTTTTTTGCTTTAATTCTGTTCTGCCCTACATATTTAAAACCTACCTTCTAACAGGGCTTTAACACACACCTGGATTTTGGTGATTATCACAAGTACCACTCCAACTCAGAGATAACTTTGGTTTCCCCTAGTCCCTCCCTATTGAAGTCCTCTTAGCATTCTTACTTTAATCTCTAGCACCTATCATAATTTTCAATTATATATTTATACATAATCATAGTATTCCCAAATTCAAGAAGGTTATGATGTGCCTATGGAGAACATACATGTGTTAGGGAAGTTTCATTCTGGCATGAGTCATGTTGCTGTAGCCAGACGTTCAGTGTTAATAAGCTAGCAAGCTATATTAAATAAGAGGTCTTTAAATAGAAACACACATAAAACAAGGTTATGTGTTGATCAATTGACAAAAATATTGTGACCAGAGTCACATAGTAACTGAACCCTGTATGTCCTCTAAGAACAATTGTTCAGTATTTGCTAACTCAGTATTTCCAGCAATGTTACAGACCTCAACTCTATGGGTACAATGAATTGACTGTATCTGTTTAAAAGATTACCCTGACAGCAGTATGGAGTATGGAGAATGGACAAGAGTGGAAGTAGGAAGCCTTATTAAGAAATATTTCAGTGGCTTAACGTGGAAGATGAAGGTGAGATGTACTGGGGTTATGGTGGATATGGATATAGGGAGATAAATTTGAGAGACTAAGTTGATTGGAGGTAAAGTTCAGGGTAAGTTTGTGGGGTTTTTTTGTTTTGTTTTGTTTTTAAGTTTGTCAGTCTTTCTCCTTTAGGTGCCCAGAATACTCAGGATTCTACCAGCCCATTCTCTCAAGGAAGTTCTCGTTAAATAATTGTAGCTATTATGTTATAAGCTAATCAGATTCATGCTTAATATTTAACTAAATATTTAACTTAGTATTTAAATATGATTCATTTAAAAATCCTTCAAAGACTGTTACCAGTAATGACCATTTCATAAGACTATGTTTGATATCATTTTTTAATGAGTGTGGGCTTAATTTATTCTTCTGACATATATTTAACAGCTACCAAATCATTCTCTATAAGGGAATGTCATCTTCTTCAACTTGTAATATTGGTAGTAACTAGCCTATAAAAGCAATATTTACCTTATTATCATCTAGAGTGCCTCAAAAAGGTACCTTACCTCCCTTCACCATCAAGTTGAAGGTGGTTTTCTTTCCATAGTGGAAGATTTGGCATATTAGGCAAAATAGTGAATGCTAGCTACAATTGTGACATTTATGAAGTGTCCATCTTTTATATATTTATGAGTTATCAAACACAAGTTAATTTTTAAATTTAATTTAGTTGACATGAGGGGTTTCTGAGGAAAAAAAAAGTAGTTGTCGATGAATCATTCTGTTACAAATAAGAGACTTCTTTTTATTTCAAGTAAAATCCAAGAGCTTCCAGTTATAAGGATTCAACAGCATATTACTTTAGCAAATAATTGGCTTTAGAAGTAAATACAAAAGCAGAGTTATAAACAGATTGCCATGGATATATTGGGTACCTACTCAAACAGATACCTGCTTTGTTCTTGTTAGCAGCAGGTCAGTGTGATACATGTGCTCCTCTCAAATCCATGTTTTCAAGAAAGACAGTCCTATCACCAGCACCAGAAGTTTGGAACTTGAACCACTTTAGCCAATGATTGTCATTCCATCCCCTCTACCAGGGATTGACTTGGGAAAAGTCATGTGATTCAACTCTGCCCAAAGAACCATGAGAAGTCTACTAGGGTAACTTCTGAGAAAGGTTTTCCACTGATACAAAGAGATGTATAGAAAGCAACATGTCTCTGAATGTGGACCTAAGTAAATCAGTGGTGCCAGATTTGTAAGCTATCTTGCAGCTCATAGCAGCTCAAGCAGAGGACAAAAGCTATTCCCCTGAGGAAATATGTTAAGAACCTGCCTATGTGATGTCACTGCTAAGCCACTTAATTAACCACACCTACAGAGGAAATTTTGTTTTCTGCAGTCAATAGTTTTTTCTGTTTAAGTAATTTGGATTTTAATCTTGTGTAACTTGCAACCAAATGCATCCTAATATGGACCACCATTAAGGAGTTTATTGTATCATATTTCATCAATTGTAAGATGCACATATTTGCACATTTTAATACCTCTGAAAAGAGACTCATCTTACAACTGATAGCACCTTAAATTCAATAAGTTAAAGGATTTTTTTCCTTGCTAAGCTTAATATTCAACATTAAAATATACAAGAGCACTGTATTAAACAATGGTGCCCTAGTGATATTCTAAGGCATCTGGCCATGGGTAGAACCTAAGGCAATCAATATTAACCTGATCCAGTACAAAATAATGCATCACCCATTATATTAGTTACAAAATATAACCACAGAACATGAACAATAATAGCGGATTCAAGATAAAACAGTCAAGAGTATAGTATCTTCTGGTTCTTCCCTAATATATTCTTGTATGTAGTTAACATTCCTCTTGCTGAAACAATATAGCTATTTGCTTTGAAAATACAAAGTCATTTCTGATTAATTGAACATAAATCATTGAATGCCAGCAGTGACTCTTGTGTAACAGGAAGTTTTCGCTGGAAATAGGGGAGGAATCTACTAACTCATAACTTTTTAGGGAATGTAAAACATGCTACAAGTAACTATAACACACAGCACTGTTTCAGTCATGACATTAAATACTACCTGAACACCAATGAAGTAAAAATGTATACTGTACTATGGTATTGGGAAGTATTTATGGAGAAGGATCATTTGAGCTCAGTTCTGAAATATGCATGTAATTTAGACAGGTCAAGATGCAGTGGGGCAACAATATTCCAAACAAAGAAACTTGTCTAAGCAAACTCACAGAACCTACAATGGCTAGAGTGTTTTCCAGGGAGAGTGAGGCCTACCAAAAAAATGTTAAAATGGGTAGAATAATGGGAGACAGAGTTGACAGGTAGGCTGAGGATAAATGTATGCTCAGCACCAAGGTCCTTCACCTAGGTCATTTAGAAAGACTTACTAATGAAATTCTAATCTTCGACGCTATTACTACCTTCCCGCTCACATTTATGTTGGAATTCCTCAAAAGCAAGATCTGGGCCTTCAACTTTCTTTAATATGCTTCATTATAGTTTTCCCAAGAAACTTAGGGCAATGCAGTACAGAACCAAAAAGGAAATTACAACTAAAGACTCATAGTCATTATAATTAAAATGAAATTCATAAAAAAATTCTTTCATGTGCCAGCACTGTGCTAAACATCTTATGTATTATTTTATTCAATGTTCAAAACAACCTTATGACGTAGATGTTATCTTCATTTTATTTGTGAGAAGATTGAGTTTGAGTACCTTGCTCAAGTTCAAACAACTATTAAATAAGAGCTGAAATTGGGCTCCAGGTCCATCTAACCCTAAAATTTAAATTTATATTCAGTAAAGCCATTTATTTGTTTACTTCCAATCTCTTTTCAAGCATGACTTTAATTAGGCAGAATTAGCTCTTTTGTTTGCCATGTTAGAAAAGGGATTTGGAGGAATTTTTCTCTTTTAGTTAGGGCTTTAGAGGTATTTTTCTGTTTCTTTAGTTTATTCATTCTTCCTGCAAAGTCCTGTTTGGTTTAGTTTGCTATTTGCATTAAACCTTATGAAGAATGTTCATGAGGAACATCTAGTATTTATTAGAAGGAAATAACCTATAATTACCTATTTCATTAAAAAATTACTGAATAGCTGTCTAAAGATTGGTCAATCCCAACTGATCAACCAGCTAGTGATTTTCTATCAACTTAAAGTATTTACTGTTCCCTTGGACCAAATTTCATTCCATAAGGAATAGAGGGCCAAGCCTAATTGAAGAATAAATCTCGGGAATGCATCATGAGGGATATAGATTTTATTTTATTTTCTACAAATAACTTGTCATGGAGGTGCCTCAAACTTCGGAAAAATTTTGGAGTACTGCACACTAAAGTGCAAGTAAAATAAAAAAGTATGAAACCGTCCATCTTTTTCTTTCAAACAATTCAAAATCCAAGTCGTGTACTTTGTTTTTTAAGTATAGACCAGTCTGCAACTTTAAAGGCCACAAAATGCCATAGAAAGAAAAATGGATGGCTAACCTTTGAGGCAGTGCCCACTTGGCAACAATCATTCTGACCTTCACCAGTTTATTCCTTTTGTAACAGCTTTGTTATTCCTTTATTTGAAGTGCTTTTAAATATTATACAATAGGCTAAAACTTTTTTTTAACCAAACATCAGTATTTAATGGAGCACTACAAAACAAATATCTGTTATATAACATGATTATTTGATCAGTAAAATAAAAACCCAAAAAGCCTAAATAGCAGAGGAAGAAACTGGATATTAAACATTAAACCAAACCAGCCCACATACTGATTTGTATCTTCACATTCAGAAGGAAAAAGCCACTAACACCCGTCTATTTTCTATGTCAAAGGAGAGCTTTAAATTAGTGTTGTAATTAACGATATGACATGATTCATTCCAAGCTATAGTTTCTCTGCTCTTTGCTTATAATTAATTTTCTTCTTTTTAATCTTCGGAAATTGGTTTTGCTTACTTCCCCCCTCCATTTAATTTCTCTGTCTTATGTAATGGCTGCCTATTGACTTCAAAATGATCTCTGGGTGCGACAAATTAAGGTGAGGCTGTAGAAATCAATGAGTATAGAGATATTTGTAATGTTTGCTTTCTGCTCGAAGCCAGGTCACATAATTGGAAACCACCCAGATGACAGAAAAATCAACGTCTAGGCTCTCCTTTATACTTTTTTTTCACTTCAGAAATTTCCAAATCTAAGCCATGGCCATGGTTGCTGAAAACTCCAAAACAATTTTACTTTGAAGGGAACAATTTTCAGCTCAACCGAAACTATAGCAATGGGGTTACGAAAAAGAAAAAAGAAGGTAATTTGAGAAGAAACATAAAGCTAGTCAAGAGTAGATTAAGTATTTTAGTAAATACCTTTTTTTTTTTTTTTTTTTTTTTGGTGACAGTGGCCCCTAGCCATAGCAAGAATTTTTTTTTTATTATAAATTTATAATGATAGCTCTAATTCTAATCCAAACCCACATGCATCTTTTCTGCCTTCTCTCATTAAATATTTAAATCTTCTTTATCTCACAATAAGAACATTTGCATTCAATAATATCAATATATTAACTCATTTGTTCCATCTTGCAACATACCACCACAACAAACCGGGTAACTATAAGTCAGTATTTCTTTATGGTTCTCTGTCAAGAAGTCTGGTTTGAATATTATATTTGGAAGCTAAAAATGTTGCCAAACAGGCAGATTTTGTGAGAAATCAATCTGGAGAAAGCACACAGTTCTTTTTAGTTCCTGATTCATTCTCTTATCCAGATACTGAAAAACAAAGAAATAGTGAACAAAACTGTATTTTTTTCCTCCTTGGTGGTTTTGGCTTACCTTCTATCTTTCTATTAATATCCATTTAATGAAGAAAGTTAGAATACTTGAAAAAAACGCACTATGAATATTTATTCCTGTGTCTCTTTCAGTAGAGCATTCTGTGAGATGCTAATAGACAAATTATTCCACAGACAGATACATTTGGTATATATTCAATTAAACATATTTATAGTCACTGTGGAGACTCTTGGGCTTCTTAATATATTAATAAGGGAGGAATAGAAAGGGTTGCATATAGTATATAACATCCCCTAGACTTACTTGATTATAGAACTCTTCGTTCATACAATTTTCTTCAAAACATAAAGCAATTATTGCAATGTATGTTTTCACATTTATACAGCAATTTAGTTAATATCTCTCCTCCACTAGATGAATGCTCCAGGGAGGCAAATACTGTGTCTATTTTTTCTCATCATTTCATCTTCAGTGCCCAGCGTAGTACGGAGCACATGTATATTTAATAACTTCATGATAGAGCTTTACAATACCCACCCACCTCCATACCACTGGTTCTCTCTACCTCTGTTTTCTGCTTTTTCTGTTTCCTCCATCGAACTTACGACCATCTGACATAGGATATATTTTATCTAGGTGATTGTTTATTTTTATCTTCTCTAACTAAAAATCTCTGCCAATGAGAGCAGAGGTTTTTGTCTGCAGTTTCATTCTGCCAACTAGCATTAAAGCAAAGCCTGGAAATGTAGTATGTCTTCAGTAAATATTTGTTTTAATTAGTAGGACATCATCCATTTTCATCCATTTGGCAAGAAAAAGAACCTTAAATATTAGTAATGTTCTCCGAATTCCTTTTCTAACGTTAAACAATAGCCCTCCCATTGACCAGAAAATAGTAAAATCTCAGGCCAAAAATAAAATAGATGCTATTGGTCTGGTAATGGTTTGGAGTCAGTAAGGTTCAGGCCTCAATAATGCAAGTCTATCTATCTGTGATGTGTGTATGTGTTTGTGTGTGTGTGTGTTTGTGTTTGTCAGGTCTTTTTATGTATACTTTACATATGATACTGTTTGCCCTTTTTAATGTATAGTTCTATGAGTTTTGACAAGATCTAGAATATTTCCATCACCCCAAAAAGTTCTGTCAAATTCTTTTATCATCAATCTCCTCTTCTCCTCCATTGTACTGTCCAAACAACCACTAACTGATTTTTTTCCCTATCATTTTACCTTTTCCCAGAGAACCATTAAAATGGAATTTCATATAGTATGTAGCCTTTTGAGTCTGGCTTCTTTCTTCTAGCATAATGCACCTGAGTCTCATCCATTTTGCTGCATGTATCAGCAGTTTATCCTTTTTAGTGTTGAGTGATATACCATTGTGTGAAGGTACCACAATTTGTTTATCCCTTCACCAGTTAATGACATGGGAATTGTTTCCAGTTTGGGGCAAGTATGAGTAAAACTACTATAAACACTCGTGTATGGGTTTTTTGTGGATATGTCTTCATTTCTCTTGGATAAATACCTAGAAGTGGAATAGCAGGGTCATATGATAAGTGCATGCTTAACTTAAATAAACTACAAACCATTTTCTGATGTGGCTATACCATTTTGTATTCCCACCACTAGCAATGCATGAAAATCCTAGTTGCTCTGCATCCTTGCCAGAAGTTGGTAAGGTCAAAATTTTTAACTGAGACATTCTTACAGGTGTGTGGTGGTATTTTGTGAATTGAATTTGTATTCCTCTAAAGACTGATAATTTTGAATAACTTTTCATGTGCTTATTTTCCATCTGCATCTATTCTTTGGTGAAGTTTCTGTTTAATTTGTTTGCTCCTCCCTCTTTTTAAAACTTAGGATGGTTGTTTTCTTATTGTTGAGATTTGATAGTCCTGTATATATTCTGGTGAGCAGTCTTTTATGATATATGTGTCTTACAAATATTTTCTTCCAGTTTTGCGACTTGGCTTTTTATTCTCTTAACAGTATGCACTGTGCTTTTTATCCCAAATGACTTTCCTAACACGATACTCTGTTGTGAATTGGAGAGAATAAGCCAAAACTCATTTAGTGGAGGTGGCCCTTGGTATGTCAATACACATATTGATTTTACCTTAGCTTCATTTAAGTCTGTGAGAGTAAACTTTTGGGGGACAGACTTGAGATAGTTGTTTCTATAATTATTCTCCTTATTTGGAAATTTTGCTTGCTGTAATATTCAATCAGAAACTCCAAATGTATTCCTAGTCCCGCCCCTGAACATAGGTGGATATGTGGCCAATCTTCGAAGATGACGGTACCTGGCTGGATCCACAGCAGCCAACAGCATTTACCTAGAACGGTAAAGATAAGACAAACTGGGTAGTAGATTTAACAACCCTCATTTTTAGATCCATTGAATGAGTATAAATAGTGATAAGAATTCAGTCAAAATCCTCCTGTTACTTCTATTCCTGAATTAGCTAAGTGTAACAAAAAAATGGAGGGAGGAAAGATAGCCAGAAACAAATTATTTAAGCTTTGTGGGACTTTGGTAGCAAATTACCATGTTTCCATCTTCATTGTATTTATTACAAGCAGTAAGAGCCTATATTTTACTTATTATATATTTTAATTACTATAAATGTGTTCAGAGTGAGATGCTGATCTCATGTGAGGGATTTTATAGGTTTCAGAGTCCTTAGTTTGGGAAATGTTATTTGTTCTGAGAAAATTACTCAGTGCTAAGTAGTGTAGAAGAAAATGCACAGGGTAAGGAGACAAAAAGCCAACAGTCTAGGCCAAGATCTAGCAACAGCTGTTAATGTTTGGAGCCTACCATGAATTAGACATAAGAGAAGTAAGTATAAACTCTGAGTAAGTTACATTGTATATCCAACAGATAATGGATTGGAGCAGAGATATTTAACGGTTCCTTAGAAAGGCAAAATAACCTTCCAGACGTGGCTTTCCAGTAACCATATTGAATGTGGAAATATCTAATCAACCAGAAGAGAGAATTGGTCATTTGTAACATCTAAGAGATAGGAAATTTTGGACAGTGAAGTTTCAATGTAAAGGTCCCATTGTCAAGGCCAGCACTGTTCGGAAGATGAATAAACTCGGCATATCTGACCTGAAGTTATTAAACCTAAGAATCATTTAAATAGCTTTCCTTGTTTTAATTTTGAGATCTGCCTATAGGCAGATAATTTACTTGTCACATAGATGAGTGTTTCAGTACACGCAACTATTTTATTTCTCATTATGAATTAATACATTTACACTCTGGTTTCATATATGAATTGGGTTAATATGACCTCACCCTAAAAGGCAGCTCCTCTTTGGACTCCTTCCTCTCCATCATCATGATTTTTTTGCCCTAACTATATGCTCCCTGTCACATTATTTTCCTAAAATTTTCTTTAGATTTACTTTAAATTAACTCACCTTTGTTTTTAACTGAGTCTCAGGCTAAAAAATATTTGAGGTTAGTGTACTAGTTACAGTGTTTCTCTAAAATGCATAAAAATAAATAACTGCAAATATAAAAATTACTTATGCATGGGCCTAAAATTACCTTACATATCACATTTTGTAAACACTGCTTTGTGCCTTGGCAGGTTTACAAATGTAATGCCACCCTATGAGAATTCAGCTGAGCTTCCCCAGTGACACCAGCCCATTAAATGCTTTTAACATTTGAAAATTATGCACTAAATAATTACATGACTAGGCATATCACACAACTGGTCTCTCTGGCCCTCTTTTTCTTCTATGTAAAATTAAGTCTTTTCAACTCTAAATGGTATAGTACTAGACAAAACTATGTGAGACACATATAAAGAACAGGGAAGAAAACACAAATGATATGTGACCTTAGAGAATTGAGTTAATCTCTCTAACTTCCATTTTCTTATCAGTCAGACAGATGTACTAGTATTATTAATGTCTTAGGGTTGTTTTAAGGATTAAATGAGATTAAATGCACAAAATGCGCTTATTGCAATTCATGAAATGTCAACATATTGATTAGCTAATGAAGAGGATGAGTGAGTAGAGGAACAAGTAACACCCTGAGGAAACAACCAAACAATTCTGATCAGTCTAACTTTCTTTAATGTGGAGTGGAGCATTGTTCTAAATTATAAGAGATTTAAAAGATTTGACATCCACATTCAAAGTGTGATTCTTAATTAAATACAAGTTTCCCCCCCCCAAAATCTAGTAATGACACTTGGGAAATAATTGGAGATATTTTAGTAGTCACTGGATATTGGGTTATATTTGAAAATTTTTGTGGATTTTGTTAGGGACAAGAATGGCCATACAGGATAATGTTCTTGATTTTAAGTGATGAGTCCTGAAGTAGTTGGGAATGAAGTGTTGTGATACCTGCAGTTCACTTTGAAATGATTCAGCAAAGAAATAGAGATAGATGATTGAAAGATGAAATAAGCAAATTGGGAAAAATGTTAACAATTTTAATTGATGGGACTATATTTGTGCTTACTGTACCAGAATTTATACTCTTCTGGATATTTGAAAATTCCCATAATAAAAACTTTTTAAAAGTGATCTAAATAGGGAAAGGGTTCCAAAGTATACTATAGAACAAATAAATCCAAATGCTGAAGAGTATACAGAATAATCCCATACAATGTATCTTTCTTATTTCTTCCTTCCTCTCTCCCCTCCTACCTTCCTTCTTTCCATTTTTTTCTTCTTCTGGAAGAATGAACAAGAAACTCTACCTCAGGACTTATGTTATAGAGTTGGAGGTAAAGGAAAGGAGATTTTACTTTTCATTTTTTTAAATTGTTTGAATTTTTACCACATTCATATATTGATTTAACTTCATTTTTTAATATTTAAATAAAGTCACAGACAAAAATTTTTAAGTAATTATTATTAGCTATTTAACCAAAATAATTAGTGTTTCTCTGAATTAGAATCTTCCCTCGAGTATGTCTGTGTACCATGTTCTGAAACCAAAGCTTCTGTGCAGTGTTCCAGCCAGAGATAGTGATTTGACCATAAAAAAAAAAAATGAAGGTTTGATAAGGATGTAAAGATCTGAAGAAGAAAAACTGTTGGCATTACAAACTTGTCATTGATCGGAATAGAAGAAATATCCAAACACTTGCTCTTTATTTTCTACAAATTGCCTTTAAAAATACAGATTGTTTGGATGGTCATTTGCACTGTTAACATGTAACTTTCAAAATTACTCTTGGGATATATTTTCTTGGCTGGTTAAGTTGAGCATCACTTTGTTTAGAGGATGCAGAGCTTACAAGTCTTCTTAAGCCTTTCGTGTCCCTAAACCTTACCTACCGCTCCTTTCCCAAAATGATGAAAAAAGACATTGCACTGAGCTATGAAGTAGCAGGCCAACTCAGAGCAACTTTGTCAGCAGCTGAAAAGATTAAGACTCTCTAGGCAATATTAACTTTCCATCGTCACTGCTTCTTCTGTCTGTTCTGAGCGTGACAGGGCAGGAGAAGGCCCCTCTGGAGCAGTAGATTGAAGAGGCTTTAGTCCAGCCCATTTGGAAAGCAGAGAGGACCCTCTTCACAGCAAACCGAAGACATTCTCTGTGGCAAGGGGGATATTCAGCAGTATGCCACTATGCCCATTCTCACCCACCGTGATTGGTTAGTTCTCAGGTTATTCCGGCTTGTTCGATAGTTTGACAATTCCCCTTCCATGCAGGAATCACATAGGAAACATAATCAGGCACCCACTCACATCTTGAACCAGGAAGGATTCCTGTTGTTTCTCCTTTCTCTAGTTAGTGGTGCATGTAGGGCTTGAGTGGCATAGAAGGGCCTAAAATTTTCAGGAGACTGAAAACATTATAGGGATTCTTCTGTCACCAGTACCCTGATGGCCCCAGCCGCTACCACCACCACACTGATGCACAAAGCAGTCAGATGCCTCCCCCTTTAATTTGTTTCTGGTTTGCATGCCTACTCTATACGTCTCTCTCTACAATCTCTACCCATTAGGCGTTGGACCTTATAATCGCAGCAAGAGTAACCAAGAAGGAGGTCAGAATCAGGCAAACGGCTTCCTTTATCAATCTGTGACAAGTATTTGTCATGCACTGGACACCATAAAATACTACTTTGGATACAGAATAAGAGCAGTGATTAGTATATCTGTAAATTCCAGACCTGTAGATATGCTGTCAAAGTGGATACATGGATAGAGCAACCTGTGGGATTTTATTTAATTGATTTCAAAATTAAGCCTGGGATATCTATAATTTAATAAATATTTCAACAAAATGTAAATAAGATGTGTTTTGTGCTACTGTATAATAAAGAGACATTTTCGTATCTTCATTGTACAAATAAAACAGCATTGGCATGGCAGTCATGATTTTGAAATCATAAATGAAAATACACTTTAATGAAATGACATTTTATGAACTTAAAGCAAACTGATTTTTAAGTAATCTTATTGAAAGCAAGCTGCCATGCTCTTTGGCTTTCCATAGTCAGCAGCTGTCTTGTTTCATGTTTCACTGTACCAAGCAATGAGATTTGTGTTTGAAGCCTCATAAGTCAACAAGAGAAGGAAAAAAAGCAGGAGACGCTTGCATGGCTCAAAAGCATGGTGTGGTTGTTACAGTTTAGTGTAGAGTAATTTACCCATCTTCCAAAATAATAGTGATGTAAGATCCTAAACATTTGCTTTTTTGATCTATAATTTGAAATTATTACGAGATCCATTAAGTTTTATGATTTTATTTTATATTTTTGTGCCTCTATTAAAAAGAAGGGTTGGGCTAATGTCCATAGCAAATTTAAAAATTAAATTAGAATCTTATTTATAGTTCCCAAGTCTTTCTTGAATATCATTCTTTTTTTTAAAGATTTTATTTATTTATGAGAGAGAGAGCATGCACAAGTGGTGGAGAGGGGCAGAGTGAGAGGAAGAATCAGAAGAATCAGGCTCCCCACTGAGCAGGGGCCCGATGTAGGGCTGGATCCTAGGACCCTGAGATCATGACCTGAGCCGAAGGCAGATGCTTAACCAACTGAGTCACCAGCACCCTGGAATATCATTCTTTTAATTATAAAAGAGTCAATTAATAAAATAAAGAAACACCAATCCAGGATTCTACTTGTTACCCTCCTATTGATTAGCTGTAGAAACTTAAGCAAGTTACTCTTTGGCCTTTGATTTCCTGGCCTGATAACTCTAACATTCCATAGTTTTTAAATTCCATTGGCCTGCCTGTGGTGAGAGCAAGGAGGTATGCTTAGTTAATATTTTCACAAGCTTAAATTTCTAATTAAGACATAAGTTTTACATATGCTTAAAAATGATTAGACGCAAGAAGTATCTGCAGGAGCCCAAATAAGAAGTCTGTATGTATTCTGTCTTCCAGGACAGAATATAATCTCTGGGAGAGATAAGATATAAAGTTACATATTGTAAACCTTGATGGGCCATTGTATATAATATTAGACCTAAGAAATGTTATGTTGCAAAGTTTCCTATTTTCACAAAATTTTACTAGGTATCTAATACCTGGTTTATCTATGAATTGAAAATCAATCTATATTTTAGTAATCAGTTTTCATTTTTAATTTAAACTTTGAGGCTTACTGAACTAATTTGTTTTTAAATATCAAGTAAGAAGCCTATAAAGATTATTTAGTCAAAACAGAAACACATTAAAGGAAGAAAGTCTATTCTTTTGGGTAACTTCTTCAAGTATTGTTTATTCATAAAAAAATTGTGAGTAAACTGACATTCCATGTTTATTTGCTCACTTACTATTATTGGCTCAATTCAATCCGGGAACTATATATTAAACAATTACTGTAGATTTAGATAGACAGATAGAGGGATAGTTAGTATTATGGTTAATCATCTTCCCACTAACTTATTCTCATGTACCAATACACTTTAAAAGTCCAGTACTGTCTTTTTTAAAAAAAATTTAGGTTACATAATCTTTCTTTGGTCCATCTGTGTATAAATGATATATCATTCTGTGGATCCAGACAACAAAGCACTCTCCTGCCTTGTTGATCAAAAGAAGTAATTTAGTTGATGTCCAGATCATTGAAGAATTAGCTGGTCCTTGCATATAACACTTTAGTTCCACACTCTCTCGATATCAAACCCCTAGGATCCCATTAGGAAAAATGGTGTGACATGTGAAAGAAAATGAAAGAAAACTTCTTTTGAGGTTACCTAGGAGACAGTGTAATTTGATTTGCTAAAAAAAATCATTTAAGACTAAATGATGGATTAGAATATTATTTGTCAGTATTGTATAAGCAATAGTTTTATATAATATAATGTTCCACATATCTCTGTAGATGCATTCTTTTGATCTAAGCAGTATGCTATGAGATGTGCCAAGCGGTTATAAAATACTTACCTGACTGTAGAAGATATTTTTTCCCTTAGATAAAGTTGACCTCACACCCTCCACTTCTGTGAATGCTGCCTCAGGCTGTCACCAAAACTGGACGAGAGACACACCATACAGTGATCCTCAGAGCCATCCCTGTGCATCTGGATTTTCCTTGGATCACACAGTTTTTCAGGCGGATCTGCCTTAAATACTAATTATGGCAGGTTACCTATGCTTTTCTTTTCTATTCTCATTGAAGGCCTTGAAATATATATTTTTTCTCCTATGGCTTTTTTTTTAATTTAATTTAATTTAATTTAATTATGTTATGTTAGTCACCATACAATACATCATTAGTTTTTGATGTAGTGTTCCATGATTCATTGTTTGCATATAACACCTGGTGCTCCATACACTACGTGCCCTCTTTAATACCCATCACCAGGCTAACCCATCCCCCCACCCCCCTCCCGTCTAAAACCCTCAATTTGTTTCTCGGAGTCCATAGTCTCTCATGGTTCATCTCCCCCCCACGATTTCCCCGCTTCCTTTTTCCCTTCCTTCTCCTAATGTCCTCCATGCTATTCATTATGTTCCACAAATAAGTGAACCCATATGATAATTGATTTTCTCTGCTTGACTTATTTCACTTAGCATAATCTCCTCCAGTCCCATCCATGTTGATGTAAAAGTTGGGTATTCATCCTTTCTGACAGCTGAGTAATAATATTCCATTGTATATATGGACCACATCTTCTTTATCCATTCGTCTGTTGAAGGGCATCTTGGCTTTTTCCACAGATTGGCTATAGTGGACATTGCTGCTATGAACATTGGGGTGCATATGGCCCTTCTTTTCACTACATCTGTGTCTTCGGGGTAAATACCCAGTAGTGCAATTGCTGGGTCATAGAGTAGCTCTATTTTTAATTTTCTGAGGAACCTCCACACTATTTTCCAAAGTGGCTGTACCAACTTGCATTCCCACCAACAGTGTAAGAGGGTTCCCCTTTCTCCACAACCTCTCTAACATTTGTTGTTTTTTGCCTTGTCAATTTTTGCCATTCTAACTGGTGTAAGGTGATATCTCAATGTGGTTTTTGTTTGTTTGTTTGTTTGTTTGTTGTTTTTTTAATGTTATGTTAATCGCCATACATTACATCATTAGGTTTTTTTTATTATGTTATGTTAATCACCATACATTACATCATTAGTTTTTGATGTAGTGTTCCATGATTCATTGCTTGCGTATAACACCCAGTGCTCCATGCAGTATGTGTCCTCTTTAATATCCATCACCAGGCTAACCCATCCCCCCACCCCCCTCCCCTCTAGAAACCTCAGTTTGTTTCTCAGAGTCCATAGTCTCTCATGGTTCGTATCCCCCTCCAATTTCCCCCCCTTCATTTTTTGACTTGATTATTTGCTTTTTGGGTGTTGAGTTTGAGAAGTTCTTTATAGATCTTGGTTATCAGCCCTTTGTCTGTAGTGTCATTTGCAAATATCTTCTTCCATTCTATGGTTTGCCTCTTTATTTTGTTGACTGTTTCCTTTGCTGTGCAGAAGCTTTTTATCTTGATGAAGTGAAACAAAAGCAAAATTGGACTTTTGGGACTTCTCCTATGGCTTTTATTTTTAAACTATCAGCTGTCCTCCTATATAAAATTCAGATACACTATGTCAAAAAGATCTTTAATTCACTTGTTTTACTCTAAGTTTGATCAATTTCCCCCCAGAATCAACTCTCTTGATTAGCTGGATTGACATTGTGCAGACCAAAAGTCATAAATTAGTGCCCCTTGGACCAGTTGCATCCCACAGATGTCTTTTTTTCCCCCACTTAACAGTATTAAAAAATTGAATTAGATGCCTGCATTACAAAATGGAGGAGATTTCATATAAAAATTCCAGATTTCTGGCTTCTTTCCAATGTGCCCCAGCCTTCTTATTCCAAAGCTTACAGCTGGCTCGTTTACTCATTTCCATTGCAGCATGGTCTCCATGGGCTTTTGAGCTTTGGACCTCTGATCTAGACAGGCCTATTATCCCATAAATGAACATTTTGGACAAATTATTGACCTAATATTTCACAAAATTTTATATAATGAACTCAGCAATAGTCTGAGCATCTTTGGTAATATTATACCTGACCTTTCTATCTATTCGAATTCTACCTATCCATAAAGCCATTTCAAAATGAATTTTCTCCATTAACTTCTTCCTTATCCTAACCCTAATCAACACTAATTGAACACCTACCAAATGAGAGAGATTGGAGTGAGGGCTGAAATACAGAGATAAAAAATACAAGATGTGCCCTCAAAGAGTGCTCATAGTTCAGCAGAAAAGACAGTTATTCAAAATAATAATTACAATAAAATATTATCAGCACTATTTTAATAATAGCCATCAACTATGGAATATTCTAAGTGCTAGACCAGCTGCCAGTGTGCATCTGTGTATCCACTGTCTCTACTTTGCCGCTGCCACTTGCTCTTCAAGCCACTCCAGTCAGTCCAGAGTCTACACTAGTCTACCGAAACAACTCTGTTTAAGACTATCAACTGTCTCCATCTTCCTAAATCAATTCCGAATCAGATTACATAAACAGGTGGCAAGTTATTAATATGCTGTTTCACAGTTTCCTCATCTGTGAAATTAGGACAATATCAGTATCTACCTTGTATGATTGTATGAGATAATTCAAGTGAGGATGGATTGTATGAGATATTGTGAGGATTGTATGGGAAAATCCATGTAATCTCTTAAAATAATGTTTGGCAGATAAGAAGGGTACAAACACACTAGCTTTTATTATGATGATGATTACTGTTAAATTATGACTCTCCTACAATTACTAGTCATTTTTGCAGCAGTATTTGACACAAATGGGCATTCCCTTCTTTTTGAAATACTTTCTTCCCTTGGCTTGCCTTTCCTCATGTCACACTCTCCTGGTTTCCCTGTAATGTGACTGGCCTTGGTTTTCTTTGTTGGTTCCTTGTCCTTGTGAGACTTGCAAATATTGGAGTGCTCCAGAGCTTGGTATGGGCCTCCTTCTCTTTTCTGTGTACCCCTCTCCATTATAATCATATCTAATCCATGGCTTTAGAGGCCATCTATGTTCTCATGACTATAACATATCACCATCCCTGACTTTGTCCCTAAACCCTAGGCATGCATAATCCAAGTGTCTTCTCTGCATATCTATCAGGCATCTCCAACTTGAACCCTTGATTCCCTTCACACATCTGTTTTCCCATTTTGACTCTTTCTCCAGAGGGTCCATTCTCCATAAAGCAGCAGAATGATTTATTTTTTTAAGTTCAAATCATTCAATGCATCTCTGTTGGTTGACTGATTGCTGTGAGCACCATCTAGTTTGCTGACATCCCTGCTGGCGTGTGACAGCTACTCACTCACAGCAGACTCAGGGAGACAGAATTCAGCAGCAATCACTGCTTCCAGCCACTGCCTAGATTTATCACTTGCTGCCAGAATTCCAGAATAAAAAAGAAGTGATCATCACCAAAGATGATTCACCATCAGAGGCTCTACCCAGGGATTTTATTTTGCCCTGAGAACTAGTGAATCTAAGGCTATATCTTATTTTGTATTCATGTACCATAAAAACAGCTGGTGTAAAGAGTGAAGAATTCAGAGGACAAATCACTTGTTAGATTATGTTTATTAGACTAAGTAGTTGATTTAATTCTGATTACCTTGTTAGATTAGTGTGGTGTAAATATAGCCCATCAGAAGATAAACCTTCTTTCAGTGACTCTCAAACTTGTCCTTCCTGAGACCTTCTTTCAAGTCTCTGCTGTCCTTGACACCTGATCTGAAATGGCACTCATCACATTGTGCTCGCTCTCCCCGTTTTATTTGTCTTCTTATGTATTATATATTGATTTGTTGAGCTGTTTGTCACTGCAGTTGTTGTGGTGGTTGTTGTTACCTGTCACTTTCCTCAAGAATAGAAGCTCCACAGGAAGAAGGGCTTCATATTTTGTACTCCTATGATATGCCAAGCACCTAAAACATTCGCCTGTATTAGGCATGCAATAAATAGGTATGAAACACATAAATGAATGAATACTATTAATGTGTAAAGTGAATAACCAAATGAGTGCTGTCAAAGAGCTCATCCTGCATTGTTTCTCCACGTAAGACTCTAAGGCTATAGTTATGTGTAAGGATATAAGGAACTTTCCATTATAGACTTGGTTGGAGCTGCAATTTACTTACAGTGTATTTTAAATATGTCTTATAAACCATGGAATGGGTTAGGTTATATGAAAATAATTCCTCAGGTAGTAAGCTTTGTGTATATGAGATTCTCAGTTACAAAGAAAATATAAAACAAATGTACATTAAATCTGTCTTTGGGATTTAAGAGGAAATGATTTATCTACATTAAGAATAAGAAATTCAAAGTTTATCCTCTACTCTTTGTTGATGACTCAAGTATTGTTGGTATATTGTGTCTCTACTTTGGCTGCTATAAATTGCATTTATAAGTGGTATGTAATACAATTGGGACTGGATCAAAATCCTTGATATCCATGATTTATACATTGCCCATCTATTGGCATTGCTGGCCAGGGAGGTGCACTGGCATGACTTGCAATGTCATGTCCCCTTCTCTTGTAAAATATGAGAGGCAATAAAAGAAAAAGTGTGAAATTAAAGTTACCTATGGAGAATTGGGGTGATCACACTGAAACCCAAATTTGAAATGCTGACCTAGGCACGTGTTGACAGAAAAAGAGAAAGGAAGAAAAAAGTAACAATGCCAAGTTACTCATGTTTTATACAAACATGCCATTCCCCACATTTATTATGCTAAGTGGAAGAGATCCCCACACATACCTAACTCTTCCAAACTCTCCCTTTCATGAGGTTCATATAATTCAGCTTTATCTGTTTAAAAGTATATAAGGTGTGGGTAACTGGCAACATATTTACATACTTCTGAGAACCTCAGATGCCATGTGTAGATTGGTCTGTATTATAGAAGTTATCTATGGTTCTATATGTAGTATCCTGTCATCTGCAGATAGTGAAGGTTTTACTTCTTCCTTAGCAATCTGGATGTCTTTTATTTCTTTGTCTTGTCTGATTGCTGTGGCTAGGACTTCCAGTACTATGTTGAATAAAAGTAGTGAGAGTGGGGGTGGAAACAAAAAGAAGTTATCTATGGTTATAGTTCTTGGTGCAAAGTGAACTAGAAGACTGAAGCAGTTGTTTTGAATTGTCTTGTCATTACCTTCATCTCTCTTTCATGTATACACACTGCCAATGACTGTAAATTGGGTGGGATTATCTGTGTGGGAAAAAGAGAGGAAAGGAGCAAAATACAACCCAAAACTGAAGTGTAAAATAAGATAAAAGAGCACAAAATAATCGCTAGAGTCCAAGGTTCACAGTTCTGAAGGTGGTGTTTAGAATTGTTAGCAGTAATTTTTTATTGTTTTTTTTAAGTTTTAAAGTCATTTTATGCAGAATTTTGTGTTTGTTTCCTGAGTCAATAAATACCATACAAAACAATGTAAAAATGGCTACCATTTTCACTCCCCTGCTCCCCCTGCCTGGGGACAATCCCATTTAACTCGGGTTCTCCAGATTTGGTCCAGCAAATGAGATTGAGTGACACTATAGTCCCTCGAATCAAATAATTATTTTTTATCATGTTGATTATTTGTTTTGATACTGGCAGGAGGAGGCAGCCATTGGAATGCCAGTTTTGGAGTGAATCCGTCAAATGTCAGAAAGTCGGATCTAAAATAAGAATGTGTATGAATGGGTTTAATTGAAATGTTTCAGATGAGAGAACAAGGTCTTTTTTTTTCTTAAAGATTTTATTTATTTATTTGACAGAGAAAGACACAGTGAGAGAGGGAACACAAGCAGGGGGAGTGGGAGAGGGAGAAGCAGGCCTCCCGTGGAGCAGGGAGCTTGATGCGGGGCTCCATCCCAGGACCCTGGGATCATGACCTGAGCCAAAGGCAGACGCTTAACGACTGAGCCACCCAGGCGCCCCGAGAACAAGGTCTTATTGGTAGAAAACAAACAAACAAAAAGCCCTTATTGTCTGGTTAGATAAAAGGGGGGGAGACTGTTTTCTAGACTTGAAAGGAGTGCCACCATTGATTTGCCTTACATCATTCTCTGAAGACCCTGTACCCCGAGTAACTAAAAGAAATATCTTTCAGGATCACCTATTGGGCTGATCTTAAAAAACATTTTACTGGTTTTTATTCTGACTAATATATTCCTAATAGATTTTCTCTTACACTTCCACATAGGAGCCTTCTTTCTAGAATTTACCATATTGATTTTGTTATCTAAGCTTTAGCACCATTCAGACCCAGAGCCATGTTCACCTAAAGTGCTTAATTGCAACAGAATATTTACTGGAGAAAGTATGAAACTTCACTTTCAGAATATTCTCCAATATGTTTCCCATTTATTCTGAGTACAGAACTACAGAGAGCACTAGGCCAACAGCTTTCCTTATCTTCCACTATAATCCACTCTTCTTGTTATCATGACCACAAATGCTCATCACCCTCATTTATTTTTCATGGTTCTTCTGGATCTTTTCTAGCAACACTCAAAAAAAAAAAAAAAAGAAAGAAAGAAAGAAAGAAAGAAAAAGAAAAAGAAAGAAGGAAATTACCATAATGAAACATAATATTTAAAATTCTTAGCAATGTTTTGCATACATTCTTCTCTAAAAAGTCACTAACAGCTTTTTGGAGAAGCAGGGTGATCCAGACAAGATATAGTATTTAACTATCAAATTATGACCTCAGAAGGGGAAAGCTGTGGACATTATCAGCAACAATAGGCACTGCTACACTGAGAACTAAGTTGTCAACAAGTTTCATAATGCATCAGTGGCTTTAGAAGTGTTTGTCCTTGTTTTACCCTCGGCCACTACCAGTAAAAATTTATAATTGGGGGCTTGTAGCAGTTGTGAAATATCTGTGTGATTTACCCTCAGGAGAATGGCTTCAAAAACTATAAATGAAAATGCAGAAATGTCTTGTGGGTAAATTACATCTGCCTGGATTCCCTTCCTGGCAAGGGGTTTTCTGTATCTTCTCTGAAGTCATGGCATGTTAAAGTTGGAAGAAAGCTTAGAGATTATCTCTTTTGACTACTTCTATGACAGAAAGGCACCTGAGGCTCCGTGAAAAGAAATGGTTTGTTACAAAGAGTGCATTAAATTTCCCAAGGATAAATTGTGAGAAGCTACTACAACTTCACTGAGTCACCACAGGCCTGCGAGCAGTTCTAAGTGGACCAGGCAGGTTGGGGAAAGAAATAGAGGGCCTCCTTGCTTCAGACTCTTTGGTCTCTCATGGACAGGACCTGAGGTAGCGGCCACACTTGCCTAAATCTGTTTTCTTGCTTAGAAAGGGGAGCTCTTCCGTGGGGTGGGGGGAGCAAGAAGGAACTGTTTTACTGTTTCCCCCACAACTCCCATCTTCTCCTAGTCCCTGACCACCTCCCTTTATCTTTGTCTGAACCCCCAGTATAGCTGCTGACCCAGCTGAAGCTATCTTTTTGTGAGTTCCTGTTTTCTGGGTTTTTTTGATTTGTTTCCCAATTCAACCTCATCCACCAACACATGCTCCAGTTGAACCCATCACCATAGCAGTAGAAAATCAGATACTTGTAAAAATGCATTCAGCAAACAAATCTGAATTGTCACAGTTCTTGAAGCCATTCATTCACTGAGGGTGAGTGAGGACCCATTCAGCCTTGTAAGAAGAAAAAGAAATAATAAAAATGGCAAGGAAAGAAAGGAATAGCATTATACAGGTCAGTGATCATTTGTTAGCTGAATGTAACACTTTTCTGACAGTGAATTGTGGTGGATTTTATTAACAGATTTGTATGGGATCTTTTTTCATCGTTGATAGGAGCTTAAAATATCAAAATTTGATTTTTTGTCTTCTCTTGATTCACTCAATAGGAGTTGTTATGCACTGGGTCTTGAGAAATTTTCTAGAGATCTCCTCTTTGAAAACATAAGTGTACAGCTCATTTGTCTTAGTTTAGTTGGTCTTATTGTGTTGCTTTCGACGCTCAGAGTCCTTATCTCATGTTTTATACTGGAAAACTGCCTTTAATTGAATATATTTTTCTCAAGACCCCGCCAGATAAACCAGCGTACAATTGGACACGAACCTTCTCAACTACACTCAATGTACATCTCAGGGAGAAAGTGGCAACGCTCTACTTGAAGGCACCCCACACAGCTTGAATAATGGGGCAAGTAGGGACCACAAACACATTTACACATAAATTTTCCTGAAAATTCAACTAAACTATATACATTTGAGTTTATATTTCCTATATGGCTCGTATTTCTTACAGCACCAAGCACAGTCTTACACAGAAGACTTCCCTCAAGTCCTCAGAACTGAGCTGAGCATGAATAGGAAAGAAGAGAAGCTGAGGAAGAGAATCATTCAGGAGAAGAAGCAGCTTACTCGCTGGGTGGTATGCTATGGCAGCACTCCTCTGCATCTCATCGCACATCTCTTTCTCTTCATCCTTCTAGTTGGCATACACAAATGCAAGAGGAAAGGCCAAGAGTCTCTCCATTAAATAATGATTTAAAATACTATTTAAGTCATTTATCTATAGCTCTCTGAAACCCTTTGGGGGAGTAATTAGAAGTGGTCAAGCAATGGCTTGCAAATCTATATCTCCTAACCTAGATTCTCTCTTAACATCCTGTCCTGGATATTTGCCCTATGGGAAATCTCCATCCTGATACACTCATGGGATCTTAAACTCTGAGTGTCCAGTTGCACTCATTGTTCATGCCCCAAATCTGGTTCTTTTTCCCCAGTCACTCCTATTTTGACAGTGTTTCCACCATCCTTCTAGTTTTTCATCTTACAAACTTTGGAATCATCTAATAATTTTTCAGCTCTAATTCACCTTTTATAGCTATTGGCCCACCAAGTTTCATGTCCATATAATCGATTTCTTTCAATCTCAGTGTAACCATCCTATCCCCGTGATAATCTTGCCTGAATTACCATCAAAACCTCACAACCAATCATCTTTCTATTATGTTCTCCCATGTTTTCAGTTCATTGTGAATACAATTAAATTTATCTTCTAAAAATCTGCTTTTCTAATATCATAGCCTTGCTCACAATCCTCTAATGGATCCCATCTAGGGTAATATTCAAACTCTCACATCAGCATTTAAGACCTTCATTTGTTTAGTCCTAAACTACATATCCAGTCTTAATTTCTTTCCCCTTACAACATAAACTATTACACTTGACAAAGTCATCACTGTCACATCTATCCTCCCTGCTATGTCCGTCTCATCCTGCTCCTTACTTGCAAGTAATGTCTCGACTCATCCCATCTATGACCAATGCCTACCCATTCCTTAGAATACAATATAAATCCCTTTTACCATATGAAATATTCTCATTCATCTTTAAGCCACAATAATTCATATATTCCCTCTGTATTCACCAGTGAAGGCATCTGACCCTGGGCTTTTCTTTCTTGGGAGGTTTTTGATTACTGATTCAATCTCTTTATTTGTTGTAGATCTGTACACATTTTCTATTTCTCCTTAAGCTAAGTTGGTAGTTTCCGTGTTTCTTGGATCTCTTACTTTCCTTAATCACATTTTATTTTTCCTTCCATCTTCAGAGGTTAAATCTGAAGGCCAGAGGAAAAATGTCCCCTTTTCTGAAGGTAAATCTAAATGGAAGTACATTAACTAGAGTTAAGCCAGTTTCCTCACCAAAACTAAATGAGACAAGAAAATGTCTTTACCTCCCATATAATAAATTGCCCTTCATTATATATTCCTATCTTTTGAAACAAAATTCCTAAGGAAAACAAGTGTTAGGTTTGACCTCTCAAGGCCTTTCTAGAGCTGTTTTTTTCTAGAAAGCTAAATTGCCCTGAGACCCTAAAGGAGAAGAACATTCAGCATTTTATCCATTGAACTTTTGCTAGAGAACTCACAATACAATTTTTCACATCCTCTTGTCATGTTGCTTCTCCTGAATATTGTGTATCAGCTTTCTATTCGTTTTCAAACATATTACTACAAGAGCAGAAAAGGGGTCTGTGTGTGTGTGTGTGCACATGTGTGTGTGCACGTGTGTGTAAGAAAGGGTAAAACAGCCACTTTATTTGTGATTATTAGTCACTCTGGTAGGAGGTAGTGTTTAGTCAGGATAGTATTACCCACACCCCAAAATGTCTTCTGATCTAACCTATATCTTTATTGCTTTCTCTATGTAACTATTACCTCTTATAATCTGATCACCTAAATTATCTTTTAGTCTGGGTAGTCAGCATAGATAATAATGCTTCTTCAGGGGAAAGAGGAACACTGCTGAAACACACACACACGCAAACATCAGCTGCTTCTCCAAGTTTATTACTCAATAAGCATTTATTGAACACCTACTATGTGTGATGCATATATTATGTGGGACTACAAGTACATAGTTTGAACAAAGCAGGCTTGTCTTGTCAAAGATTCAGATCATGATTCCTTTTGTCAAAGATCCAGTTCATGAGAATTCTACTTTTATCTCATGCAGAGTTCAGCAGTGCAGTTGAACAAAACAGTTGGAGGCTCACATACCAGTAGAAGTTAAATGGTAATTCAGCAATGACCCCAGAGCTTCTGCTGCCCAGGAAACATTTAATGGTGTTACCCAGGAAGTATCATGACACTGTACAAAGGGGCATCTGTTTGCAACTCTAACCTCAACAAAGAAGCAATTCTTCTTGCCAAAGGGACTAGAATAAATCCCTTCCCTTTGCCCCAGCACACCCCACACCACTGATCCAGCAGAGAATGCTGAATGCTCACAATAGACAGAAGGCTGCAGGATCAACCAAACCAACAAGAGCCACACCAGGGGTTAACAAGGAAAGTAGGAAGCCAACACTTTGCTGAGCATATTGGGGGGAAGCAAAACCGTGAAGCCATTGATGCAGTCTTTTCCCAGCACAATCTCCACAGCCAAGTGTAATATAATCTACCAACAGCTCAAAATGCAGAAATGAGGAAGCAGCTGATCTCAGAACAGACACCCTGGGAAAAGAGTGGCCCTGGCTACAGAAAGGAACATCAGCAGAGCCAAGGCTGGACAAGCTTGTTCTTGCTTTACTGGTGTGAAATTGTGGCTAGACCCAGCATTGAATTCCAGCTTTGCCATTCTCCTGCTGTGACATTGTGTAAGTCACTGAACCCCCCTGAAGCTTAGATTTTTTGCCTGTAAAACAAGCTTCCAAGATTGCGAGAATTAGAGAAAATGAATATGAAGTAGGCATTCAATAAGTGGCGGAACTTCTTTTTGAAGCATGTATTCAATCATCACAAACGAATCCCTTGATACGTCTCTTAAAGTTCCAAGAGGTCTCTTGCTGTTAAGAGTCTCATGTCAATGTGGATGCCTGCATGACAGATGCCTTTTAAATGGCTTATTTGTGCCTAAATGCGGTACACCTGATGATGCCCTTATCACCTATTGATTCTATGTTTCCGTCTCCTTCACATCTCCTACCTCTGTCCCCTCCATCCTAGAAGCTCTTTGGAATCAGACCCACATCTCATTCATCTTTGTCCCCAGTGATGTCATACTTTTTACACATAGTAGGTACTTGATACAATTTAATAATATGTATGCCTCTTTTCTATCATTTTGTGCCATATTTTCATACATTTTTCACTTGAAAAGCCAGGTCATAAGAAAAGCAAAGTAGTTTATGTGTGCATGTGTGTATGAACATGTGTATTTATGTACATACCTGTGTATATGTCTGTGTGTGGAAAATGGGAAACCACCTCAACACCTTCATTAATAGCTGGGTGTCTGCACCTGTGAAGGATCTGTGGCAAATACCTTTTCTGTTTACTGAAGGGAATGCCTACAAATGGGACTTTTAAAAATATTTATATATATTAAATGGTAATAATAGTAAATGTATGTGAAGGAGACTGCTATGCTTCAAAAATAAAATGCAGCCATTTAATCTCTTTGACTATATATGTATTTACGTCCTGAAAAGCATTTAATACAAGTAGGTCTAAAAAGATTAGGATTCAAAACAGCAGATAGTTACTCAGTTGTGGCCAATGTGGACATTCACCATTGTGCCTCATTTTCTATTCATTGTTGCTAATTTTAGTCTTCAGGCTCACATATAGCAATTTTAAAACTCTGAAAATTCCATGAGCTCTTTTGTTAAAACCCAGCCTCGCTCGTGGTGAGCTCACTGTTAATTATTTTTTAATAAGTAGCTTTACTCCAGCATCCCAGAACCTGTTTGAGCTGCCAACATTAAAAGATAGAAACTACAGAAAGAGCAGCAATATCTCTCTGGAATTACAGAATTATCAAGCTTCTGAAATACAAAGGCTGCCAAAGTCAGCAGGCTCAGCTTCCCTCCCCAGCGTCTCACATGCTCTACCAGGTGATTCACAGGAGATGTGACAGCCTCGGCCTCCTAATAGGTGTCCCCAGTAGCTGACCAGTGCTTGCATGCATATTGAGGGCCGATGCTTGAGTCTCCTTGAAACTACATGAATGAAAGTATTGAAACTTTCATTCATGCCATTTGAGTAGCCAAAGTCTGTGTTTACCACTACAGCCATTGTCCTTGTGGGAGTTCATCAGCCGGTTCCCTCTAGTCCCTCCTTGCCCGGTTCATCACTACCCCCAGCTTTCCAAGGCCCCCGCCATGCATTCTTAGAGGCTTATGAGTGATTATCCTGGGCCACCGAAATTAGAGCAATCTACTGATGGTAGATACAACTTAAGACTTTCTCATTTGTCTGTGGAGTTGGTGGGCAAGTTCTTGGGTAGCACTCCTGCTGGGCGATAAACAGGTGATACACAGGCTGGTTACATGGACGGGCAGTAAGTGGTAGTCAAGAATGTGGTCTCTGGAGTTAGGTTGGCTGGGCTGGTTGACATCCTGGTTTCAGCACATACGGGTTGTGTGATCTTGGACATTTCACTTTTTGTGCCTCTGTTTCCCTTTTCATAAAATGGAATTAATAATAATAGTACTTATTATAGGATTCTTGTGAGGATTAAATGAATTCACGTGCATAACTCATGTAGACCACATGGCATTTAAGAAATACTTAATAACAATACTAACTGTATTAACCTCATCAAATAGAGCTGAGAAGAACAAACCATATAGCTCCTTATTCTGCTCTGTTGGCAAGCTATGATGCTGGCTTTTCAAGCTGAACTCTGAGGTCTTACCCTGTGAAATCTTTGCTAGTCTTTCTATGTCTCACCTCTCCCAGTCCAGGAATGAGTTAGAAGTGGGAGCTAAAAATTTACTTTGCAAGTCTGCATCAGAATTTTCTCTAACTAGACCAACTTTTTTTTTTCTTTTTTAAGTTAAGACTTTGTTATTTTTTTTACTCTCAGGTCCTGTAATGACATCTTTCATATTCCTTCAGCCCCAAGTAACTACCCACTAAATTAGTGGGTAGAGGCACTAATTAGTGCCTCTAATTGTCTGGGGAAGATAGAGAAGACCGCCATAGTAGAATGGTGAACAAATTCCATGAACAAAGGAAGGCAAAGGAAATTGGTTCCTATTCTTGGAAACAGTATTCTGTCATATATAACTGGAACTATATTTCTTGCCCAGATATTTATGCTAATACTTATTCAAGCTTACTTAATCCTAAAAAACTTTACCATACTCAATGAGATACACAGATCACATTTGAATGCTACCAAATGATTGACTATACATGTTTTTAAGTTAGAGCTTAAAACAAGCAAGAAGACTAACAAAGACTACTTAGCTCTGTAACCTAGAAATCTCAACATTCAAGCCTAAGGCAGGCTGCTGTGCATTGTGATTTCATAATATAACTCAGGAGAGTAGAAATTATAAGCTCAGTGGAAGAAGGTGAGCTTTCAAATCTTCAAAAGAAAAGTAAAAGTGAAGAATTATCCCATGCATTTGACCTGGCCAAATCACTGTCTTTTGTTTCTCGAACCACAAACTACACTGACTAAATTTGATTATGCAGTCTTGAAAAATAATAATTTAGGTCCTGAAAATCAACATATTGTGACACATGTATAGAAATTACAGAATCACATGGAAATAAAATACCACCTTAACAAGGGAGCTCAGAAAATATATTTTGGGCACTGAAAATTTTATTTTGGGATGGGAACATGAGAATACATTTAAAATTGTTTATCGACAGTTGGTAAATCATTTTTTTCCATTTTTTTCTCTGCATGGTACAGATGGGAAGCTAACATCTTCCAAAAGCATTTCTCAGTTATACATATGTGTAAATTAGCCTGTGCAAATTACAAGTTTTCTTTGTCTGCTTTATTAAATCCTGTCAAAGCTGTTATTAAGACTGATTTTATATTGTCTGGTACTTGTGAAAATTGACAATGTAGGTTTGTGAGTTAGTCACTCCAAAAGACTTCTAAATATCTGATCAAATGTCAGCAAAGTAATGAAAATGCCTGAGTGTATAAATATCCATGCTCACACACCGTTAACATTTTCATTCATATAAATACAGTACACATTTTAGAAAGACTCCCTACGTGGGGCAGCCACGCTGGAGCTCCTGTCCCCCTGATAACACAGACAGTGAGTTTCACTGTAAGTTTAGATATGATAATGACAGTTTAGTGGACTTAGATAACCCTGCTGTCGTCCTCTATTCCCATCCCATAGACACCCTCTAGTTTATGTGAGAGAAGAATGTTAGGTTCTCTAAAACAGTAAAGATCTTCAGACTGACAAACCACTTACCACCATTCCTCCTGCCCATAATTTCCCCATTCAAATGGTGTCCTCTCCAAGTTAGAGTGGAGCCCAGTTTGAATTTGAGAAGTTAATCACTCGAAGGTCTTGCCCATGATTCAGCGCATAGGTCTAATCACACAATGGATCCATGGAGACCTTATGACAAAGAGCAAAAACAAGCAAAGTAACCACAGCAAATACAAGCAAAAGCTCATAGTCAAACAGAGAAATTTTCAGGGTCTGACTTTTTTTTTCTTTTAGAATTGCGCTTAGCAGAGTTGAATTTTCTTGCAAAGTATTAACAACTTTTTCAATCCTCTTCTATATGCATTTCCCTTAAAATTCTAAGGAATCTAAATTTAAACCACTGTGATATTAAGGAAAAAGAATTGCACTTCAGTGTGTTGTGCTTCAAGCATGTAATTGGAAAGAAAAAGGCATCAAAAATGAGAATAATGACAAGGCATTCAGGCGTTGAACTGGCATATTTAAAAGTTGTGACTTATACTGAATTAGCCATCCTAAAGTTTATTGTTGGTGCAGCAAAGGGAAAACTGACTATGGTGTATAATCTATACAGAATTTGACCACATTCACTTAATAAATACTCAATTTTGGCACTTCTTTAATAGATGTGCTGTCTGGATTTTAGAGAGGGATGGAAGCCTAAAAAATCCATAGATCTCTTCTCTAATACCTTAGAGAAAGATAGGCTTTCATAAGTGCTTCCTGAGAACCTGTATTTGTTAAGTACAGTGCTGGGTGCTGGAGATACCACAGGGAAGAGGATGGAGCTCACTCTCTCGGGAGGGAGGCAATAAGTAACTCAGAACGAGTACAATAATGGGTGGCTCAGTCGTTAAGTGTCTGCCTTCGGCTCAGGTTATGATCCCAGGGTCCTGGGATCCAGCCCCCATGTCGTCAGGCTCCCTGCTCAGCAGGAAGCCTGCTTCTCCCTCTCCCACTCCCCCTGCTTGTGTTCCCTCTCTCGCTGTGTCTCTCTCTGTCAAATAAATAAAATCCTTAAAAAACAAAAACAAAAAAAGCATCCTCGGTTAGTTCCATATGCTTGTTTATAATTTATTTTTTTAATATTTTAATTTTGGGGCATTATCAACAGTTGTTCTGTTGTTCTTTGGTTCAAAGTTGCAATGTAAATACTACGGGGTAGTTCGATATGTATAAGTAGACAGAACCCTTTTGGCAAGTGACGAGTCAGACGAAAATTTCAATATTGAAATCATAGGAGATAAAAATATTGGAATTTTATCAAAATAAACCACAAGGGAAACTTTAAAAATTGACACTATGCATATTAGAAATTTTCTTGTACCACAACTGTGGAATATTTATTTTACGTATTATTTCTTCAACACTGTCTAGAAGACCTTGGTTCCTTGGACATTTGCATAATTATACAGATGTGGGAAAAAATGTAAAGCAAAATAATGTTTTCAGTGGAATTTGGGGCAGTGATGCAAATACTGGAAAGTGCATTGGTGCCGGGTTCTGTCTTCTTGCTCTCTTCCCAGCCTATGGTAAATGCAAAAGACCATTTCTGAAGAGAACATTTTAACCCCTCCAGGTGGAAAATACGTCTACAGTCTGATGTGCATTGCTTATGTGAGGGCTCTTTTACAGGGAGACACTAATGATCTTATAACCCTACCAGATCACCAATAATTAAGTTTTTGGGCATTTCAGGGGGAGATAATCTCCTCCCTTCTACCTACAGTGGAAAAAAAATTCAGTCCTACCCTGGAACCAGAGCCTCCGCTGTGAATAATGTGAATAATGACTAGTAGTGATGGTTTTTCAATTCCAGAAGTGAGTGGTACCCAATTCTAATTTTTATCCCAGTTTCAAGAAGTCTGTCTTGCTCTGAGTCTGGCCTTTCTGAAGAAAGTTATTTTTTGGAAAAAACCCTTGGCACACCACTGTCCTCCATATCATTGGCCCATCTCCAGGTAGAAGGTCCTCCTATTTGTAAGCTAAGTGACATTTCATAAACATAGCAATGCTCTTCCACAGGGAAATTTGAAGTTTATGCAGCATTTTTAAAAGTGGATTTTATCACTTGAGCATTTAGACCTTTCTCTTCTTATAGCTGTTCCTACATCATAACAAAGATTCAAACCCTGGAAGTTATTACAGGAAACTGCCTCTAATTGTTGTTTTGTTTTCTCTCTTACTTGTATGGTTCTCTACTTTATGGGAGTAATGGTGGGTACCATGGAGTGTACCTGACCTGTGTTTTAAGGGACCACAAACAGTCCAGTAGGTCAGGGAACAATGTTAATACAGTTCAGATACAGTCAAGTGAGATTCAGTAGAAGGAACAAGCCTGCTGTTCTTTACCGTTCCAATGGTATCTTGAGAAAAGATTCTATTATTGTGATTTGGCTTTTCTGGTCTCAGAAGCCTGAGTACTTTCCATATTATAATTGCTTGCATACTATTTCTAGAATAATTCATGAAAGAAACTGTGTGAATTAATAGCTATGAAGAATCTTTCAAAATACAATTTGTCAAAATCTGGATCTTCTTCTCACTATGCATGTGAGTTTCCCTGTGGCCAGAAGGTGTTGGCTGTTAGCCTCTGTTAGCAGACTTCTAGGGACCCACCCGTATTTTATTGAATAAAGGATACACTGATGGTGACATTATCTTATCAGAAGATTTTTATGTAACTAAAGCATGACTGCTACCTGGCTAAAGGTGACTGCACGATGCTTTGCACTGTAAGGTAAACTTTGTTTCAGAAAGGTTAAAAAGTGAAAATATGTGCACCTGACAATTGATGAAATACATAATGAGGGAGAATTTCCTGGATTGCTCCATCACATTTAAAGATTTGATAAATAGCCTTTGAAGAATTGCTCCTGATAGTTTGTCATTGTTAATACAATCTGTGGTCTTCAGATGTGTGTTTGATCAACTGGAAGGAAAGGAAAGGAGAGGCTACCATCTCTGGATTTTCTTCATCGTGCAATGGAGCTTAAATTCTCAGTGCAGAATGGGCATTTACCATCATCACTCAAGCTACGAAAGAAACTAATTGAATAAGTGGGAAAATATTCCTTCAAATCTGGGAAGCAATGTTGTCACCCTCTTGTCCCTCAATTACAATGTGTGAAATCTCACTAGTATTTTATTGAAGACGCTTTTATAGCTCTTTGTGTTTCATTAAACCCCGAAGCAATCTTTATAATATACTATGGCATGTGCTGAACTGCTGCTTGAGTTACTCTATGGAAAGACTTCTCTCTAGCCCCAGGAGGACCAATCTGTACGGTTTGATTTCTTCAAACCAATGAAAAGTTCTGTCTGCTTGGAATACCATCCACCCATTCAAGTGCCTCTAAGTTTTTCTTCTCTAGCAGGGTTTCTCAATATTAACTGCTACTGACATTTGGGACTATGTCGACGAGAGCTATCCAGGGATCTGTAGGATGTTTGGCAGAACTCTTAGCCACTAAGTGCTAGAAGTACCTTCTCTACAAAAGTAACAATCAGAAATGTCTCCTGATGTTACCAAAGGACCCTGAGGGCCAAAACTGACCTGGTTGAGAACCATTGTCCTAGAGTGCTCTTTTTTAAGCTAGAGATACCCTGGAAGGATAAGGTCAGATATTTCCAGAATTGGTTCACACCCATATAATTATGATGATCTGTAAAACCAAACGATGGACTAGCCAGGAGTTATATAAAAGCAGTAAAACTGATGCTTTCAGCTTAAAGGATTCAATATTGCAACATGAAGCTACACTATGAGATAATTTAGTGTCAGAGGTGGGTTTGAAGACAGGCAGGATGATGGCATATACTGCTTTTTCTCTCAATTTCTGTAAGGGAAAAACTAAAACTTTCAGATATGAGGAAACAGCCAAAAGCGCACCAAGTCAGGGTTATTCATTGTAGACTGTTTTGATCCTATGTATATTTTTTTATGTAATTATATCTATTTTCCAGTGATAGCTATTTTTTTATTTTATTATGTTACATTAATCACCATACATTACATCATAAGTTTTTGATGTAGTGTTCCATGATTCATTGTTTGCATATAACACCCAGTGCTCCATTCAGTACATGCCCTCATCTTATGTATATTTTTAAGAGGCAGTAAAAAATTAAAAGTTTTCCATAAAGAATGAAGACAAAGAACAATAAGAAATTGTAGTATAATTCAAGTGAAAATATTATTAAAATAGCACTACTCCTACCCCATTAGTGTTTTGCTCCCATCCACATGAAAATATTTGTCACCCAGATGCTTCCCCAGAAGTACATCTTCTTGTATATAAATGGCCTTATTCTTTAGTATTCCTTTTTTAAATTTTATTTTTTTATGTTATGTTAATCACCATGCATTACATCATTAGTTTTTGATGTAGTGTTCCATGATTCATTGTTTGTGCATAACACCAGTGCGCCATTCAATATGTACCCTCTTCAATACCCACCACCATGCTAACCCATCCCCCCACCCCCCTCCCCTCTAGAACCCTCAGTTTGTTTCTCAGAGTCCATAGTCTCTCATGGTTCCTCTCCCCCTCCGACTTCCCCCCCTTTATTTTTCCCTTCCTACTATCTTCTTCTTTTTTTTTTAACATATAATGTATTATTTGTTTCAGAGGTACAGGTCTGTGATTCATCAGTCTTACACAATTCACGGCGCTCACCATAGCACATATCCTCCCCAGTGTCTATCACCTAGCCACCCCATCTCTTCCACCCCCCACCACTCCAGCAACCCTCAGTTTGTTTCCTGAGATTAAGAATTCCTCATATCAGTGAGTTCATATGATACATGTCTTTCTCTGATTGACTTATTTTGCTTAGCATAATACCCTCTAGTTCCATCCACATCATTGAAAATGGCAAGATTTTGGTTTTTTCATGGCTGCATAATATTCCATTGTGTATATATACCACTTCTTCTTTATCCATTCATCTGTCGATGGACATCTTGGCTCTTTCCATAGTTTGGCTATTCTGGACATTGCTGCTATAAACATTGGGGTGCACGTGCCTTCGGATCACTACATTTGTATCTTTGGGGTAAATACCCAGTAGTGCAATTGCTGGGTCATATGGTAGTTCGATTTTCAACTTTTTGAGGAACCTCCATACTGTTTTCCAGAGTGGCTGCACCAACTTGCATTCCCACCAACAGTGTAGGAGGGTTCCCCTTTCTCCACATCCTTGCCAACATCCGTCGTTTCCTGACTTGTTAATTTTAGCCATTCTGACTGGTATGAGGTGGTATCTCATTGAGGTTTTGATTTGGATTTCCCTGATGCTGAGCGATGTTGAGCACTTTTTCATGTGTCTGTTGGCCATTTGGATGTCTTCTTTGGAAAAATGTCTGTTCATGTCTTCTGCCCATTTCTTGATTGGATTATTCTTTGGGTTTTGAGTTTGATAAGTTCTTTATAGATTTTGGATACTAGCCCTTTATCTGGTATGTCATTTGCAAATATCTTCTCCCATTCTGTTGGCTGTCTTTTGGTTTTGTTGACTATTTCCTTTGCTGTGCAAAAGATTTTTATCTTGATGAAGTCCCGATAGTTCATTTTTGCCCTTGCTTCCCTTGCCTTTGATGATGTGTCTAGGAAGAATTTGCTGCGGCTGAGGTCAAAGAGGTTGCTGCCTGTGTTCTCCTCTAGGATTTTGTTGGACTCCTGTCTCACATTTAGGTCTTTCATTCATTTTGAGTCTATTTTTGTGTGTGGTGTAAGGAAATGATCCATGCTCATGGATTGGAAGAACTAATATTGTGGAGATGTCAATGCTACCTAGAGCAATCTACACATTTAATGCAATCCCTACCAAAATACCATCAACTTTTTTCAAAGAAATGGAACAAATCATCCTAAAATTTGTATGGAACCAGAAAAGACCCCAAATAGCCAGAGGAATGTTGAAAAAGAAAAGCAAAGCTGGTGGCATCACAATTCCGTACTTCAAGCTCTATTACAAAGCTGTAATCATCCAGACAGTATGGTACTGGCACAAAAACAGACATCATAGATCAATGCAACAGAATAGAGAGCCCAGAAATGGACCCTCAACTCTATGGTCAACTAATCTTCGACAAAGCAGGAAAGAATGTCCAGTGGAAAAAAGACAGTCTCTTCAACAAATGGTGTTGGGAAAATTGGACAGCCACACGCAGAAGAATTCTTTAGTATTCTTTACGAATTCAGTACTTCGCTATCACAGCCATGATTGCTCGTGGTTTCTTTTTAAAAGAACTGTTTTAAAAATATGTCAAAACAAGAACTGCATTCATTTTGCACATAGAGAAAAAAATTTCCAAGACTTTGCCAAAGAAAAGTACTGGTCCTAATGCTGTAGTGTGAAAAGCCAAGTAGGTGATCACCTGCAGGAATCAGTGCTCACAGGACACTAACGTGGAATGACATCCTCTCTCCCGTGAATTATTACAATAGTCCATTTACTAGTCTCCTTGCTTCCATCTTGCCCCTTAAAGGTTATTCTCTCCACTATAACAGACAGAGCAATCCTGTTAACCATCATGGAGATCATGTAAATCCTCTGTGCAAAGCACTTCAATGGCTCCCCCTCTTACTTAGGGATAAATGCTAAAGACCGTAGAATGGTCTACAAGGTCCCATCTCTCTGGTTTCATCCTCTCTTCCTCTCCACCTCGGTCAGTCCACTCCAGCTACATTGGCCTCCTCAATGTTCTGAAATCACCAGCTCTACCTCAGACATTTTGTACCTGCTGGCTTTTTTGCCTGCAGTGCTTTTCCAAGGACTATATATGCATGTATATATGCATCAGTCCCTCATTTCCTTCAAGTCTGCTTTAATGTCTCCTTTCCAGTGAGGTTTCCTCCGACTATTTAAACTTGCTATCTCATGCCCCTCCCCATGCCACTGCCCTTCTCCTTCTCCATTTTTTCCCCCCATAACGTGTGTCTTTCTAATATATTATTTTCTTTTTGTTTTGGTTTATATTCTCCACTCCTCCTGAGAATAAAAACAAAATTCAGTGAAGACAAAGATTTGTTACTATTTGATCTCCTATTATATCACAAAAGCCTAATAAAGGCTATTGATATATATATGATTCTGAAATCTTATTATAAAAATAAGTAATAGGTATGAAAATCAAAATTATTTTCAAAGTATAAATTCAAAGACCATGAGGTTTCAAGATTTCTTGATACTCGATTTTTTTGAAGGATGGAGTTTCAAATTATATTTGATATGGTCTGTTTTGAATCCTTATTACCGTAAAAGACAGCCATCAGTCATGGAGAGGAATAATTTATAATTCAAAGAATTTCTCATTATGAAATATGGAATGTATTAAATGTTTTTTAAATCATTGTGTTTCTGAAGTGGATATAAATTTTGTGGAGAAATGCCAATGATTAGATTATTATCACTTGAATCAAGTTGATGAAAAAAGGATGGATCTAAAATTTATTCCTTTAAATATTTTATTTATTGAAAACACACTATGAGAGGATAACTAATTTATTATTAATATAATGCAAAGGCAGGAAAAGATCAGTGTCCCAGCTCAAGCCTTCAGGCAGATTGTGTTCCCTCTTACTTGAGAGAGGGTTGGCTTTTTTTATTCTATTGAGGCCTTCAGCTGATTGGATGAGGGCCACCCACATTAGGGAGGCAATCTGCTTTACCGAGTCTACAAATTAAAATACTGTTCTCATCCAAAAATACTCTCACAGACACACCAGAATAATGTTTGACCAAATCTCTGGATGCTGTGGTTCAGTCAAGTTAACACAAACTGTACTATCATATTGTGTTCCAAATTTCTTTACAATTTAAGTATTAAAGATTTTTTCTAATAATGACTTTAGAATAAAACTACACACGTCTTCATTGTCTTCAAAAGTAAAAGCAGTATGTTGTTTATTATGTGAAAGAAATATTTCAAAAACTTCTTGGGATAATATCAAAAATATATCTTAAAAAAATCTCTAAATGTTTCTCTATTGAAAACCCTCCATTGAAAGAAGAATGCAAATTCAGAGGAGGTTTATGACAACTGTAAGAGTGCATTTCTGTTTCATTGTAAAAAATGGTATAAATGTAACATTTCTTTTCAAAGGAGGGACTTCCATATTATTAAATGTTATTTTCATTTTTTTGTACAGTGTTTGAAAGGAAATTATACAAATTTCACAACTACCTTCTTGAAAGAATGACAGTCAAATATGTAATGGCCCCAAAATAATTACATTCCCTCCACTTTGATTTTCTCAGAACTCCACAAAGCTCAACTTCTCTATGAGCATATTCTCTTCAGTGCTCTATTTGTTCAACTAAGAGGTTTTTTTTCTCTTTTATTTTTTTATCTGTTGGTGACTTTAATCAACTTTTTAACAAAATTCCAGTGTAGTTAACATACAGTGTTGTATTAGTTTCAGGTGTACAATATAGTGATTCAGCAATTCTATCCATTACTCAGTGCTCTTCAAGATAAGTGTACTCTTCATCCCCATCACCTATTTACCCGTTCCCCTACCCATTTCCCCTCTGGTAACCATCTGTTTGTTCTCTGTAGTTAAGAGTCTGTTTTCCTGTTGTCTCTTTTTTTTTTTTTCCAGAGAGCTTTTTTTCATGAAATCTCTTGGTGTTGGAGTTACCATAAGCTGCTTTAACTCAGTTAACCCTACAGAGAAAACTGGGTCTTAGTTTCTTCTCTGTATTGCTCAGTAATATACTCAAACATCATAGTGGGGAAAGAGACCCTGTGACTTGACACTAAAGCAAGAGTTGATATATATGTGGCAGTATTCAAAATACTTAACAGCTGCTAAGTCATAGGCACCAACCAATCAAAACACATGCCATAAATGTCACTACTTGGATGTGCCTGAAGTTCTCAGTGGAATTTTGGAAGCTGTTGGTACATAAAGAAACCAATAATGTCTACTAATTTAATCATGCCTATACAAATGTCAGACATTCTTTGGTATGTCCTCACATTTTTGCATTTCAAACTCTGATTTGTAGAACCTAAAGCTTCCTGAGGATATAATAGTTTAAAAATGGTGTTGGCATTGTTGATGAATTTATAATGGAAATTGATATTTTATGAAAATATTTATTCCGAAGTAAATAATACATCTGAAAATTTTTAACCTAAAATTTCTCAGAAAGTCTTGTCAAAAGACAAATAGATACTATTGAGAATGGGCTAGGAGTGTGTGTGTGTGTGTGTGTGTGTGTGTATGTGTGTGTTGAGGTATCTGGTTGGTTCTAATAAAGGTACACAATAAAAGAAGCCCAGCCCTCAGAAGCCTAAGTTAGCAGTTGGGAAATGTACATACATAAAGAATTAGAAAACTAGATCAAATGTGGTGATTCCTGTAAAGAGACATGGGAGGATGTCTGGAGCATCTAGGGGGAAAAAGATCCCTTTGTAATGGAAGACCTCAAAAAATGCTTCTTGGACTAAGTGATGGCTTAGAGTATGAAAGGGAAAGAGGAAAATGAATGAAAAAGCAGGCTTTCAATTATCTTGTTGTGAGCCATAAATGGTTAAATAAGGTACTGTATTTGTTAATGTGGAGTACAAAGAAAATTAAAAGAAAAAGTGCTATCCCAGGTAGAAAATAATTAGATCCTAAAATAGGAGAAACTAATACTAATTCTTATGGGAGATCAGGGTAATTCTTGCTAGATTCTGTGATCCTGAGAAAGAGTAACTGCTGTTAATCAGATTACGTTCTGTAGTCCTTCCCATTTACTCCCAATAAGCCCAGTACTAAGGAATACTCTTGAAAAGAATTAGCACCTTGCACACTATCTTGCTCATAGTGAATAAATATTTTCAAAATACGTATTTATAAAACCAAGACAAAAATCCTTATATTGAAAACCCAAAAAGGGTCTAACAAATATTTTTTTCAAGATACCAAATTGCCTAATTAGAATTCTTAATAGTTACAAGAATTCTCTACTTCAGAATTATCTAGTTAGATATTTAGAATATAATTAGATATTATGATCTAGTTAGTTATCTAGGAAAGCCTTTTGGGGTGAACCATTTCTAAGGACCTCTGAATAATCAGAAAATGTGTCCCCCTTATTATACTGCTGAACAAAAATTAAAAAGTAATGACTGATTATTGTAACATTTGCTTTGCTTGATTAATCCTAATAGGTAAATTAGAAGTTAGATATTAACTAGTCCCTAATTAAGCTTTGCTATTCTATCTATTCATGGAAATTATTGTTTTAATTAAAGACACAGCCGCAGTAAATAGCAATAAGTGGTCTCAGGATCTACGTGAACTGCCAATTACCAGGATTTAGTATATATTGGACACAATTAATATTGGTGTTAAAAGAGGAAGGAAATTTACGTTAATATTCAGGGCCTCTAGAACAGTGAATCAAATATTTTTACTTGTTAAGATGATGCCTGCCAACAAGCTGTTCAGAAATACCCATTAGAGTTATAAAGCAAGAATTTATCTTAGTTTATGAATGGAAAGTTCATGAGTAGAAAGCATGGTTTCTATCTCTCCCTCTCCCTGCTTCCTATCCTATTATAGATACACATCTTTTCTTCATTTTCTTTGCAAAAAATTTCATAAATGTTCCAATTTATTTTATGTAAGCAAAGAGTAATACTTAGAAATGTACTTGTAATGTAAAATGATCAGTTAGCATGGGGCCACATCTGGACTAAAAAATACTTTGATGCAGCCTCTAGAGAAGCTTTTTTCAAGTAATAACGAGCACATGAAGTAACCAAGAAGTCCATGCTGAGTTCAATTTGTTCAAAGGTATATAGACCCAGGTTGACTCAAAAGAGTTTACCACATCTTGCTTTGGACATATACAAATGATATGCTGACAAATGCATTATTGATAAACTGACACAAAGAGATGAAAGACCAGAGAAGAAAATCAAGGTTTGTCTGTTTTTCTAAGAAATGGCTATTTTTCAGAAGGATCTGTATTTTGACTATGTTTCCATGCTGGCAAATTTGGTATATAATGAATAGGTGCATTTTTGTTATTGTATGTATAAAAAATATATTAGCAAGTTATTGAGAACCATTTGCCTCCAATACAAAAAGGCAGAGTTATATCACTTCCTGAATTACTTCTGGCTGCATGTCAAGACAAGCAGCTAACATGGGACCTGATGCTGGAGTATATTTTCCCAAATTGCAGACATACAATAACCTCAAGCATCTTGCCCAGGACCGTGGTACAGACCTGCCAGATGAACCCCCTGCACGTTGATGACTGGGCCTTTGTGTGGCATGCACACAAGGGTCTTCTTGCTTTTGGAGCACTTTATCAACCCCCTTTTCCACAGCATGTGAATAAGAGTGGCCTCTGCTTTGAAAAGTTAAAGTTGAATCAAGAAATGAAATTGATTCCCTATCCACTATAGTGTAAGAGAAACCAAGTGGTTTGAAAATGCTTTTGTGTTACTTTGACACATTGACTCTCAACCCTGTCATACTCCAAGCTCCATTTTTATAGCAAATATTTTATGAGATATCTTTATTTGCCTCAAAGAAATTTCAATATAACCTACCTGCACAGACTATCTCAAAGAAACAAATACAATGCCCTAGATATAAAGGAAAAATATATAAATGCCCTAAAGCACAACTTCAGTGGGTGACATAATGAAGTAATCCAACACTTGCATCTATCCCGAGGTAGACTCACCATGGGCTCATGGTGAATGTGGCAGCTTCAAAGGCTGACTGATACAGGTGAGTGGATTGGAAACTCAAACGCCAAGAGCAGTGTTACTGCCTTGTGATGCTATTTTCCAAAACAGTGAACAACTCCTGGCAAATAAAAAACCTGAACAAAATCATTTTTCCTCCATACACACAGTAGTTCCATTCCTGATAAAGTCAGTGTATATTAAAACCATGCCAAAAATACTATGCATTTTACCTTGTGTAAAAGTGTTAGGTTACAGGCTTCTGCAGTTAGACTCAGGTGTTTTACTTTCATGCATATATGAAAGCCATGGATGATGGGCAACTACTTTGTACATGGCAAGGTGTCTTGCATCCCTGGCCTCCACCCACTAAATGCCAACAGCACTCTGTTTTCATTGCAACCCAAAGCATCGGCAGAGATTCCCAGACCACCCGCCAAGGGGTGGTACCAATGGTGTTGAGGGCTGTGCCTGGCTCTCACCACAGCACGTGATCATTCATCACTTCCGCCCCGCCCCAATCCTCGGAAAGCCTAAACTATGCCCATACTGACTTCCTGTCCATCAGAATAATTCCTAACAAGTCCAACATGAGAAGTAGTAAAAAAGAAATTTATCCCCAAACTCTTTACAAGTTTGTTCCCACAACTATGTGAAGAAAAAAATGTAAATTTTAGAAGAAGCAGTAAGTACTGATAGTGAAGGGCTTATTTATAAAGTGAATATATGAGGGCTCTCAGTGCTAAAGGTCCTGAGTTGTTGGGGAAATCCCTTGTCTAGTTTTTTCATATCCTGCTTCCCAACTTCCATCAATTAATATTTATAAAATGTTTAGAACAATTTCTGTTTACGTTGTAAGTGCTATGTAATCTTTGTATTTCCAAGGTTATTCCAAATTCCAAGAAAGTATTCCCAAAGGTATTCCAAAATTCAGATCCGATCATATTTCTTCCTTGATCAGAAGCTTCAGTGGATCTTTTTTGTTAAAATTCAAATAATATTTAAGGAGCAGATCCTTTTCTTCAAATAAAAATCTTACGTGGAAACACAATCTATGAAAGAGATAAAAGCAGTTCTGCTCTGGTTAGAACTAGGGAAGGGCCAGGCACTGTGACCAGGCCCCCATCTGTTATCTGCAGTCATCTCTCTGAGATGTTTCCTTCACACAGCGAGATAATCAACCTCTTCATCCTTTGAGTTCCCATCACGCTCTGTTCTGCCACTCATCACAGGTTTCATAATGGCCGCTGACATGGGCCTATGGCTGCAATGGACCAGGGGCTTTTCTAATCCCTTTCGTGTTTTAACACAAGTCTTCCTCATTATAGCCTGATGACATAGGTATTAACAGTGTCCCCATTTTACAGATAAGGAAACTGAGCCCTCCCGCAAAAAAAACTAAACAACTTTTCCAAGGTTGTTTCTGACTAGAGAGTGGAAGCACCACAATCTGAATTTAGGAAGTTAGCTTGATCAGATTACCACACCTTCTTATTTACTTTTCTGACATTTGCTGTCTTTTACACTGGCAACTCCCTAAAGTGTCTGTCACATCTTACTTATCCTCTTCTACCTAGCCCTCAATAACCCTCAAAATATGCTGGTGAAAGAATCAAAATGAGTTTTTTCTCCACGTGAGAGAGTTTAACTCAAAAATTCATGGAATGTTTATTGACCTTCCTAGAACAATTGCTCTTTTCCCCTGCTTTCATTATCTTCTTATAAATGGATAAAACTAGCAATGTCAGACCACAGTATAGCAGCATGCAGCTCAAATGGTAGCAAATATGGAAAATATTTAAAAGTAATTCAATTAGCAGATTTATAATTGTTTTCTGAACCAACTTTATGTTAATACAGTCAATATCCTCATTAAATAAGAAATGTGTTTCATGTAATATATAGTTTTTGTGTTGCTATATTAAGTGTTTTTTTCTGATCCTAAAGGAATCGGGGTGCCCAGGGGGCCATCTGCTAAGCATCCAACTCTTGATCTCAGCTCAGATGTTGATCTCAATGTTGTGAGTTCAAGCCCTGCGTTGGGCTCCACGCTGCATGGAGCTTGCTTAAAAAAAAAAAAGGTAAAACAAGGAACCGGTATGTTTCTTTTTTCTATATCTTTTTTAATTTCTTTTTTTAAATTGAGATATAACTGATATATATCATATTAGTTTCAGGAGTATAATGTAATGATTCAGTATAAGTATATATTGTGAAATGATCACAACAATGAGTATGGTTATCATTCATCACCACACTTAGTTATAATTTTTTTTCTTGTGATGAGGACTGTTAAGATCTACTCTCTTAGCAATTTTCAAATATACAACACAGCGTTATTAACTATAGTCACCATGCTGCACATTACATCCCCATGACTTATTTATTTTCTAAGTGGAAGTTTGTACCTTTTGAACACTTTCACTCATAGGAATTCATAAAAATATATTTATAGGGATATATATTCATAGGAATGTTTATATTTCTTTTTTTCCAAATACTCATTTTTAAATTTATCAATTGTATGTCATTTCAAACATTTCCAACCTTCTTATACTTATTCTTCTATTTACCCACTTATGCAATTACATTCCTTCTTCCCAACCTGTCTTCTTAAATGAGGCCTATGTAGAGTTATTTTTTAAGATTTTATTTATTTGAGAGAGAGCGTGAGCAGGGAGAGGGCGGAGGGAGGAGTGAGGGAGAGAATCTCAAGCTCAGTGTGGAGTCCGATGCAGGGCTTGATCCCACAACTCAGAGATCACGACCCAAGCCAAAACCAAGAGTTGGAGACTTAACTGACTGGGCCACCCAGGTGCGCCACCTCTGTAGAATTCTTTAAGAATTTTCCAGATCTTGAGATTTCAGAGCTTCCAGTAGTTACGACTATGGGTCTCAGGCTCCGGCAGCAGCTGGTTCTGCCTTTTACTAGCTGGATGACACTGAGCAAATTTACCTATCATCTCTGAGCCCCGGTTTTCTCACCTGTAAAACTGCATTATAATTGTACCTAGCTCAAGATCTTTAAAATGCTTCACTCAATGAGTGGCTCAGTAAATGTATGTTAAATGCTCAGTAAATGTATGTTAAATGCTCAGTAAATGTTAGTTATTTTGAACTTTCATATTTATCTTGGGAGGAGAGGCTATTTTTTAAAAGCATCTCAACTTTCTACTAGACTGAGTATCCTTTGTCACTTCCCTTGTGGCAAGTAGCATATATTTCTTTTTAGTTTCCTTTTACTGATAACATGTATTTTCTGAAATGGTCTTGCTAATTCATAAATTTATGAGTTCTTTTTACTTAATAAACCATATCAATGTCTAAATTACCTTTTTTTCCCCTCTGTTCTTTGGTGAAACCTTGGACCTGGCATTTTCTAAATGCTAACTGCTTTCTTTTCTCACTCTGGTAATTCATTCCAAATACATACTTTTAATGAAGGATTAGTTTTACATAAGTATTTTGTGAATGAAAAATATCATGTAGAAAGCTAAGCCTTTTTTGATGCAGGGAATAGATTTATAAATAAGCATCAGTGATTTAGAGTTGCCATCTTGTAAAAAACTCAGGAAGAAGGTATATCTGTTTCTTCAGTTAAGGAGACTGATATGTAAAAAGTTATTCACAAGTCAGTATGTTCAGATATTTTGTATTTAAAATTCAGAAATAAAGATTTCAAAACACAGAGAGTGAAAGAAAAAGAGAGGCAGGTGAAGGTGGGGTTGTAGTGGGGATAGCGTTTTGTGTGCACTCATAAGCACACGTCAGAATCTGATAGTGCTTTGCATACTACTTGGGAGCAGGTGGGAAGGCAACCTTTCTAATGGTTTAATAACTAAATAACCAGCACTCTGAAGCATTCAGCTCACAGGATGAGGATATTTTTAAAGGTGGGGGGAGGGGAATTAAAAGCCTATTTGCTCCATTTTTATCTTACACGTTTTTATGTAGTTTAAATATTTCCCAATATCCTCTAAATTAATGGGTTCTGAAAGAACTAGGTATTTGTGATTCATATGATTTTTAGTGAGTGAAATAGATATGTCAAGAGGTTAAGGGATTTGCCTAAACTGAGGCCGCAGAAAATGTCAGGGGCAGAGCTAGAATGCAGACTTGGAGACATTTCTCATATCTTCCCTGATTTTTGGTGCACAGTTACTTCTTTCTACGAACTGAAAGCGTTAAGAAGTGTTTCTCATTATACTTCTAGTAAAATAAAATATATAAAATAAAATGAAATACAGTGCAAAGTAAGTTGCACATATTTCCAGAAATCTGATCTAATATATAGAAATAAAGTGCTTTTTTGTTTTTTTTCTATGAATGTTTTCACTCCTATAAAAATTCTAAAGCTAAGTAATTAAATTAAGATTTATAATGACAAGGTTGTTGTTGCTGATGTTTAACCCGAAGGCACCAAACGTGACACCGAAGGCTATGACGTAAGCAGAGAGCCCTGCATAACCAGAAATGAGGTTAGGTAGGGAATGGAATGAAAATTAGGAGAGGAGGTCTAGACGCCCGCACTGTGGCAAGCACAAAGCTGGGGAGCAGGCCACGTGCTGTGGAAATATTAACACCGACCACAGCGTTTGGCTTTCAAGGAGTGAAATTGCAGCCACCAAATGCAGTGTTTTCCCACCATCCCAAAAATGTTTTTTTAAGTTGGCATTTTCTGCTGGATAAAGCAGAGAATTTGAGTCAGATTCTGTCTCTGTTTTAATGACCCAAATAGTCTGTGAGATACCTTCCAACCCTCTCACTACTCCACGAATTTTGTTGACCCTCTGTGACAAGATTCACTCGGCAGCTCATGGGCTTCTCAGGAGATTCCACAAAGGGGTTGTGGTTCCAGACTATCAGCCAGGCTCTGCGACTTTTTAGTGGTGCAACGTCAGCAATTTATTTAATATTCGTGAACATCAGTTTATTAAGGTGTATAGTGAGGGTAACCTTACTTACCTCATATGCTCACCATAAGGATTCAATACAAAGATAGATGTGAAAGGCTTAGCACAGTACTATTAACATTTAAATAGTAACCACAGTGCTTTTTACTAACTCAAGATCAGACCCACTAAATAGACATTTTCACTGGACCATAGAATTTCCTTTCTCTGTTTCATTATATACCATGAACGTAATTGATTCACATAGAAGTGGACTTGGTGTTTACCAAATAACCAATAATGATATTTTCTGGTTTATATTAGGGTTACCCCATTTGGCTGAACTTTATTAATCACAAATCCTGGAGAAAATAAAGAGAGATGGGCACCAAAGAAACAGAAGGAATTTAAGAGGAAATGGACAATAGGTATAAGTGGGAGAGCAAAATAAGCACTTAGTCAAAATAAACCTAAAGCAGAATCCTTATACAGTCAGCAAACTACCACCAAAAAAACGGATTCTAAACCTCTTTGCCAGTGAGCCACAGACTTTATGCATGTCACCCAGCTTGTGTAGGTCTGAGTTTCCTCATTTATAAGGTAGGGACTGGACTAAATCATCTTCCAGGTCCCATTCAGCTCTAACATTCTAGAATTGTCTTGAATTGGAGAATGTTAGCAACTAAAGTCTTCAAAGCAAATCTAAAGCTTCAAAAATCCAATTTTTAAAAAAATTCTATTAAGCAACTGTAACTGTAATATTTACAAGTAGTAGTACTTTCCACGCTCTTATGCAAAATTTTTGTAGAATTTAATCTGAAAGACCATGGACAAACCCTGGTCATTTCTGCAAGGTCAAACTGATGGCAGCTGTTAACCAGGAAAAACATCTGGAAAGCCATCTGCTTAGGTTCACGCAAGGGATCGCAGACTCAGGCTCTTCCCTGCTAGGACATACAGGATCTGAAGTATCTGTGTGGCTGAATGGAATACCTTTCATTTGGATTCTCCACGAGAGGAAGACTGCCATAGGACAGCGTGGGCTTGTTGAAGAGCAGAGGCACACACTGTGGGTTCGCTGAAAGTCATTTTAAGACAGAAAGTGCTACTTGCAATCAGCACCACAATTAATCAGTCTGTGTATTCGAAAACCAAGTATGGCGGGTCTCCTGTGTTCAGGCCACTGTAGCAATAGAAGAGCATGGGTCCTAATGATGAGGTGCTCACAGGGCAGTGCAAGAGGCAGACGCACAAGCAGCTGTTTTCAGAACAGTGAAGGATAATGCTAAGCTGTACTTTCTTTGGCCTGTTTTCCATTGAACCACTTCCATAAAGTGATCTCATTAAGGTAAATCGTATCGAGTCAGTTCCATATACAATAATTACAAAATAATGATTTTTTTTAAAGTCACAGTTATTTGCTTCTCGTCTTTTCTATCCAGTTGGAAACCAAGTCCTTTAATTTTGCGCTTGTTGTGATATGACTCCCTTCTGCCCATCCTGTTTCTCTTGCAATAGCTTTCATCCTCTTTATCTCTTGCTTAGATTATTGCACCCTCCCTGTCTCTGTGCTTGCTTAGTTCCAATTCATTGTCACCTTCATCACCTGATATTTTAACTAAGGCATTTTGCTCAAATGGAATGTGCTTTTGTGAAAAGACAAAATAAATAAAATATTAAACTTTCAACTAATTAAAATTATTAAATAACATGTGAAACAAATTCTTCATCCAAATCCTAAATTTATATCATCTCTGTGCATTACCCCACCCTTCCTCCCATATTTGATGCTATATTATCAACATGGTCCAATTTGCATTACAGAATTAAAATGCCCTGCCTCCCTCCATACAGCCACCAAAGTACTTCTCCTAAAACACTTACCCTCACCCTACTTGTTTGCTTAAAACTCTTCAGTGACCTCCCATTTCCAAAGCAAAGGTTCTCCAACTTGAATTTGTATGGAAATAACCTGAGCAGTTTTGGGTTTTTTGTTTTGTTTTTAATGCAAATCCTCAAGGCCAAACCCTCCCAAGATCCTGACTCAGTAGTTCTGGGCACAGGCGCTCTCTTTCTTAGTGTCCTTCCTGGTAGCTTCTCTACTTCTAACCCTCCCTCCAGTCTCTCCCTCTTGCTATAAATTCCTTGAAGACAGGAACCTAACTGTGTCCCTAGTACCTAGGAAATGGATCGCTCTCCATAATTACTTTTAAGTGAAGGAAAGAAGCAAATGTATACTCAAAACCCTTCTGCCTGATTTGATAAAACTAGAAACATGTAAGATTTGGGCAGATATCTGAAATGAGTGCATCAGTTGGTCAAAGATTAAAAGAAAGCATTGAGCTTTTGTTTTGATGTTAATCAAAACATCTATTAACATCTATTTCTGATTATCCTTAGAGGAGGAAATTCTAATCCATGACTTTTGTAATTATTATGAAGATGGTTCTAAACATGTAGATTTTTAGAAAAACAATTCACTTGCTTTTAATTTTCAGGGTTGTTAATTTACAAAGACATAGATCCTTAAATGCTTTAAGGTTGTTAGCCCAAGAATAAAACTATGTTGCTCATTTGTGATAATGTATTAATATTATCAGGCTCAGTGCCACCTTAATATGTTTATTTTAAATTACACTGTGGTGGTAGACACCAAAGATTTTCCGAGGTAGGTGTAAGTGATCTAGAAGAATGTGAACCCGGCCTTCTTCAAAGTTCACTAAGCCCTGCCCCTCTGCATTTCTCGCCAGTGGAATCTCACTATGACCCACTTTGCCAGGGTGTTGAATCTGATATGAAGTGATAGTTTAGATAAAAACACATCTGGGGCAATCCAGGTATTGGAGTACCGTGTCTGATTCCTCACAAAGAGCTATGGTTCAAAAGATCACAAAGGAATAAGAATAATTGTTATTTTATTTTTGTGTTTTGGTCATGGTGGATGGGAAGATACACTAATGCATTTACATTGACATGCATGCTCCCCTCTACCTGGAACATTTTCCCTCCTCACACAAAGATTTCTTTCTCATCCTTTGGATCTTAGCTTGGAAACAGTATGCTCCAGGAACTCTTCCTGGCTGCGACCATCTGGTCTAGCTGCCACACCTCTGTGTTCCCAAGTGCTTGTGTTTATCATAGCACCTAACCTGTGTATCAAAATTGCACATTTAATATTGGCTTGTCTCCCCATTTGACCATGAGCTCTTGAAGAGAGAAATGTCATCATATTCTCCATTAGACCCCTCATGTCTAGACTAAAGCCTATAATAACATAGGCATGGAATAAACATTTGTCAAGTAAATCAATGATGTATGGGTATTTACTCAATACAAATCACTGGGTAGCATCACAGCCTACGGATTACTTACATTTTTATCTTGTCCTCCTTGTTTTCATACTTTCAAGCTCTGCAAAATTACTCAGTGTCTGATCTAATTTCAAAAGAGGCATAAATTGGGACGCCTGGGTGGCTCAGTTGGTTAAGTGGCTGCCTTCGGCCCGGGTCATAATCCCGGGGTCCCAGGATCAAGTCCCACATCGGGCTCCTTGCTCAGCAGGGAGCCTGCTTCTCCCCCTCTCTCCCTCTGCTTGTGCTCTCTCTGTCAAATAAATAAAATCTTTAAAAAAAAAAAAAAAGAGGCATAAATCGTATAGACTGGAAGGTCTGGAAGGGCAACAATCGGCCTTCAGTCCTGGCCCTACCACTAAGTAGCTAAGTAATCTTTTACAGATCACTATACCTTTCTGTTCTTTATTTTCCTCACCTTTTTAAAAAAGCTCATTTCTAGTCCAAAGATTCCATGAGCCCAAAAAGAACATCTTCATATTTCAGGCAAAATACCTTCTCCAGTATAAGCCTCGATTGTTCTCCTAGGGTGTGATAGAAGCTTTCATGATGATATTTTGTAACACTAATAAAGAGCCAGTGGCTTTAAACACATAGCATTCATTTTCCTTTATTCTAAGCAGAATTAATATGGAAGGAAGAAAAGGTGACTTTGTGCCTACTGGTGATAGCAACAGCTTGGTGGTCAGATCAGGTAGCACTGATGCCAAATGTGGGTAGACTGGTGAACAGAGTCCACATGGCCATCGGCGGTGCATGCGTTGCTGTCCCATCATTTAATCCCAGCCTGGGGCTCATGAGATATGGAGAAATGACAGTGAAGGACATGATACCAGCATCAACCACACCACTTAAATCTGGATATGAGTCACAATGTGGCCACTTCCTACTCTAAACTGGAAAGGAGCACAATATCCCCTCCCCTTAATTTCCTCAGATTATATAAAGGTCTAAGAATATAGTGAGATATTGTACATGGAAATTTTCACAAGTTGTAAAATGATTATGCAAATGTAAGTTCTTAGACAAAATCTATCTATCACAGAACCTACCTTTAAAAAACCTGAGGGTCATTTGGTCTATAAATATTATTGAGGACTTAATATGTGTCAGACACAGTTCTAGGCATGGTTCTAAAAGAAGCTTATCCATTATTCTAGTTAGACTAAACAGAAAACAATAGACTAAACAGAAAACAAACACATAATTAAATACACAAATAAAGTATTAAAATAATTTTCAGAGCATCTAAGACGGCTACTTTAGCAGTGAAACTAGGAAAGACCTGAAAGGTATTTGATTTGAGAGCTGTGAAGATCTGAGGAAGAGTATCCTAAGCAGATGCAAAGGCCCTGAGGCAGCAATGAGCTTAGTTTATTTGAGAAATAGAAATAGGCTGCTGTGGTTAGAAAATAGAAAATGATGCACAAGAGGTGGAATATGAGTCAGACAGAGAGGTGGGGGCCAAGAGAAAGAATTTGGATTTTATTCTGTGCAGTGGAACACCACTGGAAAATTCTAAAGCAGTGTAGTCAGATGCTCAGTAACCCCAAATTACTGTTCCTTAAGCTAATTTTTCCCCTCATAAGAAAAGGCTAAGCAGACAAGGATTGTCTCAGGGAAATTTAAACCAAGTAAGTTCATACACTTTTGTTTGCTTTCTTACACCTGTTAAATATTTGACTCCACCTGCTTCACTTAAATGAAAAGGTCACTTTTAATTTATTTGTCATTGGTTTGCTTTACTAAAAAACAAAATAAGACCAGGGGTCATTTGCAATAAGTAGTGACTGTCAGTTTGTGATCCTGGAATTCAAAGTGAAGGATTATTAGAATTCTTTCCCTGTTTTGACTTGTTAATTATTTTTAGTATTCTGTTTTGAGAGAGACTGGAGGTAGGAAGATTAGAGAGTGCATTAGGATTTATGAACAGCTCATTTTAATAAAAACTTTTAATACTTTATGCAGAATTAGGTTTACTAATAAAAACATATGCTGAATGTCATCCCTTCCAATACACTTATCCACAATTATTTACTGGGCATTATAGTTTTATAGTTATTTAGAATTTGATCTTACAGTTTTCACCAGACAGAAACCTCATCTTAATAGATTTTTAATAGAGAATAAAATATAATATTAGAAAATTTAGCAATTCTTAGTAATTCATGTGAATTTCTATCTCAGTAGCCATTAGAAGACTCTAGATATATTTGTTGCCTTTTAATTCCATAAAATTTAAAGAAGTATCATTTTAAAGATCAAGTCTAAGAGTTATCAGGATCAAACCAACTTTTTTTCTCTTTGTTATACTGTTACTTAAATTTAAAGATTTTCTTTTTGTTTTCAATTGGAAACAACAGTATTTGAAAAACATTAAAGTCCTCCTCAAAGCGAGTCAGGTTTTTAAAAATTAGTGTTTAAGCAATTTGGAGTGTGCAAAATTATGTATTGATCCTATACCATGCTTATTCTGACATGTCTGTGTGCACACACATACACACACACATGCACACAAACACACACAGAGTAAATACATATCTTCATTCTCTAATATGTGAGGCTTCTGGAAAAGAGATAGCCAAATATAAACTTTTGGGGGCTAACTATTTTTCACTTAGGTCCACTGCTTTCTTTCTCTGCAAAGTTCACCCCTGAGTAACAAGTCAGTGTGGGCTCCCTGCAATGTGCAACAATCACACCTTCACCCAGAGAAGGGCTAAACGGGGCTGTAGCTAGACAGACATTTCTAAATTAGGCAGGAAAAGACCTTTGTTGTCATTTGAAGGTTTTCCAGTATTCTGGTGTGGCATTGTGGGTATTTTTTAGAAAGTCTCAATGTCAACGCAGACATCTTGGAATTTAGGAAAAGCTTTCTGACTTATTTCACAACATTCATAAATTTTGCTCTGTATCTGAGTGGCAAATTCCTAGATAGAACTTGAAAATCTCTCCTACACAAGCACTGGCCTTTTCTTTTTAACTGCCTTTGGAAGAATTATGAAACAGAATAGATGTTCTCTCGCAAGCAACATGCTAGCATTATTCTCACTGAAAGAATGAACTTGAGACTTACCATATAACCAATGCTTTAAACAAAAATTATAGAGTATCTCAAATTGCTTAAGCTACATCTCTAATTTAACAGTGAACATATTTAAATGAAGATGAGCTCAAGGGTTTCGGTAGTCATGGCAACATGATGTGAAAATATACCATGTCATTCAACTCTATTAGACAAAAATATATTATGATTCCAAAGGTTTTTGTTGCTACTTTAAATACTGATGATAGAGGAGGAAAGGAGAGGATGAGAGAATGGAGGGATCATGGAATATATTCAATTATTTTCACTACCAAAAAGTGCTGGTTTGAAAATAATCTGATTTAAATTTTAAATAACTTTGATTACAAACAAAATTGATATTAAAAACTATGAGAAAATAAACAGAAAACAAATTTTCTGCTTTAACAAAATATATTAAATCTTCTTCCTGCAAGTAAGAGTCTAAAAGTAAAGAGTAGTTTTATTTTTTTTTAACATTTAAATGAGTTGCTTTTAGAGCACATAATTTGTGTCTATTCATACAAGAAACAAAACCTCAAAAACACAACTTTAAATGAGTTTAAAAACAAATATGCAGGGTATTCAGAGCTTTATTCAAAATCATAAAATGGACAGGTGATTAAATTGAGATTATTGTAGATAATTTAAAACACAGAAGACAAAAATGGAAATTATCTAAATACTATATTCATTAAAAATACCAGCTAAAATTTTGAAATCTATTCTTAAACTTTTTCTATGCCAGAAATCCATATCTAGCTGTACATTTATTTCTTATTAAAATAGAATCACACTATACATATTTGTCTACAATTTGAGAGCTTAAGAGCCTGGCTTTGATATCAGACACAGTTGGATTCTAGTTTCAGCTCCCAGTCCCATTTTGAAAGCTATGTTTTGGGGCCCATCTGAACCTTCATTCCCTTATATGGAAAAAAAGACATAATCAAAGCACTTCTAGCAAAGGACCATTGTCGGACCAGGATATATCAAACTGAATTTAAAAAGACAATTGATAGATGCCAAAACAGATCTGACAGAATGTTAGAATTTTCTGCCAGAGGTTTTAACACAGCTTTCACAAAAATGCTTCAATAAGCGGTTAGGAGCACAAAACTAATGGGAAAAAATAGTCTCAGCAAATAAATAGAAAATACAAAAAAGAACCAAATGGAAAATTTGTTTATTTTAGAGCTAAAAAGTAAAATAACTGAAATTTTAAAACCTCAGTAGATGGACTTAGCCATAGACTAGAGGAGGCAGAGGAGAAAAAAAATCAATAAGCCAAAAAATAGAACAATAGCAATTACTCATTCTGAACGTAGAGGAAAATGACTAAAAAATAAAAATGAACAGAGTCTCAGGGACCTGTAGGACTAATACAAAAGATCTCTAACACCCATATCATCAGAGTCCTGGAAGGTGAAGAGAAAGACAGCAGTACTGAAAACGTATTAGAAGAAATAATGGCCAAAAATTTCCCACATTTGACAAAAAAACACACAAAAACAAAAACATCATAAACATGTAGATTCGAGAAACTGAGCTAATCCCAAATACAATAAGCCTAAAGAAATCTATACCAAAAACAATTTGGTATAGTTTGACTATGAGTCAAACTTTTCAAAAATAAACACATAAAAGAAAAAAGCAAGAGAGAAACACCTTACTTATAGGGAGGAAACAATTTGAATTACGGGGACTTATCAGAAACTGTGGAAGCCAGAAGTAAGTGGTACAACATTTTTAAAGTACTGAAAGAAAAGATTAACTCAGAATCCTACATCCAGCAAAAATACCCTTCAGGGAGGAAGAGGAAATCGAAACATTCTCAGATGAGGGAAAACTGAGAAAACTTGTCACCAACAGACCTGTCTTAAATAGAATGATTATAGGAAGTTCTCTAAACAGAAAGGTAACAACAAAATGAGGAGTTTTGGAGCATCAGGAAGAAAGAATGTGGTAAACAAAAATATGAGTAAATAAAATAGACTTTCCCTTTCCTCTTGAGTCTTCAGCAAGTGGTGAGGGCGAATCTCCTTGTAAGGACATCTGGACTCCAAAAGCAATGGGGAGCTCTAGGAAGGTCTGGTGCAGACAAGTGATGTGATTGGATCTGAAATGTAAGAGGAAGTTCCTGGGTGCTATAGGGACGCAGGAGTAGTCCAGAATGAGACGATGGAGACCTTAGACCAGGGCATCTGCAGAGAAGATGATGAGAAGTGCTCTATATCTGAAAATATTTTGACAGTACAGGCAACAGGATTTGCTACTGGTGATTGTAGAGCAGGAGGGAAGGAACACTTCCATCAAGGACAATACCAGGAGGTTTGTTCTCAACAACTGGAAGCATAAGGCTGCTGTCAACTGATAGAAATGGCTAATGGTGGAGCAGATGTGGGGAAAGATCATGAGATGAGACGCCCCAGAACACTTAAACTTCTTGATCATCTTCACCTACAAACATTCCAAAAGCTACATTTATCTGTTTGTGTACTAGTACCACCCTCAAATTTGGAGATTTGGAAATATCAAGACTGTTAAAAATGATTTGAGCAACACATACACAATGATGCAAGAGAAAAATGACAAAACTGTGCATTTAAAAGTGTTTAGAATTTAAAACTGTGGAAGTATGGGGCGCCTGGGTGATTCAGTTGATTAAGCGACTGCCTTTAGCTCAGGTCATGATCCCGGGGTCCTGGGATCAAGCCCCACGGCGGGCTCCCGGCTCAACGCAGAACCTGCTTCTCTCTCTTCTCCCTCTATTCCTTCCCCTGCTCATGCTCTCTCTCTCAAATAAATAAAATCTTTAAAAAAAATAAAACTGTGGAAGTAAATATTTAATACACTTAAAATATGAAAATTTATAAATATCATAAAACATCAAATACAAATTAACAATAAAATATGAATGATAGGCATACATTAACATTCCAGTGAAAATAATTACTAAGCAAAAGGAATTACAATAAAATGCTCAAAAATTACAAACTATTTACAGTGTAAAAATGAATTAAATTTAACCAATAATTTTTAAAAAGGAAGTAAAATAATATTTATGTTTCAAAAAGTGAAGTCCTTAAAAAACAAAGGGTATTAATGATGTCATTGTTGAGGGTTTTTTTTTCAAATTTCTATTTAAATTCTAGTTAGTTAACTAATAGTGTAATATTTGTTTCAGGAGTAGAATTCAGTGATTATCACTTACATGTAACACCCAGTGCTCATCAGAGCAAGTGCCTCCCTTAATACCCATCACCCTTTAGCCCATCCCCCTCCCACCTCCTCTCTCCATCAGCCTCACTTAGTTCTCTATAATTAAATGTCTTTTACGGTTTACTTCCTTCTCTTTTTTTTCCTTTCCCCTGTGTTCCTCTGTTTCTTAAATTCCACATATGGTTGAAATCATGTGGTATTTGTCTTTCTCTGACTTATTTTGCTTAGTATAATATACTCTAGCTCCACCCATGTTATTGCAAATGGCAAGATTTCATTCTTTTTGATGGCTGAGTGATATTGTGTAGTATATATGTACCATATTTTCTTTATCCATTCATCAGTCAATGGATATTTGTGCTCTTTCTGTAATTTGACTATTGTTGATAATGTTGCTATAAACATCGGGGTGCATGTGCCACTTCGATTCAGTATTTTCATATCTTTTGGGTAAAAATACCTAGTAGTACCAATCCTGGATCATAGGGTAGTTCTATTTTTAACATTGTGAAGAACCTCCATACTGTTTTCCACAGTGACTACACCAGTTGGCATTCCCACCAACAGTGTAAGAGGGTTCCCCTCTCTCCATATCCTTGCCAACACGGCTTGCTTCTTTCTCTCCCTCTGCTCCTTCCCCTGCTGTTTGCTTTTTCTTGTGTTGTTAACTTTAGCCATTCTGACAGGTGTGAGGTGGTATCTCATCATAGTTAGATTTGTATTTCCCTGATGATGAGTGATGTTGAGAATCTTTTCTTATGTCTCTTGGCCATTTGTATGTCTTCTTTGGAAAAACGTCTATTAATATCTTCTGCCCATTTCTTAACTGGATTATTTATTTTGTAGGTGTTGAGTTTGATAAATTCTTTATAGATTTTGGATACTAACCCTTTATCAGATATGTGATTTGCAAATATCTTCTTCCATTCTGTAGGCTGCCTTTTAGTTTTGTTGATTGTTTCCTTCCTGCGCAGAAGCTCTTTATCTTGATGAAGTCACAATATTTCATGTTTGCGCTTGTTTCCTTTGCCTCTGGCAATATGTCTAGTAACAAGTTGCTATGGCCGAGGTCACAGAGGTTGTTGCCTGTGTTCTCCTCTAGGATTTTGATGGATTCCTGTCTCACATTTAAGTCTTTAATCCATTTTGAATTTATTTTTCTGTATGGTGTAAGAAAGTGGTCCAGTTTCATTCTTCTACATGTTGCTGTCCAGTTTTCCCAACACCATTTGTTAAAGAGACTGTTTTTTTCCCATTGGATGTTCTTTCCTGGTTTGTTGAAGATAAAAGTTGACCATAGAGTTGAGGGTCCATTTCTGGGTTTTCTATTCTGTTCCACTGATCTATGTGTCTGTTTTTGTGCCAGTACCATACTGTCTGGATGACTACAGCTTTGTGATATAGGCCTGAAATCCAGAATTGTGATGCCTCCAGCTTTGTTTTTCTTTTTTAGAATTGCTCTGGCTATTCAGGGTCTTTTGTGGTTCCACGTAAATTTTGGAATTGTTTGTTCTAGCTCTGTAAAAAATGCTGGTGGTATTTTGATATGGGTTGCATTAGATGTGTAGATTCCTTTGGGTAGTATAGACATTTTAACAATTTATGTTCTTCCAATCCATGAGCATGGAATATTTTTCCATTTCTTTGTGTTATCTTCAATTTCTTTCATAAGTGTTCTATAGTTTTCAGAGTATAGATCTGTTACCTCTTTGGTTAGGTGAGTTTTGAGTATTTTTTTGTGTATTTTTTGCACACTTTTTTAGCTCTTACAGTTTTTCTGAGCCTTGGTTTTGGGAAAAATGAGGACATAATTACAAACCAACTCCAAATATTTTCCTTTGACTCATTTTCAAACAATTCTGTGCCTTATTTGATGCCTTTGAAGACTTTTTTAAACAACTTTTTCTTGTTTGCAAGAACTGAAATGTTTTTATTGAGTGAAAGTTGCAATTTGTGTTCCAAAGAATATATTACCAATTTATCTTCTGTTAGTTTTATCACTTATATATGGGTATTCTACTTTTCAGAAAGTCTTTGAACCAAAGCAAGAATTATTTGTGCAGTAGAAGCTTTGCTATGTCAATTTTCATTGTTCTCTTCCTTTTGGAAATTATTTACATATGGAAGAATGCTTTCTAAGCAGGTGTACCTTTTTTATAAAAAATTTTACTCATTTTAAAACTGGTTGAATTGTAAGACAGAAATGATTCAAATTTCAGATTTTTTTAAAGATCTGAAATAACAATACCAACAAAAATACAAGTATTTCAGTTCTTTAAAATAACAAAATACCAGAACACTTGAATGTAGAAAATTGATATTTAAACCCCTAATAAATAGCTTTCTGTTGTAGTGTCTTTTAAAGTAATTACATTTAAGTTTTAAAATCTTAAAGTCCTCACAGTGGTTTAAGAGCATGTTGCTGTTCCATTTTATTTCTTCTTCAGAGTTAATCAGAGTTTACCTTTATATTTGTATCAGTATCACTTTTGTTCCAAAGTGTATTGAGTTTAAACTGGCTTTGAATGGCCCATTTAATCCTTTCCCCATGGGGTAGGGTTTTTTTTTCTAATCACAGCTACACATACATCTGCAAGTGTTACATTTTCCTATATTGCTTACAGGTCATTTTGAAAAGTTACATTTTAACTGTGCAATCACTGTTTTCAAATGTGCTTAAAATGTAATTATAGGCTTACTTGTATTTTTCCACATTCAGGAAAAATTAATACAAACAAAATAAATAGCATTACAAAAAAAATTTTAGATATATATTGTAGCATCACCATGAATAAGAATTTTTGACCACTCAAAATTTATTAGAACTTTTTGTCTCTTTGTTTTCTGCTTAAACAAGCAGAATTTTGTATTTTGTTCTCTGCTGTATCACCAGCACTTGAATTTTGCCTAGTACAGAGTACGTGTTCAATACACATTTGCTAAATAAATGTGTAATATGTGTTTCCTGTATTTGAGAATATTTAATGTGCTATGGAAGACAAGAAAATGGGATGGATATGTTAAGCATAGATAATGAATAACTTAGTATCTTATAAGGCATAGGCAAAATTCATAAACTGTGTTAGGCAAAGAGAATGAATAAGCAAGTAGCTTGTGGAACATGGGCAGAACTTATAAGATACAGACATGAGGGTGGATATGGATACAGACGTTAGTTACTTATGAGAGAAATTGGTTATGGATAAAGTAAGTAAAGCATGTATGTACTAAGCATCTAATATGTATCATATGGTAAATGTACATGAGGTATATGGGGCACTCAACATTAAGATGCATTAAGTTAGCCATCTTTTAATAATATATGTTCTGACAAATAAAGCCTATTAGTGTTCATCAGGCTAATTGGCAACCTTTAACTGTGGCCAGGTGTACTTGCTTCTGTTATAAAGTGTGTATGTGTTGGAATAGGCACCTTCCAGCTGCCAAGCCCTTTTGCTCAAACATCACCTATGCTCTTCATAACCAAAGTTGTAGCAGCAAGAGAAAGATAGTATATAACATTATATAATCCAGAATTCAGGCAGAAGACTCCTGCTGTACTTTCACTTTTCTTATCACATCTTTTGCCTCTTTCTTCTTGCTGTGTATTTAAAATGATTTAATGGTCAGAGCAATTCAAGCATCTTATTTTGGTCTGTGAGCCTTTCTGTTCCGTGATCTTTGGGGTAATTTACTTAATCATGTACTTAGAGTCCACCTTGCTTCGTATCCATATGGCATAATTTTCAGAATATTAGTATATATGGGTATGTATTACTCTATAATAAAAAGAGCATGCATACTCATTTTTTAAAATTTTAGAGCTGAGCAAAATTCCCTCTTTTTCTTCCCAGTGAGATGGTTTGAGAACCAAAGTGTGTTTATTATTAATGTAGTTGGTACAAGCTCTGTAAGTGCCCTGTAGTATAAATTTTATGTCTTTCTTTGCACTTAAATAGATATTTTCACTTTAATGGGCTTGAATATATTTCTGATCAGTAAAACTTTTAAAATAATAGAACTTTTCCAAAGTTTTAAAATTATCCCAAATCATAAAAATCAAAGACCAAGTGTCATCTTGATAACATAACTATAAGTAAATGATACTAAAAGAAAATATATTAGTTTTTTGTTGGTGGTGGTGGTTTTGGGGGGTTTTGTTGTTGGTTTGTTTTTTAATAATTGGCCTCTGCTATTTTAACTCAGCGAAGACATCATAGCCTGTGGACTGAAAACCGATGAGATGGGCTCTTCTTTCAGGTTCCCTAGATATGCAATTCAGGCCAATTTCTAACAAGTTTGATGAGCCATGAAAAGGAAGGAAGTCTGCAAGCAGTGCAGACTGACAGCATGATAAGTGAAATTATAGCCCTTAAGGAAGCAAGAGCAACATAAGGGGTTGCTGAACTTGTGATTGAATTGTCTCGGGCTCTCAGTGGGTGCATTGAGATGTTGGTAAGCCAAATGAGAATTCACAGCACAAGAGTGCCCAAGGTCCTGGTGCAAAACCCTGTAGAGAGGATGGGTAAATGCTTATCTAATCTCAGTCATTTCAAGAGGCTTTTTTTTTTTTTTAAGAGCCAGACTCACAGTTGAATACCAACTTGAAATCAGTGGGAGATAGAAACAAACAAACAAACAAGATATCAGTAGATGTTGTACCAGATGCTAATGAGCATGATAGTCTGTAAGTATAGCAAGCAGAAACCTGATACTTGAAAGCACAGACCCTCGGGCTTATCCTTTATTTAAGCCCCTAGTGGAAGTCTATGAGTGAACTTGAGCAACCTTGAATAGACAAGGAAATCAATAGAACTCCAGCTTTATGAAGAGTGGCAAATAAGGAAAAGGACTGTCTGCTATAGGATGTTCTATCTATATTCTCTTTTGAAAAGAGTGTCGTAATTTGGGGGAAAGGGATTCTCACAGCAATGCTTCATTTGGTAGGTGAAAAAAGAAAATGCCCCTTTTCCAAACTGACTACAGTAATGATGAGTTTAGATATTTGACTTTGCTAATTGGCACCACAGATTATGTCTATAATTTCTAAATGTGAGATGCTCTCTGTTTCTTTCTCACATTCAATACTGTAGATTGTCCTCTACTTGAAATGTTGTATGGTGACTAACATAACATAATAAAAGTAAAAAAAAAAAAAGTAAAAAAAAAAAAAGAAATGGTGTTTTTCCTCAGCTTCCATAAGATTACATGATTCTGATTTAGCTCCACCTCTCCTAGATTTTAGTTTCTTCTACTGTATCAGTTAGCTACTGCTGTATAAAAAACCACCCCAGAACACAGAGGCTTAAAACAACAATTTATCCTTTCTCACAATACTATCCTTAGTTGGTCTAAGCTGGGTGTGGTTTTTTGTTTTTTTGTTTTGTCTGTTTTGTTTTCCATGTGATGTTGGCTGGGGTTCCTTATACGGCTGTATTCACTAGGAGCTCAGCTGAGACGGGAACATCCAAGTTGGCTTCACTCACATCTTTAGAACCTCATCTATGACGACTGGAACTAGAGCCTTTCTTTCCATCAGGGTATCAGGCATGGTGGAGTAGGCCTCTAAGATGACAAAAATGGAAGCAATAAGACCGTCCAAGGTCTAGGTCTGAAAATCCTCCAGTGACGTTTTCACCACATTCTATTGGTAAAAGCAAGTCATCAGATTGAAGGGAAAACAAAGATTCAAGGTAAGGGGCCATAGGCTGTAACTTTTAATGAGAAGAATGGCAAATTTATATATAGCCACATCCATCTATTCCTCTCTGTCTTATGAATCAGTAAGTATTTCTATTGCTGAAAAGTTGGACTCTAATTCTCTGCTTCTCTTTTTCTAAATTTCTTTAGAGAACTTCATCCAAAGGCTCTTCAAGTATTGCCCAACACTTTCTATATTCTGACCCGCCTGAAATGCTTTTGTTCTCAGAATGAGCCAAACTATCTCACATGACCTCTGCTCAAAAATTCTCTCCCATATCATTCTTTTCTCCTCATCTGATTTACTCCTAATCACTCTGTAGGTCTCAAATTAAGCATCATTTCTTCTAGAATATGTTCTCTGGTTATCCAATTCAGTCATTTTATCTTATAAACTCCATTAATATGCCATCTTCTTTCTTATTCTTGAATGGAATTCACTCTGTGGTGAAAGTTTCTAATTTGTATATCAGCACCCCCTACTAGATATAATTTGTATCTAGATTATTAAATAATATCCTAATTTTCATTCCTGTCTCCTGGCTATTACTAGTTATTCCCCAAATAATTAATTATTGGTTATCTTTAATCAAGTTAATCTTTAAGAAAAGTTTTTATTATATCACATACAATTGATAATCAACATGTATTTGCTGAACAAGGGCGTTAATGGGTTAAATAAATATGCAAGCCCCTGCTCAGAGTCTTTCAATTGCTCCTTTTTCTTAAAATGTATATTCTCAGCCCCACCAAGGAAATCCTTTCATAACCTGACCCCCTTATGTATCGAAGAATATTTCCTCCTGCTTATCAAATGCACCCTTGGCTTTAATTTTTTCCCCAAACATAGTTACGTTTATCACTGCTTTGCCTCTTATCCTTGGTTGCCCTACTAGATGAGTTCTTTCAGATACAGGTCCCTGTAGTATTAAAGTATGAGATGACAGTGACTTAAACAAGCCATTTCTTTAAAAAGCTATTTCTTTCTGGGCGCCTGGGTGGCTCAGTCGTTAAGCGTCTGCCTTCGGCTCAGGTCATGATCCCGGGGTCCTGGGATCGAGTCCCACATCGGGCTCCCTGCTCAGCGGGAAGCCTGCCTCTCCCTCTCCCACTCCCCCTGCTTGTGTTCCTGCTCTAGCTATCTCTCTCTCTGTCAAATAAATAAATAAAATCTTTAAAAAAAAAAAAAAAAGCTATTTCTTTCTTACATAATGACAAAACATAATGATTCCAGGGCTGATATTGCAATGCTGGTGGTGCTGGAAACCTCTCTTCCTCCCACCATTCTCCACACGCAGCTTTCATTTCCTGACTTAAGATGGCTTCCCTAGCTCCCACCATCACATCCATATTCCAGCCAGGGGAAAGGATGCAGGGGAAGTGAAGGATGTGTACTTACTCATTTAAGAAATTGCACACATCCCTTAGCTCATGCCCCACTGACTAAAATACAGGCCACATCTTGTTGCAAAGAGACAAAGGAGAGTAGAATTTAACTGATATCCATGTGCTCAACTACAATTTGAGGTTTCTATTCCTAAAGAAGGAGAAAATGGACATCAGGAATAAAAAGTTGTCTCTGCCCACACTTTTATTTACATATTTCAAAACCTAACATATTCTGGAGTGGGACAGAGTAACATTCAAATCCCAGCTCTGCCTCTTACTAGTCATATGACCTCAGGCAAATGATTTAACCTTTCTTAGTCTCACTGGGAAATGTGAAAATTGGTATATACCTGTCGAGGCTAGTGAGAAGACTGTGCATATTAAATACATATCACACCTTTTGCCTCGTTTATCCGAGAGAGCAATATAGGTCACCAGCAGCTCTACTGGAGCCATCCAAGGAAATTTGGCCAGGGTTCTCATTCTTGCCACATCTGCTCAAACCCACACAGTCTGATCTGGAAATACAGCCTCAATATGTGCCGCCAGTATTTCCATCCGTACGCCAATGATATAGGCTCCATTGGAGTAAGTGAACCTCCTTGAATGGGGCATCCAAGATACCTACCTTAACTGCGATAGCCAAGATACACCTACCTTAAAGCTAACTCACTGTACATAAAAATACTTCAATTAGGAAAAAACCCACCTATCACAGCATCTGACATGCAGTAGGTGTTCAATACATGATAGTTACTATGGTGATTCTGTTGTAATACTTCCTTCACTGGAACTTGCTAAGTGTCTCAGAGAATCTCTTGTCCTTACATTAGGTTTCACGCATATAGTGATCAGTTTCATGCTATCAAACAGATTTCCATTGTGTCTTATATAGTGTTTGTTTTTTCAACTAAGAACAGAAACCATGTAATATTTTTGTTCTATAGATTTTCCCCACATTGCCCAACCCCACATATAATAAAATAATTGGTCAAATTGTTTTATAATCAAGGTCAACATTGAACCACCTATGATCAAGAGACAAGAATATCATCTACATTATAGGTTTTCATTTAATACTGAGAAACATAACATCATGATGTAAATGGGAACATAAGTAAAAGCAGTGTTGTATAACAGGCTTTTATAGACATTAACACTTTCGGAAAGGCTTGTCCATCTCTTTTATGAAGAGATGAGAAATCTTGGCAACAACGGTTTCCTAATCTGAGTTAACTGTGGGGATTTACTTAATATCTCTGGGCCTCTGTTTTATAAACTATGAAATCAGGTATAGTGACTCCAAATACACTGGGTTATTATAAGGATTAAATGAGGTAATGCACATAAATTACTTTGTATGGTGCCTTGAACACAGTAAGGGCTTCATAATATTGAGCAATTATTGCTGTTGGTGGTGGTGTTCCATGCATTGCTCTCATAACAGATATTGCCTTAATTGAGTGATTCAGGTGTGAGAGATTCTAAAAAACTGGAGAATTGCCCAAGATCAAATCAAATTGAACATATTAAACGGAGATGAGTATATTATGAAATTAGTTATAACAATTACATGCCCATTTGCAAAATTTAAATATGATCATCAAACTCATGATCAAAAGATTGATAGAGATGAGTAAACAAGCAGTCAGTCAGCTGGGGGAAGCAAACTGTGCCTTGAATGGCCATGGCCACTGCAAAAGACCAACTAACTGTTCCCTCCTGGCAGCAGAGCTCCACACCTGGGCTGGGATGGTTGTTTGCACTTCAATGTGATGGGTGCATGGCGATCACATTTGTGGCCCTGCTCAGTGAGGTAACCCACTGCCTCTGGTTTCCTATTTGAGAAATGCACTAAGTCCCCAACACTGACAGATTCTTCCAAATAACACAACAAATTGCTATCTGTTACAGTGCGTTTCTCACTGAGTCCTATTTGATCTCCATTTGTCTAATTAACAAAGTTCTATTTGTCATTAAAGTTAAGACATAATTCCTGCCACCAACGAATTTACAGATGTTAAAATAGAGGTAAGTACTTGTTTAGAAAGTAAAAAGAATATCAGGCAAGATACCCCACATTTTTCCCAGGAGAGCCTGGTTCAAGAGGAGATAAGTCAAGGCATTCATTAGATTGACACTGAAAAACAAACAATCCCACCCACCCCCCAGTCCAAGTGGAAGTTAACTTGGTCATCATTAAGAAGACACACTTTGCCAATAAATTTGGTATTTCACCTATCTGTAGCAATACACGTACTTCAGAAACACTTAGGTTGTGTCCTCAGTCTTGCTTTATCTTCTAGGGAAAAGCCTTAAAATTTTTAAATTATATAGCATTGAAAATATATTTATTTGCTGGGTATTGTCATGATTTTACTTCACAACTGAATTTTTTAAGAGATCATGTTTATTCCTGCTTTGTAGTTTCTGGGCTGGTTTTCGAAAGCTTCACAGTTTTATAGGGAGTTAGTTACGTTATTTAACCATATGGTTTTGTAAATTAGTAGTTTTTATGAAAATAAGGAAAGTATTTTGAAATATTTTGGTCGTTGTGGATATTTTGTTGATAAGCAACTCAAAATTTTGTGGTTTGAATTTTATTTATGGCTCATTAAGCTATGCTTTCTGGTTCAAACATGCTCTGAGAAATAAAGTTAGTGAGGAAAAAATAGAAAATGATTTTTAAAGCACTTACTTTAAGGTCATCTGCTTCCTATTCTGCAATCCATTAGTGTGTAAATGGATTTAGATTTTAAAAAGATATAAAAAAAAATGAGGCATTAGAGATTATGTCCCTCTAAGTCCCTCATTTTACAAATTACTTCAGCAATTCAAAGTCAAGGGACCTACCCAATCCAGGCAGAGGCACGAATTGAACCGAGATCACTGCCTCCCAGTCTACTGGGCTTTTTTTCTCCACACCAAATCATCGTTCCTGACTAAGAAGGAAAATAAAGTAAAACGGCTATTATTTTAGAGCTTCTGAAAGCTGTATGAAGGACAGGACTTTGACAAGTTCATTCAAGGTAACCATTCCATGAAAATCGTGTTGAAATATAAATGTTAATGGATGATTATTCACAATAAAATAACTAACAAACAAAGAAAACACTGATGTTCAATAAATCTTTTGGCCTTTGGAGGTTTAGCATTTGCAGTTTTGACCCTGTAGGCCCATAACATGGTCTAAGGCAAGAATTCGGGTCCATTCAGTATGGTTATATTTTTCTCCACTTATCTTTGAATAAACAATAAATCTTCTGAGGATATTATTTGGGGAATTACCAACAGCAAAGGGAATCCATCTTTAATTTTCAGAATGAAAATGAAGAGAGAGTAAAGAAATCTTTAAAAAATGACTCTTCTTAGCTTTAAAATAAATTTTAAATTGTTCTATTGTGTATTTAAAGAATCACCAAGAGCCAAAAGGAATCCCTAATATTTTCAGTTATGGGGGAAATAACATACCATAGAGTTATTGTGAATTTGCAAAAATCTGGATTTTTTTCCTCTTAGATATAAACGTTCACTGTGTTTATAATGGTATTAAGATAAATTTATTTTTTTTAGTTTTAACACAATAAAAAAAATGACTGCTTAATAGAGTCATATATGTATAAGGATGAATCTATAAGCATCACTTATATAATATTGCCTTACTAGAGCTGTTGCCAGGATGGGCACAATACATAGGTGTTTTGTTGTTGTTTTTGTTTTTATTCCTAATTTTTAAAAATTCTATTAACTAAAACTACAATTAACCAGAATATGAGCCAGCTGCTTTTAGGTAGAAGGTAAGGGACTAAAAAAGGTGAATAGGAAACTTTTGCAAAAATTAACTAAATTTCTCAAATATACCATTACAAGAACACATTTAATCTGCTAAAATTTCTATGTCTAAATCTTTAAAAGTGAGATTGAATTTCACAAAAAAGTTACTTTTTGTCACTATAGCATCTTGATAATCAATAAAATATTAGGGAACATTCAGTACACTTAACTTAGGCAAGATTATGAGCCAATGTATTTTAAACAAATGTTTATTAGAATTTAATATAGTTATTGCTATCTAATATTTTATCAAATCTTACATTAGTTCAGCATAAAAATTAATATGGGAAAGGTTAGGGGTTTTTTTTGATCGTTTGGAATTTTTTGTTTTCCTAGTTTCTCATCACTATAGAAATAACCTAGAAAAAAATAACCCCTCTTCACTCAAAAGGAAAAGTATATCTTTATTGTCACCCATGTAAAAGATATGATCTCTTTGAAATAACAACTTTGGGAACTGATTGTGCTCAGAAAAAAAATATGCATTTTACTAAGATTTAACATCTAATTCTAAATAGATGAGTTTCTAGAATTTATTTGGGTCATAAAAATTAATCTATTCAAAGAGAAACATAGGGAATAAATTAATAGAACACTTGTTCACTGTCATAACTCATGTGGGTTCAAAAAGCATGATGGATTCTTAGTAGAGAGTCAAAAAGGACAGTGATGTCTACAGGTAAATCAGGAACCAAGCCTGGTCCAGGTTAGCACTGATATCCCAGGGGCTCACCCAGGGATAGGGGTAGGAATAAAGAAGTGTTCAAAGAAAGTATCTCCAAGAAAGTGTGACATTTATAGTTACGTGGGTTACATTTATCTGTTTTTCAGTGAAAACATTCTTTATTGGTAAATAGACGCTTAGAACTTTTTTGATGACATATGTCATGCAAAACAATTGACCTCACACACTTGTCTAACTGTTCATTTGACATAATCTTTTTGAAATGATTATAAATTTTAGAAGGTACAGTGACTGGAGTGGTTAATTCAGGAAAGCAGCTCTAAATGAAGCAAAACACTATGTAGCACTGTGATCCAACAGATTGTTCTTTCTCAGAATCAAATCCTAGCACCTGCCTTCATAATAATAATAACTTATTGAATGTCTACCATGTAGCATGGTTTGTGCCTTGCACTTATATAAATTTAATATTCCCTGCAACCTTATGAGACAAGCACTACTGTTGTCTTTATTTTCTAGATGGCAAAAAACAAACAAAAGGACAGGGAACCACTGTTAGGGAGAGGAGCGAGCAAGTGTCACACCGGTTGGCAACGTCCCGCTAGTGCAATGAATTCTAACAAGACTGGGACTAGGTGGAAATTCAGAAGTGTCTGGGGACTGGTGGGGCATGGAGGCAGCAATGCTAAAGCACTAAAACCTCACCGTTGTTCATGGGAGGATGAGAGGTATGGCTAACAGAGATGGTTGAGTGCAAAGGAGATCCTCAGGAATCACCTTGGCACTTGGTGTGGTTGAGTACCTAATTGAAGTTCTCAGTGCAGCGGCCTAGGGACAGAGACCAGCCACTGATGCATATAGTAGTCGAAACCAACAACATCTTCCTTAAGACAATTAGCAGCCTTCTATGAAGATACCTACTATGGTCATAAAGTTTCCTAAGAGTAATAGATGCTGGGTTTCATAAAAATAAAAATAAGTTATGTCATGAACTTGATTTTTTTCCCTAAGTGTTGTTAAGTTGAAAAGAGTTTGAAAGTCTTAGGACTTCTTTCTGTTCCTCTGTTTTTTACCAAAGCAGATGTTCAGGATCAAAAATTATTAGAATATAAATCAATGGGTTCTGGTCATTGCAAATAACATGCAGGATGCAAGCTATCTTTTTCTTTGACTAAAATTCAGATACACTTTTAATTTGGCAAAAGGTGTTTCAGCCAGGCATTTGAAGGACAGATGCTATTTGGCAGCCATCAACACACCATATCAAGCCTCTTCCGAGTCCTTTGTGAGCGTGTTGATGCTTTACTAGTGCATCACATTTGGACCTAACACCTGTGATAATTTCTCATCCATTTCAAATTATGTCCACTAAAATTTTTGGCATATCAGCTACCAGCCTGAGTTATGACTGAGTTTTAAAGGAGTTGAGACCTTTCAGAATAAACATTACACATTCATAACATTTGGATCTGTGGTTCGTTGAGCTAAACTCCATAGCAGTGGCTTTTAAGAATCTCTGTGTAATGCAGTCCTCTTTTTTCCCAGAAGCCCCCTCTTGGTGGCTCCCTGAGGAACTCTTAGCCCACTGACTACCCCAACATGCCAAAAGCCCGAAATCTTTCTTGGTCACTCACCAAGCAACTGTGAAAAAGCAACCAGGGCAGAAGAGAAAATATGTCCCTTGTTAAGCGTAAGTCAGTTCCATTCCTTTATCCACCAAATATTGTGTATTATCTCTGCATTATATTATTTTTTCTGAGAAATGTTCTACTCAATGAAGCAATATTCTTCCATCGTCAGTTTCTGGGAGAGTGTGATTAAACTAATGGGCCTATATGTTGAAGTCAGGAGGAGGTATTGTACAATATAGATGAAATAGTCATCTGTTTGTTTTACATTCTATGCATTTTTAATAAGCAAATCCCCATTTACAGGAATTAAATGTTCCAGATATTGATTTCAGAGGGATAATATATAATATGAAAATAAAATTCAGTAACATTATGTGATGATGTGTAATTCAATATAGCTAGACCCCTGGAAAGTGAAAAATGATGCTATTCCTATTGAAATATTTTAGAAAATCAAATTCCATTCCCTCAAGTACATTATAATAAAATTGAAACAATGTTACATGATTTATAGTCTTCTAATTCCAGTTTTAAAGGGATTTTCATATCAAAAACAAGGGATTCTTTGCCCCTTTTTACTCAATCACATATATATTCTGTAATGACATAAGAAAAATCTACAAAAGAAGTATTATAAAGCAGTTGTAACTTGCCAGAGGTTACACAACATAGTAATGGAGACAGCCAGGTTTCAAACTCGAAAATCAAAAGGTTTCCTCTAACTGCTAGACCACTGTCCTCACCGTTAGACATCCAGAAATGGCAGGAGTGGGGAGACCAATGTCCATGAATGGTCATGAATTTGATTTATGAAATCTTGACATATGCTAAAGTGACCCAAGAGGAGCCTGCTCCTGGAAAATCCGTGTTTTGTAATTTTTTCTGTTGTAAAGTTGGTACCGAAGGATCAAGATTATTTTAAGGTAAAAACAAGAATGGTTGAACAATGCAAAAAGGAGTTTTTACTGCTAAAATAGATGACATTTGTTGCCTGGCTACAATTCGTTTTAAGATGACACAAAATGGTGTTACAGAGACCATAGAGCTTTCATAAGGAAGCAAAAGCTCTTGGTCGCTTTTTCTTTAAGTGACTTATCTTTAAGAGAAGCTGAGCTTAATCAGGAATGCTTAGAAATGGCTGCAAGGACAGATCATTTTAGAGTAAGAGGTTTTTGGAAATGAAAAACTGAAGAAAAACTGGAACTAGAGCAATACAAAATTCAATCTCCTGCCGAACCCTGAAAGAATCTTACTGACCCCTCAAAAGCACCCACCTCTCTCTCTCTCTCCTCCTCTGAAAAGGTAACTCAAAATTAGAAACTTGTAAATAATGGAAATATGAAGCTTCTTTCTAACTTGCCAGCTGTGACAGCTTGTCAAAATATTTGAAGTACAATGATACGGTTTTTATTTTTAACAACTTTTTGTCATAAAAATAATACCTGTTTACTGAATAATAATCTAACATGCAATAGTATGTAAAGTATAAAGTGAAAATGAGACATCACCACGTCTCCCTAGAGGTAACTTAGCCTTCCTGATCTCTTTTTTTTTCCTCTGATTATTTTTTTAAATTTTATTTTATTATGTTATGTTAATCACCATACATTACATCATTAGTTTTTGATGTATGTTCCATGATTCACTGTTTGCGTTTAACACCCAGTGCTCCATTCAATACGTGCCCTCTTTAATACCCATCACCAGGCTAGCCCATACCTCCACCCCCCTCCACTCTAGAACCCTCAGTTTGTTTCTCAGACTCCATAGTCTCTCGTGGTTCATCTCCCCCTCCGATTTCCCCCCCTTCATTTTTCCCTTCCTACTATCTTCTTTTTTGTTTGTTTGTTTAACATATAATGTATTATTTGTTTCAGAGGTACAGATCTGTGATTCAACAGTCTTACACAATTCACAGCGCTCACCATAGCACATATCCTCCCCAATGTCTATCACCAGCCACCCCATCTCTCCCACCCCCCTCCACTCCAGCAACCCTCAGTTTGTTTCCTGAGATTAAGAATTCCTCATATCAGTGAGATCATATGATACATGTCTTTCTCTGATTGACTTATCTCGCTTAGCATAATACCCTCTAGTTCCATCCACGTTGTTGCAAATGGCAAGATATCGTTTTTTGATGGCTGCCTAATATTCCATTGTACACCACACACAAAAATAGACTCAAAATGGATGAAAGACCTTAATGTGAGACAGGAGTCCATCAAAATCCTAGAGGAGAACACAGGCAGCAACCTGTTTGACTTCCTGCTCTCTTTAAAGCACATATAAACACAAATATTTATTTATATAAATAATATCATTCCATCTACCTTTTCTCTAACCTACTTTTAAAAATAATAACAGATCATTAATATTAAAGGTTTGGCTTCTAAAAATTTTGAATGGTTTAGACTAAGCTGGAATTATTTTAGACAGATGCCGAAGAGCTCCAAGTGGGACAGCTCTAGAGAGATTGGGTACTAAATTAGTTTGCTTTTAACTAAGTGAACACCAAAGACTTTAAGAAAAAGACAAAAGGTAACAAAATTGATACACTGAGACTAATTCTTCTATCACACCACATTTAGAATATCAAATAAGTTATTAAAGGCACAATTGGGAAACTAGTTTCCAGATAACTAGATTTGCTGGTATATTTGACATAAAAAATGGGATTAAAAAAAACTTTCCCAAACATGGAAGTAAAAGAGAAAGAAGGCAAAGCATTGCCTTTCCAGGTATGAAAAGGGTTTTTTTAAAAGCATTGATTTTGTTATTACTAACAGAAATGTGTGTGTGAGAGAGAGAGAGAGAGAAAGGGGAGAGAGAGCGAGAATGAGAGAGAGGGAGAGAGATTGAGTGTAATGTAGGTGTGGTAAATTAAATTAATGGTCTTAATTCTTCACTCTCATATAGTAGTGTTGTACATCCATTCCTCTCCATGGCCTCATAGTGGGATGAGTATACCTCCCACCTTTTGACTCTTGGCTTGCTTATGTGACTTGCTTTGTCCAATGGGATGTTAGCTTATGTAATCTGAGCAAAGACTTGAAATGTGCTCGCAAGGCTGGGCTTTCTCTCTTGAGCTTCTAACATCTATATGAGAACATGTCCTGAAATACATAGAGCAGAAGTGCACCTATCCTGTAGCCTGCAGGCGAGCTCAGCTGTACTTAGCCTAGATCAGCTGAACCCAGCCAACCTATCCTTGTTTGTGCTGTAAGCCATCAAGTTTTTTGAATGATTTGTTACACAGCATTATGGTTGCAATACTTTATTTATTGGTAGTTATAATTGACTCCAAATAAAAACTTGTCTCAGCTTTAAACCCTGAAGAACTCTTCTTTTGGACTCTGCTGAGCTATTGGAAAAATTGGGAGAAAGATGATGCTGACCCGAGGCAGACTTTGCCAATGTCAGAGCAAGATTTGGGGAGCTTTGAGAGCAAAATCAGGATGCTCTTTCTAGTAAAAGCAGCCATGATATGCATGGCCACAAGATAATTGGCATAACTGTGTCTTTGGTGAATGAAGCTAACCTTATAAAATAAAACTATTGAGGGATAAAACCAGAGTCCAGTTGAACTCCTTAGTGTCACAACCAGAATTATAGCCATATGTAAAAGCCTTACATGCTCCCAAATCTTACCGGGGCTTTGATTTATTCAAACGTCCTTCCTCAGCTGTGAGGACTTACAGAAACTGAGGAACTGACGGTCACCCTCAGATTCCATCATTTAGAGTCATACTAGCCAGTAGGGTAATTGCTAATCACATGTGGCTATTTACCTTTAAATTAAATAAAATTAAATGAAAATTTCAGTTGCTCAGTCACACTAGTCACATTTCAAATGCCTAATAGCCATATGTGGCTAGTGGCTACCATATTGGACACCTCAAATATAGAGCTCTTTCATCATCGCAAAATGTCTATTGGGCTACACTAACTACAGGCTAGAGGACCCATTCATTACTCATCTCTTCCAGTCAGGAGGCTGAAGTCATTTGGGATTGGGGCAAAAATTTTGTAGGCCCTTGTTTGAAAAGGGAAATGGCCCAAAAGAAGGGGGTAATCATAAAGTGTGGGATCTCCATATGGAAGTTACTTTATTTGATATAAAAAATCAGATATAGATTATAATATATAGATATAATAAAGATATTGTAAAAGCTGTCATTTCACCTACTTTATCTATAATTCAACCAAGCTTAGTCTTCCAGATAGGAAAGACAGAACTAAAGCTATTGTGGCAAAGAAGGAAGGCAGAAGAGACCTTAATCTCTGTAATTGCCAATCAGCTAAGACTTGTGGGATCGTGTACTTTGAGTAATTCAAATTTCCAAAGGCTATCTGAATCTTAATTTTATTATTGTGAGTACAAGCCTAACATATACTTCTGAGTTTAACTAGGTCTTGACTTGCTTGCTGCATTCCGTTTGCATAAGGGACTGAGGAGCTTCTTTAAAAAATAGTGTCCTATTTGGAACACCAAAAGCAGAGAGACCAAAAGCTGACATTCCTCTTTTGTGACAGCTTAACATATGCATTTGGCTCCTTAAGAGTGATAGTGCAGTGGGAATAACAAGAAACCATCCATTATCCAGAAGGCATAGCTGTGCTGAGAAACAAGGGTTGGAAGCAAGAGAAGGAGAATAAATCTGGTAGTAAATACAAATCTTATTTTTAAACATATATGGGAAACGTGCTATGATCTTCCAGAAATAATCTTGGGAGATAGTGCACAAAAGGCTGAGATTTCACACTAAGTGGGTGCTACACATCCTGTCTTTCAGAGCTGGCCTCCTTAATGTCTTCTGCCTCACATGCACTACTAGAAATTTGCCCTTCCGTGACAAGAGGTGTGTCTGTGTCCTTTCCCCTGGAGCCTGAGCAGGCAAATAGAATATGGCAGAAGAGAAATTTTGTGATTTCCCACCCTCAGTCATGAAAATGTCATGCACTTCTACCTTGTGTTTCTCCCTTGTTCTCTTGCGATACTTGATCCTGAATCACACTGTGAGGAACCCCAGACAGCCTATGTAGAGACTCGTGTGGGAAGGAAATGAGTTCCCAAGCCCTCAGTCCCAGCTGAGCTCCTAGCACACTCCCAACTAACAGCTATTACTTACTCAGCCATGGGAGTGAGCCATCTTGAAAAGAGACTCTCCATCCCTCAAAAGAAGTACCAAGTTGATGGTATATAGAACTGAGACAAACTGCCCTATTAAGCCCTGGCCAAATTGCAGATTCTCGAGCAAAATAAATGATTATTGTTGTTTAAGTCACTACATTTTCAGGAGGTTTCTTAACAAACTTAGTGGCTAAAAACAACAAGTTTATCTCACCTCTCTGTAGGTTAGAAATCCAACATGAGTCTCACTGAGCTAAAATCAAGATGTTGGCAGGGCTGAGTTCCTTTCTGGAGGCTCCAGGAGTTCATTTTCTGGCTTTTCCATCCTCTAGAGGCTTCCCACATTCCTTGGCGCATGTCTCCTTTTCTCCATCTTGAAAACCAGAAATGGTTTGGATTTCTTCTCTCAGAGCATCACCCTGACCCTTGCTTCTGCTCCCCTCTTCCACATTTAAGGACCCTTGTGATTACATGGGGTCCACCCAGAGAATCCAGGATAATCTCCCTGTTTTAAGGCTGGCTGATTAGAAAACCTAACTGCACCTGCAACCTTAAAACCCCTTTGCCATCTTACCCAACATATCTACAGGTTCTAGGGATTAGGGTGTGGACATCTTCAGTGGGGGCATTACTCTGCTACCACAGTATAAACAAGAATCATTGAAATCTGCATTATAGTTTTAATGTAACTGTTACATTGGTTAATGGCCTCTAAAGATAACAGCTGAGGCACCCCATCCATTGAGATCTAAGAGCAGTTGGTTCAAACATCATGTTTAGTCAGGCCTTCACATTCTTTCAATTGTGCCAGGAATTCTGGTGGAGGAGAGGATGCCTTACATTGTTCATAGTCACCTCTATTTTTATATTCCCATGGCTCCTAAATTTGTCAGGTTTATGAATTTTCTCACCATCCCACACATAGTGTCCCTGCTCTGTACTATATCTCACTTAGATATAGCATCCCCCCTTTCCTGGATTGTCACAAAAGAGCAAAGCAAATCAAACCAAATATGATAAAAAATGAAGCACGCAGAAAGATTTTACTGAAAGGGTGAGGCGATAGAAGGGGGTGCACATCACAAGAGAAATTTCAAGTTACACTTTACACATTCTCTTCAAATGTCAGTTCTGCCAACTCAGGTCAACCTCCCCACATGGCATAGCTCTCGCTTCTGGAGCAAAACGAAAGAAGATATAATCATCTTATTGCTTCAGGCAGAACAAGGCAACTCCCTGCAGCCTCTGACCCCAAGCTAAGCTCCAGGCTTCCTGTTATATACACGATGTTCATTGATGTGCCCCATTTCTCATTTCTCCTTCCGTCATCAATGTCTGTGAGAGGAAAGGAAAGAGAGAGGTCTCTTTCCAGAATAATGTAACAATACGGGATTTCCCTGTCATCCAAAAGTAGAGTGTCCCTATGAAACCTTCGATATGAGCCGACACAGGGCAAAGAAGCATTTACCAATAATTTTTAGGGAAAAATGTGTGAGCATTCCCAGACCCAAAAAAATCACCTCTCTTAGGTTTTTCTGATGTCTTAGGACACATCTTGCCAACAGATGCACAAAATAAATTGAGATCAAGCACATGTGCTCACAGACACGATTCAAAGCTGCGGTGGCTTGATGCTGAGAGGCTGAGTGTGGTTCCCTGGAAGGAGCTCGGCGGGACCACTCGCTGCTCAGGGTACACGCCGACTCTGTAACCATTCACTGCAAACAAACCTGACCGCTGTTTTCACTTTTCACCTTTTTACAAAAAAAAAAAGCAAAAATCCTCTTTGGATTTCTTTCAGTTAGCAAAAACAGGTACTAATGTAGGTCTTTCATAAGAGCAAAGTGATGTAACGCGGACTTGCAAACAGCAGGAAACACCTGTACCATTATTTCCCTCTACCCCCTTAGAAGGCAGCAACTTTACTGTCTGTTTTGCTTTCAAATATATTTCCTCCTACCTTCAGTTATGTGAACATAAGAGAAATATTTATATAACACTGATATTTAGGAAATCTTGTGAATTCAGGGATCTGGGGGATCTCAGGATAAATGTTTTTTCTGGGTTTTTTGCTCCTCATCACCTCATGCCCCGCTGTGACCTAGAGACCAAAAAGCAGACAAAGCAAGCCAAGCAAGGAGGCTGCTAATCAACAGGCAAAGTACTTGGTAATGTGTGCTTGAAAAACAAAAGGGGAAGTTCTTGCCAGGAGCTGGCCTCAGCCCAGAGCAGCGCGGTGCCGAAGACGGGAAAGGGTAACAAGCCCAGCTGTAAGCCAGGGTCTGCAGAGCACTTCAGACTTTCCAAGGAAAATTAACAACTAATAACCAGATAATACATTCTGAGCTCTGTGCCCTGTGGACTTCAGCTGCATTTTGGATAAGGTGAGAAAGAGAGGGAAGGACAGGTGGCTAGGGAAAGAAACAAACCTTCCACAAAGGCCACAGTTGGAGCGTAAACAGTCTTCTAACTGGCGCCAGAGGGCTCAAGACGTCACTGGTGTTGTGCGTATGCTAAAATTGTGTTAATATTTGTTTGAGGAGAGGTAGTCAGCTTTGATAGAAAATTTTAGTGGGGCAGAGTTATGAATAATTTGAAAAACTTAGAAAGACGGAAGCCTCGAATAGTATAAAAGGCATAGTGATGGCTGCACAGCAGGACGTGACTGGAAACAGGGGGGTGGGGGGGGACACCCACCTTAGAGAGATGAGCCCGGGCCAAGGAGTCTGGCAGAACTGGCCTGAAATCCTCATTCTACCATTCTACCACATGCCAAGGTTCAATTAACTCATTTGTGAAATGGGATAAATCTACAAACCCCTTCTCGTTGTGAGGATTAAATAAGATCATACGTGAAAATCACTTACCAGGATGCAATGTGTGACCCATAGCACATGCTCGGTAATGGCAAATATATGTTATATGTATATGTGTGTAAGTATAGATAATAAGTATTTTCCACTCATGGGAGTTGATCTTGTAAGGAGGAAAAATGCTTATTAGGATAAAGGGAAACATTCCAACTAGGTTTTATCTACCTCTAAACAGTTTTGTCCCAGATACAAGGCTAGACGTGATATTCAAGCAAAAAGAATTATACTTGCTATCACTTCAGAAGGACTATAAATACTAAACCAAAACAAACATTTTTTTTAATCCAGAATTAATTATAGGAATGAAACAATAAAAACAGCTCAAGTATCTATTACTATAACTTACTTATTGTGTATGGCTTATACATTCAAAATTCCTGGAATAGACCCAGCAGGGTTTTAACACAGAAATTTTAAATTGGACGCAACCTAACTCCTACCTGTGTACCAAAGCTACCCATGGGGTAGTGAAACTGCTATAGGAGTTTCTGTTAGGAGCTTGCCCAGCTGCCTTTTAGAATTGGCTGCACTGCTCAAAGTGTTATCTGTAGGCTCCTCAGCAGACAGCAGACCAACTCCTGGGGCATTAATGTCTAAAATGAAACCCCTATACCTAATGCAACCGAGATATCACTTCACTAGAATTTCTTCAAGTGCAGCTCCCTGTTTCCTATTAGTTTTGGAAAGTTAGAAATACTTTTGCTGATTTTTTTTAAGTTTATTTAACATGATCATCCCTGAATCCTCTTTCTTTTACCTCTTATCCCATCAAATCAACCAGCAAGCCCCACTGAATCTGTCTTTAAAACACATGGCAAATCCATCCACTCGTTTCCCAACTCCTCAGAGATCAGCCACCCGAATCAAAAACATCCTCATTTGTCACCTGGGCTAAGGCAATAGCCTCCCAGCTGTTCTCCTTACTTCCATCTCATCTCCAAAATGGCAGCAGTCTTCTAAGTGTAGATGCGTAGGTCAGGTTGTGGGCCCCATATGAAGCCCTCTATGATTTCCTTCTGCATTTAGAATAATACACAAATGCCTCACTCTGCCTACACTGCCTACTCCATGTGTAATCTGGCCCCTATCTCCCTCATCAAACTCACTTCCCATCCATCTGCCACTCAGTCCTGTGCTCCAGCCATTCTTGCCTTTATTCTCTTCCTCAAATACCCCCAGTTTATTCCCACCTAATGGCCCTAGTACTATGTGCTTCTATTGGGAATGGTGTTCTCCCAATGTCTCCCTTCTCTAATTACTTGTTGTCAATCAGATCTTCATTTACATGCCATCTCCTCAAAGATGCCTTCCCCAGTTATCCAATCTAAATAAGACCCTAGTCCACTCTGCCACATCTCTCTTTTTTCATCATTTTAGCATTTGATATCTATAGGTTTTATTTATCTGTTTGGTTTATCATTGTAATCCCAGCACCTACATCAATGTCTGACAGTATCAGATGGTCAGTCAATGTTCAGTAAATAACAAGAGAATGAATGAATGAATGAATGAATGGCAGTACAGGTAAAAAGGTGGTACATGAAAGTCCTTTTAGTCACTAAAGAGGCTTACAGACAGACAAGAATGTGTGAGAAAGAGACTCGGAGCACTAAATGGTATTCTGATTTAAGGACTAAAATAAATTGACTCCACATTTTTTCCTAAGCCTAAACCTACTAACACAATTTCCAAGTGGCAAGAAATTTTATCACCACCAGGTCTAGATAAGTAGCCTAAACCTTGTTAATAAAAATAATAGTTATAAAAACTTTCAACATTTAGTTGGAAATATAATGTAAAACCTATTAGCTCTTCTGTATAGAACTTTTTCCCAGTGTTCAGCTTATTTTTTCATTTTTGGCTTTTATTTCTCCCTTCCTTTAAACCTTTCAGAAACATTCTTTTCTGAATATTGATGGCTTTCAATTGTGGGTCAATTCCCAACTTTTAATCCAAACTTTTCATAATGAGATAGTGGGAAAACAGAAAGAGATCAAGGAAATAGGATCCCAAACATGGATTTGCCTCCTTGATTTAACCTATGTGTATTTTAAGGAAGGCCTCCAAATATGCTGCAAAAGTAAATAACCATGATACCTACCAAATGTTTCCAAAGTACAAAACAACACATGCAATTAAGAAATGAGATGAAGAAATGGGAATAAAAATGATGTGGAATCCAATGAGTCCACCTACCTGCAAGTAGCACCCCACATTCAGAATTTCACAACAACCAGTCCTACCACAGACTGCAGGCACAACACAGGTTTTTTGCTAGCATTTCCTCTGAGAAGCATGAACTTTGGCTTGGCTCACGCTTAAAACAATGTGTCTTTAGTCTTCAGTTTTACAAGTTTCTTTTTTTTTAAATTGACTTTATTTTTTTTAGAAAAGTTTTAAGTTCATAGCAAAATTAAGGTGAAGGTACAGAGATTTTTCATATATTCCCCACCCCTACACATGCATAGATCTGCCCCATTATCAATATCCCCCACCACGGTGGTACCTTTTTTTTATAATTGATAAACCTACATTGACACATCATAATCATTCAAAGTCCATGGTTTACATTATGGTTCACTCTTGGTGTTGTACATTCTATGGCTTTGGACAAATATACAATGACATGGGTCCATTATTATGGCAGCATGGAGTAGTTTCACTGCCCTAAAAATCCTCTGTGTTCCATCTATTCATCCCTACCTCTACCCCAATTCCTTGCAGCTACTAATCTTTTTATTGTCTCCATAGTTTGGCCTTTTCAGATGTCATATAGTTGGAATCATACAACATGTAGCCTTTTCAGATTAGCTTCTTTCAACTTAATAATAAGCATTTAAGATTCCTTTATGTCTTTTCATTGCTTGACAGCTCATTTCTTTTCAGTGCTGAGTAATGTTCCATTGTCTGGATGTACCACAGTTTATTGACCCATTCACCTGCTGGAGAATATCTTGATTGCTTCCAAGTTTGGGCAGTTATGAATAAAGCTGCTATAAACATACATATGCAGGTTTTTGTATGGATATAACTTTTTAACAACTTTGGGTAAATACCAAAGAGTGCAATTGCTAAATCATATGCTAAGAGTATGTTTAGTTTTCTAAGAAACTGCCTATCTTCCGAAGTGGCCGTACCATTTTGCATTTCCATCAGCAATTAATGAGAGTTCCTATTGCTCCACATCCTCACTGGCATTTGGTGCTGTCAGTGTTCTGGATTTTGGCCATTTTAATAAGTACGGAGTGATATCTCACTGTTGTTTTAATTTCCTTTTTCCTGATGACATGATGGGAGCAACTTTTTATGTGCTTATTTGCCATCTGTATATCTTCTTTAGTGAGGTGTCTGTTAAGATCTTTGGTCCATTTTTTAAAAATCAGAATGTTTGTCCTTATTATTGAATTTTAGGGTTTCTTTGTATATTTTGGACAACAGTCCCTTATCAGATGTGTCTTTTGCAAATATTTTCTCACAATCTATGGTTTGTCTTCTCAGTCTCCTAACAGTGTCTTTTATCAATTATTTCTTTCATGGATCATGCGTTTGATGTTGTACCTAAAAAGTCATCATCATACCCAAGGTCAACTAGATTGTCTCCTATGTTATCTTCTTGAAGTTTTACAGTTTTGAGTCTTGTATTTGGGTCTGTGATCCATTTTGAGTTCATTTTTGTGAAGGGTATAAGGTCTTTGTCTCAATACATTTTTCTTTTTTTTTTTGCATGTGGATGTCCAGTTGTTCAAGCACCATTTGTTGAAAAGACTATCTTTGCTCCAATGTATTGCCTTTCTCATTGTCAAAGATAAGTTGACTATATTTATATGGGTCTATTTCTGGGCTCTCTATTCTGTTGCATGATCTATTTGTCTATTTGTCTGCTAATATCACACTGTCTTGATCACTGTAGCTTTATAGTAAATCTTGAAGTTGGGTAGTGTCAGGCCTCCAATTTTGTCATTTCCTTCAATATTGCATTGTCTATTCTGGGTCTTTTGATTCTCCATATAAACTTTAGAATTACTTTTGTTGATACCCACAGAATAACTTGCTAGGACTTTGATTGGGATTCTACTGAATGTATAGATCAAGTTGGGAAGAACTGATATCTTGGCAATATTGTTTTCCTATCCATGAACATGGAATTTCTCCTCGTTTATTTAGTTCTTGGATTTTGTTCATTCAGAGTATTATAGTTTCCTCATATAGATCTTGTACATATTTTGTAAATTTATACCTAAGTATTTCATTTTTATGGTGCCAATGTAAGTAGTATAGTGTTTTTAATTTCAAATTCCATTTGTTCATTGTTGGTATTTAAGAAAGTAATTGATTTTTGTATAGTAACCTCACATCCTGCAACTTTGATATAATCACTTATTAGTTCTAGGATTTTTGGTCAATTCTTTAGATTTTCTATATAGATGATGATGTCATCTGCAAAAAAAAAGACAATTTTATCTATTCCTTTCAAATATGTATACCTTTTTTTCTTCTCTTATTGTATTAGCTAGAACTTCCAGTACAATGTTGAAAAGGAGTGGTGAGGGGGGCATCTTTGTCTTGCACCTGATCTTAGTGAAAAAACCTTCAAATTTCTCACCATTAAGTATGATGTTAGCTGTAGATTTTTTTGTAGATATTCTTTATCAAGCTGAAGAAGTTTCTATTACTAGTTTCCTGAATTTTTATTATGAATGGTGTTGGATTTTATCCAATAGATAAAATCTATTGATATGATCATGTGATTTTTCTTTTTTTAGGCAGTTGATGTGGATTACATTAATTGATTTTTCAAATGTTGAATCAGCCTTACATGCCTGAGATAAATTGCACTTAGACATTGTGTATAATTTTTTTTAATCTAAAGGTGTCTGAATACAAATTCACTAGCCATGTTAGACTAAATCTCCAGCAAATTGGGTAACTCTGTGCTTACTCGGAAAAACCTGGACTTGAAACCAGGCCCTTTTCCTTTTGTTTTCCAGATATTGCATATGCATTTCTTTGAGCCATGAATATTGCATAGGTTGAGGGTAGGGTTGTCTCCATTTCAAACTCTAGGAAAAAATGTTGCTTCCTGTTGGGAGAAGAGCCCATCTTTAGTAGCAGAGATTTAGGAAAATACTGTGTTCAAAGTTAGATTTGTTTAAATAACTGCAGTGAATAATTTCTCTGCTATTGATGGAAAAGAAATACCATATCAAGAGGTAAAATTAGTAACCATTTTGAATAGAGCATGTCCATATGAAAATAGTAGATAATAATTAGTCATTGGAGAAGGAGTCCTCATAAATTTTGCAGGTGTACACATAGCAATTATTATCCCTTTTGACCAGAATATAAAAATGAGTATATAATCCCCAAATTTTCATCACAATACATACTAGTAATGATACCCAGTATCCATTTACAAACTCTAGGACCAAATTGATGTGCAGCTTATTAACTTATTACAAGTAAATTGATAATTATAATGCAAGAATATATATAAATTCCCAAAAAAAAGATGTAAATAAGGTGCTATAAAAGTTTTCTTGGAAGGGGTCTATTTGAACTGGGAGCTAAAAATTAATTCTAATTATTATTATCATAAAATGATATGAGAATATTATAGAGTGTTTGAAAAATACATTGGAAAACACACATAATTCCAATACCTTTACAAACCTATTATCTACATTACATGTCTTTCAAGCATGTTTTTGCATGTGTACATATTTTATATATTGATATTTATATTGTATATATACTTTTTAAAAACTTTTAAACTTATTGAAAGTCTTTTTCTTTGTTGCCATAACTATCCTCATAATTATCACTTTTGAATTGCAACATAATATTCTATGAGGTAGCTTTACCATAATTTAATTAATACTTCCACTATTATTTGACATTCAAGTTCTTTTCAATATCAAAAATGTTACTGGAAGGGAGCACCTGGGGAGCTCCGTTGGTTAAGCATCTGCCTTCGGCTCAGGACATGATCCCAGGATCCTGGGATTGAGCCCCGCATCAGGCTCCCTGCTCAGCAGGGAGTCTGCTTCTCCCTCTGTGCCTCCCCCTGCTCATGCTCTCTCTCTCTTGCTTTGTCTCTCTCTCAAATAAATAAAGTCTTTAAAAAATGATACTGGAAGTAGACATCTTTACAGGTAAGATCATCCCCCCCCGCCGCCGGTTTCTTTCCTTAAGATAAATTTATAAAAGTGGAATTTTCAGATCTCTGCTTCCAAAAATTTTTTACAACTCCTAATATACTATATCAAGTTATTTGTCAAAAGTAAAATAATCCTTTCTCCAGCCATATTAGAGGGTTCCAGATTCACCTCAACTTCAGCAGAGAGACATCTATCAATTTGTCTCTCTGAAATTTAATAGGTAAAAATGGTAATTTATTCATGCTTTCATTTCCATTCTTCGATTAAATAGTGAGATTTTAACATGTTAAGTAATAATTATGTCTCCTCCCTTTTGTATGGTCTATTACAGTTTTTAAATGAGCTTTTCCAGTTGTAGGGAGATTTTTTTCAACAGAAAACCCAGACTGATGAAGGCACAAGCACATAATAAACACAGTGTACAGGGATTTGTTTGGATTAGAGAGTGTACAAGGGGGGAGGGCAGAAAACAAAGATGTATATCAAGCTGTGACCAAATCATAGAGGTCAGGGAAGGGAAAACAATTTCTTCAACAAGACTCAAGTATCCTTTTCTTGGTAGAGTTGTATCAGATGTGAATTAACAGTTCTTAAATAGGATTTATCCACAGTGGTCATCAATGACAACAAAAAAGTAATAAATCCCCAGTTTCCTCTCTTCCTCATGACTCATGAAACAATTAATTATGTTCTTTAGTGTCCAGGACAAAGGTGTGATAAAAATATGTTCATGTCTTTTTGCGTATGGTGAATGTATTCTTAACACATATTGTTTTAGAATGTCCATGTTAGTTTTTGCAATCACTGAAATTTAAATGTAGGATAAGTAGACAAGAATTCTAGCTACCAGTTGACAGTATAAACTAAATTCTATAACACGCGTAATGCAGTGTCATCCTAGTAGCTGATTAATTATCAGTACACAAAACAACTTTAAAAATAGTACCAGGGGTTACAGCAATCAAGGTCAAATAAAGTAGTGCCGTTTCAATATAACTACCAAAGCCCTCTTACTCAGAGTATGAAATTATCCCAGGCTACCTGACTATAATTTTTTTTATAACATATAATGTATTATTTGTTTCAGGGGTACAGGTCTGTGATTCATCAGTCTTACACAATTCACAGTGCTCACCATAGCACATACCCTCCCCAATGTCCATCACCCAGCCACTCCATCCCTCCCACCCCCCTCCACTCCAGCAACCCTCAGTTTGTTTCCTGAGATTAAGAGTCTCTTATGGTTTGTCTCCCTCTCTGGTTTCATCTTGTTTCATTTTTCCCTCCCTTCCCCTACGATCCTCTGTCTTGTTTCTCAAATTCCTCCTATCAGTGAGATCATATGATACTTGTCTTTGATTGACTTATTTCACTTAGCATAATACCTGACTATAATTTAACTTGATTTTAGTCATCCTCTATGTTTTCTTGTCCTGGGTGTGTGTGTGTGTGTGTGTGTGCGTGTGTGTGTGTGTTGGTTTTGAGATGCTTTTAAATGACATATAAATAAGCTTTGCTACTTTGATTATTAATTTCATCAAATAATATGTTTGATGTACAGGCAGATTCAGTGAATTTGTTCTTAATGTGCTATAACAGTAAGAATAAACATTAAATGATTACAGGTACTTTTTTGCACTCAAGTTTATATAATATACCATAAGCTTATCAAATCTATAGAAAATAGGATTCATTTCTGTGATTACCATCTGTTATAGCAGAATCCTAGGCCGTACCTCTTACTTACAGAGGGAAAATTTGTTATTCACTTAATACTGCTTTGTTTGAGAGGCTTGGTTCTTTATAAGAGCAGTGGGTGTTAAAGATGATAAGAAAGTGTAAGAACTCTGGCTTAGTGGCAATTTCCTGAGTGATTGAGAAGAAGCAGCCACTGCTCTTGAGCAAAATGAGTGGTACTTCTGCTCTTGATTTTTGCCCAATGATAATAACTATCAATACAACTGCATTATTGAAACTCATGCATGAAAAACAACATTATCCCATGTCTAAAATTCTAACTCCCTATTTCCTTTTTCCATCTTATAGTTAAAATGTGATTTTTTAAAGTAGGTTTTCTTGGTAATGTAACTCTGGGATATAGCAGGATAGATCATTTTGATAAAAATAGTATTTCTTTTATCTCAACATTTGCTATTTAGGAATTGGTTTTTGTAGTAAAATTGGGGTTTTTTTTGTTTGTTCTTGTTTATTTTTGTAGTTTTATATTGGCTATTTTATTAATACACTCACTTATTTAGTCTTTGCTGATAGAAGGTGTGTTATGCACATACCAACTAAAATATCTTGATAGAAGGTAAACTTTCAATTATCTGAATGGCCCACCTACATTATGCCAAATATCTGGGCACAGGAAATTGTTCTTAATTTCTATTCAGATGACTATAAATGATACCAAACTCAATCACTGTCAATAGATACCACTTGCATTAAAGTATTAGGGTCAATCAACTTGTAAGGCATCCATGAAGTGGACCCCGTTTGGGGAGTTCAGCATAAAAAGCGGGGGGGAAAGGCTGCTAAACAGTTATAGAGTCACCAAGGAAGAATCCCAGGGACAGGACATGGAATTCCTATGAATTCTTGGCTTTCTCACCCCATTTAGTCACTCATTTGCTTACTTGCTCACTTATCCAGTAAGTATATGCAGTGCTATTGAAACCAGACTTTGGTTTTGGAAATGATGCATTAGAGTGGCATTATTTAAATTTTCTCTTAGAGATAATTCTTCTTCTGCACATTTACCCTCCTTATTACCATTTTTGAACTTTTGGTTTGATTAACTTTTGACCGAATATATTATATAGGGCTTTCTGACTGGCAGGTTCCTGCCCTTTATGCACTGAGAATAAACATATTATTCTAAAAGTTACCAAGAGAAGAGGAGCAAAGAGTGCATCATCCACTTGGAGGATGTATTGAAGACTTCATGTAAGCCATCATATCCTGTAGGATTAACTTTCTATTTGTATTTTGCTATTGTTATTTTTGGGCATCCTCTCTCTCTTTCCCTCTCTCCCTTGCCTCCTCTCTCTCATTTCAACCAGAAAATGTTGTGCAGGTGTTATTCATCATTGAAAATACACTCTGTTACAGACAATTTAGTTTATGTGCTAGAGCAAATACACAGTTACAGACAATTTATTTAATGCAACCAGGAAGTTTTGGTATCTGATCATAGCTCCTCGTTGGAGCAAGAGGAACTAAGGACAACAGGAAATAATTTAGCAGGTCTGCATGCAGTTAAAGCAGAGGATAGGCAAACAATCTGTGAGCAGCTAAAGCAATACAGAAAAGGGAAGAGTTTGTCTATCTCATGGTCTGTACTGCCTTTGATCATCCTCCATTGTAGAAATTCCTCTTGTAGACAGATACAGAAGCAGAAAATAGCACCAAAAGAATTAGAAGTTTTTCCCTGTCAGAGAACAACAGATATATCTTAAAAGAAGTAGAACAGTGTGTGTTTTCTGGATGAGCCACCTATGGGAACAAAAATCCAGGCAGCAGCTGGGAATTGGTAGGACAAGAATCAGACCTTAAAATGGAGAAATGAGGAGAAAATGCAATAGTTTTGCAGAGTGCCGGAGCTCAAGCCAAGGTTGCAAAACAGGAAAGATCCTCCTCAGAACAGAAGAGGAAATCTAGGTACAATTTCAGGGATCCACCTGAAGCTGACACATCTCAAGACCCTCATCTACCCAAGGCTCCACACATGCATTGGCCATCAGGCATCAATGGCTCTAAATCTGGGCAGGGCTGGTGCTTTAGGGAGAGGAAGTTCAGTCCAGTAGTGAAGAGCAGGCAGGGACTGGCATTTGCCACATTAGTGTTATTATTTTCTTTTCAATTTCTGACCTCTTTGGGAGTAAGGCATATGTGCCACTGATCTTTCTCTAATGATAAATCCTCTTTTTCATTCATTTTGATTGTCTTCTTCATGAATGTTACCCTTGGCTGTGGTATTCTTTCTCTGTTGCTTTATTAAAAAATAAATCCATTGTGAGTAAAGAGGATAAAGGAGTCAACTAATTACTCTTCTCAAATGTTCATTGTAGTTCCAGTACTTGTTTACTTGGAATCTTTGTATAATAATCATAGGCTTTGATGTAGGCTACAGTATTAATGTACTATAATGTAAATATAAATTCCACTTGTATTAGAGAATTCCCTGCACAGGTACTTTGAAGTTAAAGAATCTGTGCTATACATTGTAGACTGAGTATTCCTTCTATATTTTGATATGAGATGAGTGGATTATGTAACATAAACAATTGATCCCTCTTCTCAAAGTCAAGAGACTGAAATTACCCCAAGAGAAAGACTTTAGTGTCTTCTACCTGACATTGACCACAGCTTCCAACTTTCTAGATGTACTGAATAAGTAGAGAATATCAGATATTCAAAAATCCTCATTCCTCTTAATTAGGTTTTAATTAGCTTTCTATGTTCTTTAATGAAGATTCAAGTTTTTTTTTATAATCATACAGAGTTCATGACTTCTGCATATTCTTAATGCCACTGAAGTCAGAATTTTACATAATAATTGGTTACTTAAAATGCAACAGCATGGTAGACAAGCTATAAGCTGATGACTTTGAATTAGTGTGGTCTTTGATAAGATTTTTATTCCACTGCCTTGGGAATCATAAACTTAGAAAAAATTTGTTTAGAATTGAATAATACCCAGTAGTAGTAAAAACTGAAATTCCTAAATCAAGTGACACAAATTTCAATGAACCAAAGAAATAATCACTGAACTGGTCCAAGGATTATTCTTTCCCTTCACCTCTGTCTCTACCCCAGTCCCATCACCAACAAAACATGTAAAGGAAAAAGAATACTCAATGATCAAGTGAATCCAAAATTATCTTATTGAAATATCTAAATTCTTTAAGGGTAAAAATTCTACTTTTGCCTGAAATACCATAATTTTCTATGAAGATGGTCTTGAGGTCTACAAAGTGTCACTGAACTAGTGTCACCATTCACTATTTTGTGATAATTGATCTAAGGTTGTGATGAACTTTGCCTTTGAACTTTATACTAAAAATAGTATGTAGGGTAAACAGAAAAAAATATATAAAATAGCAGATGACATGTTTTACTACCTGAGAAAACAAAATATGCTTAAGAAACCTATTTGGTTTATGGCGTACATTTGAATGAATATTAGAGCTAGTGATTATTGATACATTCTCCTTATTTAGTAGATGTAAAAAAATTAGAGACTAAGTAATTGGCTCAAAACCACGAAGCAATAGTTTTGCTTTCTTTAAAGCAAATCCAATAACATATGTATTTTTTAAAATTTCACTATGTATTAGGTGGGAATATGACATATATTCCAAAACATTAAAATTTCATCTTTTAGTGTTTTGTTTGAAAGTATTTCCATTCTAAATTTATTCTCATGTATTTTGTTTGGACTTTATTTTAATTAGCCTAGTTTACTGAGGTTCGCCCACACTCCAACATGGCTTTAGTGTTCAGGGAGGCAAGGACCTTCCTGATAGAACCATGAATTAGTTTAGGATCTCCAAGAATGAAGAGCAACCTTAAGTCAAACCAATTAAGGTCACATCAGATCTCCTTTTCTCTACAGGGAGAACCAGTTTTGAACAGTTCTGTCCAGATATTATGCTATTGCTGACCTATATTTAGAAATATTGAATGGATAAAAATTTCCTCTGGTGTTGGGGATCCAATATGCCTTCATAGATCTTGGTTCTTTAAGGCAGAGAGATATTGACTTCTTCATAAAAATGGTTTGAATAATCGAGTTGCCTCCTTTTCAGAGAAGAAGAAATGGCTTCCCTTGGCGCTGTTCTTAGTGCTCATCTCAGAGCATCATTTTTCAGTCTGCTTTGCCAGCTCAGATCTGCCCTGCTTCCAAGTATTCCTGGAATACCAAGCTTCTTTGTGAGACTTGCTATGATTATTTATTGACACAGTGCCTATATTTTTTATACCCAGAGACCTTACACTGCAAGTTAATATTGCCAGTCCTATGCCCTATGTGTTCATCTCCTTCTTTTTGATAGCCTTATATTTGGCAGGAATCTGCCCACCTGCCTCTGCTCCTGTCTTGGACTCCATTGGTCCAGGTACATTGCCCTTCCTGAGACAAAGCAGTAGCCAAGACTCACCTTAAGAGTAAGCAGTAAGAATGATTTAAAGATGACAAGAAAACCTGCCTTGCCCCAAAGCATCTCTCCTTTATAGATTTGTAATGTGACAAAGCTCACATTGGTGATGTAGCATCAAAGAACAATAGTAGCTGGTTTTACATAAGGCACTGGATTAAATACTTTAGATACTTTGTCTAATTAACATTCACAACACCCCCATGAGATAGGCATAATTATCTCCCAATTTACAATCAAGAGATCAAAGACTCAAAGAAGTTAATACCATATCCAGGTTAGCACAAATAGTATGTAGCAAAGGCAGTTTCATCCTAAGTCTGTTTGACTCTGCACTCAGTGCATTCTGCCTTGCAGAATGGAATCTAAAAGAACCTCAGGCATCCTTAAATTCATTTTTATTTATATGTAAGCAACATTTGGTATCTGGCCTTTAATATCTCTTTGATTTAAGCATTTTATCATTTCTACATCACATGTTCATTCACCCCTGACTGAGTGTAGGGAAAATTTATGTTCTTTACAAACCAACTGATTGAGTAAAGGTATAAAGCTATGTCATCATAAACATCTAATCCCTTCCTCTGTACCAGGTAACAGGCAATTAAATCAGAGTGATTTGTTCCAGGCCAGAAGCTCATTGACCAGCACAAGACATCTGTACTTTTTTTGAGCTTAGAGATACCATTAACACCACAGAGTCCCATGAAGGAAAGTTCTGCAAGTGATGGATTTAAGCTTTGTCCTTTGGGAGCTAGATGTGATTATCTCCATCAGCTTTTGTTCACACTTTTAGAGTTCATTTTTTAGTTTCACTTAATTGTCGGCTTCCCAAGCCTCAGAGAACTAACTCCGGGCCAAGCATTCACTTGACCAGTCAGCTAGTATTTTAACCCATGAGATGACACCACTGAAGAGTTTTCCTCCTTCTTCTTTTGGTAGATATATAGTTTTTGGTAGATACATCGAAATTTCTTTTACTTCATTTTAGAGGGCTTCTATTTTATTTTTTGTACTGTTTTTCTTAAAGTATTGCATATTTACTGTAAAAAAAAAAAAAGTGAAAAGAAGCATCCTCTATCCCAGGATGAAGACCTCATTTTAACTGCCAAGTACAGCCGTGAGAGTTTGTCTTCACCACCCCCGTACCCAAAAATCCTCCTTACTCTTGAAGTACCTGGGTGTGTTCTAATCATGCTGACATTTTCAGTCTTCAGAACTGTGAGAAAAAAAAAATTCTGTTGTTTAAGCTACCCATTTTATAGTATTTTGTTATGGCAGCCCACGGAGACTAAGACATATTATCTTCCAGATATCTCTCTTTATTTTCTCTTCATGTACTAATATCTGCTACTTTTAAGCTAAAATAGCATTATACTGCAGTGTGTTTTTAACCTTTTGTAATTTGTCAGTTCCAATAATGCCATACCATCTTATTATAGACCCCTGTCTTCTGCATCAGTTTTCTGGGGCTGCTGAAACAAATTACCACAAACTTGATAGTTTAAAACAACAGAAATGTATTACCTCTCAGTTCCAGAGGCCAGAGGTCTAAAATCAAGGTTTTGGCAAGACTGCACTTTCTCCTGAGGTTCTATGCTGAAACTGTTCCTTGCCTCTTCTAGCTTGTGGAGGCTGCAGGTGCTCCTTGCTTTGTGGCTGAATTACTTCGGTGTCTGTGTCCGTCTTCATATCACCTTCTCCATTGTAACAGCGTGTGCCTACCTCAGAACGCCCTCTACTTCTTTCTTATAAGCATACTTGTAATTAGACTTAGGGCTCACTCAGATAACCCAGGCTAAATGTCAACACTCAAGATCCTCAATTTAGTCACATTGTTTGCCCTATAAGATAATATTTACAGGTTATGAGGATTCAAAAGAAAATATATCTTTGGGGAGGAGTGGCATTTTTTTACCCCACCAAATCCATCTTCTGGTTCCCAAAGAATCACATCCATCCCATGTGCATAGTACATCCCATCCCAGCATTCTCCCAAATCTCAACCCATTACAGTATCAACTGAAGCTAAAAATCTCATCTAAATATTACTAGGTTGGAAGTCCTAAATCTCATCATGTAAATCAAGTATGTATGTGTCAGGCTGGATATGTTCCATCGTGGGACAAATTTCCTTAATATCTATAGATATGTGAAACTAGAAAAAAAAAAGTTATCTACTTTCAAAATAAAGTGGTGGGACAGGCATTCCCATTCCAAAAGGAAAAAAAAAAATGAAACTGCAGTCTACACCACTTATAATCATAAGCTTTTGTTTGCCATACTGGCCACCAGCAGTTGTACATTGCTTCCTAGGGACATGTCACTTCTCATAACACAGGGTCTCTATTTTGACATCTTCCCACCTTCGGGGTTGTTTTTAAAATCTTGAGCAAATCAAAGGGCCAGAAAAGCCTCAGAGGTTTGGAGGGGAGGACAGGGGGGAGTGCTAGATTCAGTTTGGGGTTTTTTGCTTAATTATATTTAAAATGGATGAAAGTTAAACAGCTTTTCTTGAAAGTCAGCCAGAAGCTTTTGATATGTTGGTGTCTGGGTGAGAGTCTTTGATGATGTACGAATCAGTCACACTAGCTTCTCCTGGCTTTGAAAATCCTGTAATCTATTCCTAGAGATTTGGCTATTTCTAGTGTGTTAATTGCATTGTCTGGCATGTGACAGACACAATCTTTTGCATACACAATATTTTTCATGTCAAAGCTGTATCAAATGTATTTTAAGACAATTAAAATGACAACTAAAATGACAATTAGAAGTACAAACTTAAGTTAAAATTCAACATATATGTTCCTACCATTACAAATAACTCAGCTGAGGTAACATATGGTTAAACCGAATCCTTTCTCTTTATGTACAACATTTGTACATGAAGTCAACATCTTAAGTCACAGCTCACTCATCTGCTTAGTAATTGTTTAATTGTTTCAAGATTGGTTGTGAGAGACCTCCCAATTTCAGAAATATTAAAAAGCAAACCGTGTATATCTCAGACTTAAGATGATGTGGTATTTCCACATAATTAAATATTCTTTTACAGTATCATTTTCAATGGCTTCATATTATGTTATTGTATGAATGTATACAATCTGCCCTTCCTATTAAACATTTGGAAGTTTCTGGTATTTCTCTAATTGAGGTTTACAATAAATATTCAGGTACTGAAATGGAGTTCAGGTATTTAACATTTATTCCAGAAAGTATCTTAATGGGAATTAAGGAGATATCTTGGACTAATGTGCAAATGAAAATACCATTTTTTCTCAATTTCTTATTTGTTTTCTTCTTCACCCTTATTTTAACTTTCTAGTGTATTCTTTGTTTGAATCAATTGATTAGGGAGTTCTTTAAGTCATTATCAGTTATTAACACTTTATCTATCTATCTATCTATCTATCTATCTATCTATCTATCTATGTGTTCTGTTAGTTTTAATGTACTAGAAAGACCCAAGGAAGGGGACTTGGCAGTGGTGAAGTGGGAGGGGAGAGATTAAAGGGGAAGTCCAGGACCATGAATGAGTGTCAGTGGAAGTCAGTCTTGCCCACTCAGAGGGCCACCTGAGAGTCACTAGGTGATGACCTTCTTAAATGGGCAGGTGATGACAGGTGCTAACAACAATGATGGAGGATGGGGGAAGGCAAATATTGCCTACTTCTTAGTATATCCTAGGGATTCAACTGAACAGCGTGCAAACTCTAACATACTTGCCACTACCATTTCTCTGTTGTAAAACTGTAGGTAGAAATAGTGAACATAAGAACGATGTTAGGGAATTAAGGAAGAGCTGTGGGAAAATGGAGGACAGTGGCTCGGTCACTGTATTCCTCAGTATGGGAGGAAAGTGACAGCCTAGAATTGTGTACAGAGACACACCTCACCAGGGCCAGCCATGGAAACTTCTGTTGAGAATAAACATTGTCAGGTCCATATATTTTCTCCCTCTCCCTATTATTTAAGGCTTTTAAAAAAAATCTTTAAAAAAATATTAAATAAATGAAGTCTGGGTTTTTTTCTTCAACATGTTGCCTTACCAAATGTTATGATTTATTTTTATCAATCACCATATCCCTCTATCCTTTCTAATGTATTCTGTGTTCTTTCCTACCTGCTTTCTGTACACTTATACTCAGATCAGATTCAAACAGATCCAAAGGAATCATGTGCAGAGGTGAAGTGGACAAAATCCCTGTGGGAAAAGCATGAAAAGAGCTAAAGGACATTCCACTGGCCCCCAGGTCTTCCTCCTCCAATTAGATCCACTTCTCCTTCGTAGACAGAATCCCAAGGGGGTGTGTGTGTGTGTGTGTGTGTGTGTGTGTGTGTGTGTGTGTGTAGTGGATGAGGCATCCTGGCCCTTATAACTGACCTGCAGTGCCCAGAAGGGTGCTCAGCCAGCGCTGTCCAGGCTCCAAAAGGAAGAAAGGAGCCCATTGTCTCTTGATAAAAGCCTGAAATAGAACTGCCCTTTTAAATGCTGCATGCCACTGTAAAAGCTCAAATCTGTTTTCTGACTTCCTACAACCACTGGGTCGCTCGGCCACAAAGCTGCTCTCTACGTTTGTCTGAATCTGCTTCAGAGTCCTTTCTTCATGCATACCAAGTTATATTTTTTCAAGGTTGAATCACATTTTTTGTTTGTTTGTTTTAAACTAAATTTAGTACAGTGTGTCTCAGTTCTTAATGGTATCTGCAACAATTCCTAAATTAGAAAGCTCTTCAAACTTCACCAGTAATGTGTTGTTTTCTTGCCTTTTTCAAACCTTCACACTATGTTAACATAATAATTAATATTTGTACAGTGCTTTACAGTTTACAAAATACTTTCAAATCCATAATCTCCCGAGAGGGAGGTTTTATTTGGAACTCTTTTGCCAATGCAGAGACTAAGGCTTGAAACTAGAACTGGTTTGTCAAAGGCTATACACCTACTAACAGAGTTGTGATCGAAGCTGGTCTTCTGGCTCCAAACATCATGCCCTTTCTATCACAGTGCTGCCTCCCCAGTGCCTGCCTGTGTGTTTTCACACTAGAAATTATAATTAGCAAATACAAGTGTTATTGTTTAACAGGTAGGAGAATAAATCTCAGTGTCTAGAAAGATGTTCCCACTGTAGGTTTTGATCAAAATGTATCATTTTGTGCCTGTTAACATGAAAGCAATACGTACAAAAGCAGTAGTTGGTGCTTTTAAAGATTTTAATAGCTCACGTTTATTGAGTACTTACGACGCTCCAAACCCTATACTCAGGGCTTTCCAAATACTGTGTCAGTTAATTCTCATAACAAAGAAAGTACTAGGGTCTTAGTCAGCTCAGAATGCTATAACAGAATAGTATAGACTGGGTGGCTTAAACAAATTATTTCTCACAGTTCTGGAGGCTGGAAGTCCGAGATCAGAGTGCATCTATGAGTGGGTTCTTGGTGAGGGCCCTCTTCCTTGTTCACAGATAACTGTCTTCTAGCAGTATTCTCACAGGGCAGAGAGAGGTCCCTTCCTCTTCTTATAAGGACACTAATCCTATCACTGGGGCTCTACCCTGATGACCTCATCTAAATCTGATTACCTCGCAGGGGCCCTTCCTCCAAATACCATCATATCGGGGATTAAGGCTTCAACTGTGAATTTGGGGAGGGGGACACACAGTCATAGCAAGTAGTATCATCCCCACTTTGTAGATGAGGAAACAGTTGTAAAAGATGATCTAAGTCACTCAAGCTAATAAGTGGTGGAGTGGGGACCTGAACCCAGGGAAAATGGCTCTGTTGAGCACATTCTTAACCACAAAACCATAGGGATTAAGATGTCTGGTTCTGTAATCAACCTTAGGTTAGAATTTTAGCTGCGCCAGTGACTAGCTGCATTAAATTGGGCAAATACCTAATCTCTCTGAAGCTCAGTTTTTCCATCTGTAAAATGATTAAACAAGTTAACAAAAACTGGCACCTAATTAGTAGTCAATAATTATTAGTATTGTTCAACTGATGCTACACACAGCTTCATTTATTTCTTTATTTCTTTTTTTAAGTTTTTATTTAAACTCCAGTTTAGTTAACATACAGTGTAATATTATTTTCAGGTGTACAATTTATTGATTCGACACTTACATACATCACCCAGTGCTCATTATATATATATATATGGAAAATCAGCTATGTATGCCAGACTCTTATTTCTCTGCACATGCAGTTTTTAGAACTTCCATCTCTTCTGTACCACCAAGTTCACCACCGTCCAAGGCTAACCTCTGTCCTGCACTGGGACAATTCACTTTGGGCCTGGTATTGTTTCAAGGGTTTCAAGTGAGTTTGTAACTCCAGCATCCTTTGTTTTGCGCCATTACTACCATTCAGTCTCCTCCTGAAATCTCCTTCTTCAAATTACCAGCATGTGCTTAACTGTTTTCTAGGGCTGTTTGAGGACACCCTCTCTTGTGCATGAAGGAAACCAGTCTGTTTCACTACAGACATCTCCCATTTCCACAGCATGATTTAAAAGCAAAGGCTTCTATCTCGATGGCCCCTCTTTTGTTCTCTTCCACTTTCTTTTCTGCTTATACACTGGATCATGGGCTGATGCCTCGGAGTCAGAACAGCAGTGCTTGATGGTTCTCTACACGTAAGTGAATTTGTTTCCGGGCTCCTTTGTCCTGACTGTCAAGTGTCTTTTCCCAAGATACTGTTTTCCCCGTTTGTCCTCCCACAGAAGTTACTTGGCAAACTTCCCCTTGGAAGGGCAATGTTTTATACACAGTATTGCAACTCATATAATGCTTTTCTATATGAATTTGTCCAGAAATCTAAGCTCAATGTCAAACCTGATGCCATTGTGCTAAAACAAATTCAAAATGCCTTTAATTGGAAGAGACAATTTATGATCTGAATATTTCTGTAAACTCAGTTCACACAGCCAACATGGAATACATTAAGAGGCATAAAATTGTAAATTGGACATGTGGATAAGCTTTATTGATATTATAAAATATTATGGTAAACATTCTGTCAAATCTTCTCATTTGGGGACATCACATTAAAAAAAAAAACAATAGGGGTGCCTGGGTGGCTCAGTCGTTAAGCGTCTGCCTTCGGCTCAGGTCATGATCTCAGGGTCCTGGGATCGAGCCCCACATCGGGCTCCCTGCTCGGCGGGAGCCTGCTTCTCCCTCCCCCACTTCCCCTGCTTGTGTTCCCTCTCTCGCTGTCTCTCTCGCTGTCAAATAAATAAATAAAATATTTTTTATAAATAAATAAATAAATAAATAAACAATAAAAGTTGTGAGTAGCGCTGATGTAATTGAAAGTTGAACCTCTTTGGATTCACAGTACTCACTGGAGACAATTACAGCTTTAAACTTTTAGCAGATGGCCAGAATTAAGTCCTGGTGAGCCTTTTCCACAGCACTGACACCGACATACAGTAAGATCTACTATTGGCAAGGATTTAACGTCACCTGGAAGTGAGCTAGTGGGGTGGAAACTGCGGAGTCTGACACTGATGTGGCTGTAACTTCAGCAGGATAGTGGCTTCCACTGGAAGTGCTAATGTCTCTGCGTAGGACTGAACCAACGGTCAGTTTGGTGAGACACCCATAACTGAACAGACTAGGGGAAAGTGATAGAGAGGGGAGAGGAATGAATGCATTGAATTAGTTACTTTGTGTAAAAAAAACCAGAATGTTCTTTAATGGAAAGATATTACTCTTAAACATGTACTGTTGGCACACCATTGACCTAACAATAATCTCTCACGGCCCGACATTGAAGATCATGAAATGAAAGGAAAAGGAGGGAACAAAGAATATTCACTGGGGGTTTCATGAAAATTATGCTGTGCCAGCAGCCAACACTTTATTTTTTTTTTAATTTTATTTTATTATGTTATGTTAGTCACCATACATTACATCATTAGTTTTTGATGTAGTGTTCCATGATTCATTGTTTGTGTATAACACCTAGTGCTCCATGCAGAACGTGCCCTCTTTAATACCCATCACCGGGATAGCCCATCTTCCCACCCCCCTCCCCTCTAGAACCTTCAGTTTGTTTCTCAGAGTCCATAGTCTCTCATGGTTCCTCTCCCCCTCTGATTCCCCCCTTCATTTTTCCCTTCCTACTATCTTTTTTTTTTTTAACATAAAATGTATTATTTGTTTCAGAGGTACAGGTCTGTGATTCATGAGTCTTAATACAATTCACAGCGTTCACCATAGCACATACCCTCCCAATGTCTGTCACCCCTCCCATCCCCCCCCACTCCAGCAACCCTCAGTTTCTTTCCTGAGATTAAGAATTCCTCATATCAGTGAGATCATATGATACATGTCTTTCTCTGATTTATTTCTCTGACTTATTTTGCATAGCATAATACCCTCTAGTTCCATCCACGTCATTGCAAATAGCAAGATTTCAGGGTTTTCTTGATGCCAAAACTTTAAAAAAAAAAAATTTTATTTATTAGAGAGAGAGCACACAAACAGGGGGAGGAGCAGAGGGAGAGGGAGAAGTAGACTCTCCACTGAGTGGGGAGCCGGAAGCGGGGCTCGATCCTAGGACCCTGGGATCGTGACCTGAGCCGAAGACAGATGCTTAACCATCTGAGCCACCCAGGTGCCCCACAGCCAGCTCTTTTTGAGTGTTTACTATATGTTGGGGATTGTATAGGCTCCTTAGATATGCTACCTTTTTAAATCCTCATAATGCCTTATGAAATAGATACTGCTTTTTAAGTCTTTTCTTTTTAAAACAGTTTTATATTCACAACAAAAGTGAGCAGAAAGTACAGAGATTCCCCCATATCCTCTGTCCCCCCACAAGCACAGCCTCCCCCACTATCAATACATTCCCTACCAGAGTGGTACATTTGTTGATGGACCTACATTGGCATTTAAACCTACATAAAAATCCAAAATCCAGGGTTCATTCTTGATGTTGTACATTCTGTGGGTTTGGATGAATGTATAACAGCATGTACTTACAATATTGGGAACTATTTATATTTCCATTTTACCCCTGAAGAGAGTAAAGCAAAGGGAGGTTACATAGCTGGTAAGTGGTAGAGCTGGACTGAAAAGAGTCTTCTAGATCTCACCATAAGGAGGTTTATCTGTGAGCCTGTGAGTGCAGTTTTAGGAGAGTTGTTGGTGGGGTAGGAGGAGAACCTGATTTTCTTATTAGCAGGAGACAGGCACTTAAGGGGAGTCTGTTATCTCTGGAGAGAAGCACATGAGGGGAGTCTATGGTCACCTACACATTCAGTTAGAGGGATGATATCATGGATGTTTCTCATCCAGGCTGTTTGTCTCCAGTATGCTCTTAACCATCATAATGACCTACCTCTTGGTGCCTCATTTGTTTAAACAGTTCCTAACTTTCTAAAACCATTTCAATCAAATACAATTTGATTGCCACGACAATCCTGTAAGACATACTATCCCCATTTTACAGACTAGCAGCAGAGCCCCAGAGAGATTTCAAATGACTTGCCAAGAATGCAAAGCTGGTTGCTGGTGAAGTCAGTATGAGAACTCAGGAATAGCATTCTACTATTAAGCTTAACAGTTTTCAGAGCCATTAATCTTTGGCTCAGGTTTCCACAAATGTGGCTGACGGAGATGCTTCATCATGTTTCTTATGGTCTTGAGGAGAATTTCTGTGGTGATTGATAAAATCCATGAGACCCTGTCATCCCCTCTGCTCCCCGCCAGCCCCACCCCAACGTGTGCTAGGCAAAGGTCATTGACATGGTGGTGTAATTGGACTAAAATCACTTGAAGCACCAGGAATTTTGCCATTTCTTGGTTTAACCCGATTAATATAACTGTTTGCCAGGCCAGAAAAGTAAGAAGCAGGCAGTGTAAGTTCAAGATAGAGTGAGTCAGACAGAAGAGCCAGACTGCTCAAGTCCTTAAGCAACATGTCACTCCCCCTTGTGCACAGGCAGAACATTTCACACACTGGTTTACTGCCCTCTGAGAGCCATATTTTATGGGTCTATGAAAATTATTTTGCTACAAAGATTCAGAAACATGAGTCCAGGGAATAATCTGCAGAATAAACTCCCCTGTGATATTTTCTAGAGCCAATCACTAAGGAAGTAAACATATATTGATCCAGTCATTAGTTACCACCAACCAGGATATATATATATAAAAAAAAAAAAAAGTAGCAGTGGTCTTTGATCTCATTTCCTACCAGTTTACAAGTTTCTTTGCTTGTGGCTGCTACTGTAACACCAAGTTAAAGCAATTTCCAGGCCATTATTGCTGTAAGGCAAGAATCATTTTCCAGATCCTGTCAACATGGCCTGAATGTGTTGAAAACTTCAGAGATTATTCAGACATCATCAAAAAGTGAATTATATGAGTGAGAGTCCCACGCATCGTGTGAGTCCTTGGCCAGGAAACCAGCAGCATGATCCATTTGTTCCTGAAGGCACTCAAGTTGTGCAGGCAGTCCCAACAGCCACAATGGTCACTCTTAAAAAGGACCCAACCATGGGTCTTTGAGAACTGAGAATGAATTACAAAAGGTTTTCTGTTAAAATTTTCTTCTCTTTAACAATCCAGTTCCTGCACTCTTTTCTATTAAATCAAGCAGATAGCATAAAGAAGAGACAAAAAGATGTACTCAACGTCAGTTGACTTCTTTTTAGCATGTTGTTTGGCATCTTCGATTCTTCCAGTCTTTTTCTTTTACATGTGTTTTTCCATCCATCTTTCTTTGTTTGATTTTCAACTGTTTGCAAATACCTCATTAATAATTGCCACTTTTCTGCCCCTTCTCATTTTTAATATGTTCAATATTTTATATTTTATTTCTCTTCCCTTGCTGCTTCTGCCACCATCATCTTCTCATTCTCTCTTCAAGTAACTGAGTTTGCACATGGTTTTTATATTTTTAAACAATCACTCCAATGATATTCCAACTGTCTCTGGAGAAAAGAATACAATCTTAAATATAAATCAGCCTGGGCCAAGTGAAAGCATGTTCGAGCAAGGCATTAAACCCCCCTTCTGATTTCTAAAACCTTACTGACAAATAGCTTAGGTCAGCGAGAGACAATGTGGCAAAGGTGAAAAATGATAGTATGAAAAGCCCCTGGTTATATCAAATTTTGCTTTTTATTACCTTGGACTTGCCAATAAATTCTGGGAGCCATGCCTTTTTAATATATTTCCTTGGTCTCTGCTAACTCCAACATTTGGCAGATGAAATTCCAATAGACTGTCTAGAGACCTCTTGCCCCAAAGGCAGCTAAACATCTCAATGGGTCATCCACAGAGCAAGAGCAATGAGAGTATGAATTCCAGTCTATTTCTACCCTTGCCATCTTAGCAGAGACTGCTTATATTTGGTAATATGTAGCATAATGTTTGAGAAACATTTTCCCTGGCTCAAAGCAAGTTATGCAAAAGCAGGAAAACAAATACATCTCTCCTAAATATATTACTACAAATATAAATAGATGCAGATATAGATATATATTAGTGAAGAATGAAGAAAGAATTGGAAACAGAAAGGGAAAGAAAAAATGCATGATGATTCGTTGAGCCTCTGTTCTGTCCCAAGTGCTTTAGATATGTCACTTCATTTAATCTTACAACAATCCTATGAAGTACTTACAACTATACCTTTTTTAATAAGTTAAGAAAATGGAGACATCAGAGAGTTAAGTAACTTGCCAATGGTCACCTAGCAAATGGTAATGTGATCTATGAATCCAGATTATGATGACGATGAAGAAGAAAAGAGGGAACATTTATTGAGCCAGACCCTGTACTATAGAAGCATTTCATATACATTATTTCATTTGCAGCAACTCTCTGTAGTAGGTAATATTACTACTTCCATTTTATTGATATGATCTGAAAGGGTAGCATAGGTAAAATGATTTGTTCAAGGTCACAGAGCTAGTGGGTAAAAGCTCCAGGATTTGAACCATAGCCAGCTGACTTCAGATCCCTCACTGCCAACTCCAAATTCACATGCTTTTCACTGTATACCCATGTCTCTTGATATTTGAAATGAAAATTCAACTTCAAAAACATAGTTTAGTGCCATATTTAAGAAAAATAAAGATTCTGTTTTAGATAAAATGTGAATAGCATGCTAATATAGCCCAAGTACTGAAAGGATTATGTCAAAAGATAATTCAGCACGTCTAGAAAGTGTTCATCAACATCTTGTCATCACTGCAATACATGTAGGACCTCTTCTTCAGAATGCATTGGGGGTTCAAGGTAGTATTGGTGGGAGGAAAAAGCAGTCTTAAAATTATAAGGTCAGCACATCCAGTTAACTGTATTGCTCATGCAAAATTAGCAGATTGCTGATGAACTGGATTAATAAATTCAAAGGGTTGCATGCACTCAGCTAGAATAAATTCCAGATGTTATGGCTTCAAACTGAATGAAACCAATTAACTCATTGTAATAAATCCCCTTTACAGGGTTAAAGCAATTTATGATGCTTACCCTTTCCTTTGATAACTATCCTAAATAATGCATATTTTTAAAAATATTATTCTAGTAATTATTTTCCCCTTTAACTCTTTAGATCTCATTATCTCTCACAGTGTCAACTTTGAATAGGTGGGAAAGTATGGATTTATAGGAACTTACACTAATTGAGTATTTACTGTGTGCCAGGCACTATGCTAAGTACTCTCCTTGCATTCTGTTATGTGAGTTGGTACTATGTAATCTCTATTAAATGGATGAGGAAACAATGGTTTTTTTTTTTTTTTTTTTTTTAAGATTTTATTTATTTGACAGAGAGAGACACAGCGCGAGAGGGAACACAAGCAGGGGGAGTGGGAGGGAGAAGCAGGCTTCCCGCGGAGCAGGGAGCCCGATGTGGGGCTCGATCCCAGGACCCTGGGATCATGACCTGAGCTGAAGGCAGACGCTTAACGACTGAGCCACCCAGGCGCCCAGGAAACAATGGTTTAATGAGATTAATTTTCCTGTGTCACATAACTAGAAAGAGCTCAGCTTCAAACTCAAGTCTTTCCGGCTACAGAGTCTGAGCTCTTAATCAGTATTCATTGAATTCATAGCTGGTCAGATGATCATGTTCAAAGGTGTGGATTAATAGATCATTGTCAGTATGGAAGGGCTATGTATTGTTCAGTTCTGGGTCTTACAGTTTAAAAGAAATACAGATCAATTGATGTATGCTCAGAAAAGAGCAACTTGAAGGGCAGAGGGTCCACAACCACTTCAGTTAAAATAAAAAAGGGATCTTAGGAGCCAGCAATGTTTAGCCAGGAGAATGGAAGACTTAGTATGGTCCTATGTTCAGATATTTGAAGACCTGCCCTGAAGGAAGTGAAATGAGCCTATGAATAGAGGGGCCCAGAAGAGATGTTTGCAAGGTTCCTTGACATTCTGTAATTCTATGATATGTTACTCATGAATCCAAGGAATATGTCTTAGTCATTTCACGCAGCTATAACAAGATACCATAGACCATGTGGTTTTAAGAACAAACATTTATTTCCCGTGGTTGTGGGGGCTGGAAAGTCCAAGATCAAGGCAGCAGCAGAACAGGTATTTGGTGAGGTCACTCTTCTTGGTTTGCTATTAGCCATCCTCTCCTTGTATCCTCACATGATGGGGAGCAGAGGAATAGTTCTCTTCTTCTTCTTATAGGGACGCTAGTTTCATCATGGGGCTTCATCCTCATGACCTTATTACCTCCCAGCAACCCCACTTCCCAATACCATTTCACTACTGTATCAGCACATAAATTTGGTGGGGGACACAGACACTCTCACTCCATAGCACAGTAGATCTGGTGGAAACTGCATGTCAGTCTAGCCTGAGGGAGAATTTTCTACTAGGGCAATCTAATGGCAGTAGTTGTGCCTTAGAGGCTTAACCCATCACTGAGATTTCTAGCATAGATCAGAAAAACACTTGACAGGACCTTTGGAAAGGAAATTCAAATATAGGGTGATTGATTAAACTGGATGCCTTTTCTAGACTGGAGAATCCATGAATTAACATATAAAGTCTTCATGATTACAAACCCCCAAACAATGTACTAAGTTTCCTGAGCCTGAGATCCCGTGTTTCCTCTGCTCATCTCAGGTAGCCTCCAGTAGAAAGGAAAGACTAGAGAGAAGAATTTATAATGACAGTAGCATCAGCTCTCCACTCTTGTACCTGAGTTCTAAAATAACATAGACAGGGTTGTAAGAAAAACCATGAAATTATTCACAATAGCCAAGAGGCAAAAGAAACCTAAATGTCCACTGACAGATGAATGAATAAACAAAACATGGTACATATACAATGGAATATTATTCAGTTTTTTTTTAAAGAATGAAATCTTGTATGCCACAATATGGATGAAACTTGAGGACATTACGCTAAGTGAAATAAGCCGGTCACAAAAAGACAAATATTACATAATTCCATTTGTTTGCAGCATCTACAGTAGTCAAAATTTTAGAAACAGAAAGTAGAATAGTGGTTGCCAGAGGCTGGAGGTAGGAGAAGAGGGGGAGTTATTATGCAATGGGTAGAGAGTTTCAGTTTTGCAAGATGAAAAATTCTAGAGATCTGCTGCACAACAATATGAATATACTTGGCACTACTCAACTATCTACTTAAAAATGGCAAAGATGGTAAATTTTATGTTATTTGCTTTTTTACCACAATAAAAAATAAAAGAAAATCCAGGCAAGAAATAATGAGATAACTCATAAGAAAATGTTTTGAAAAGAACAAAATTCCATTCAAGCTTTAGGGAATATAAATAATATCAACAAGTTAGAGAGGCAACACTCCTAATTTATAGGGAATCTTTCTTGGTTAAATGCAACTATATATGAATGTAGGTTAATGAATGAAAAGTTCAAATTAATTGATACGATCAAATTCACTTTTAAAATTCAGTAAAATCGGTCTTGGGTTGCCTGGCTGGCTCAGTAGGTGGAGCATGCAATCTTGATCTCAGGGTCATGAGTTCAAGCCCCACGTTGGGTGTAGAGATTACTTGGGAAAAAAAAAAATCAGTCTTAGTGATGAATACAATGAGAATGATAGAACCCATTCAGCAAATATCCTGAAGCTGGGGTCAATTTCATCTTTAGCTTTTCTCAAATGATATTTTCCTAAAGAAGAAGTCACTATAGTGGTGTTCTTTTTATATTTTTTCTTCTTTCAATTTCAAATACCCCTAATATCTTCTATATGAAACACATGCAAGGATACACAAATGCAAAACAATAGTTTAGAATCCCTCTCCAGGCAGGGTTACAATTCAAACCTTTGAAAAGAGAGATTTCAAATAATGCCTTGAGATTCCGTAGCCTTTCAGAATAGCTAGAAGTTTCAGAGAAAAGTCAAAATCACCCTTCTGATTGGCTTGTTGTTTTTGTACTTTCCATTGTGAGACCAACTCTTGTCTATATTTGAAATCAAGAAACAATTGTCTTTGAACTCCATGGATCCTTGATATCTTCCATTTTCTGATATTCACTGTCTTTCCAGGTTTCCCTTGAAAGCTCTTGGATTGAAATGTATAATTCTTAAGACAGTATTATAAGCAGTCATTCCTTTATGGTTAGAGGTGAAATATTCTGTCTCCCTAAGCTCAACCTGCCCTAATTTTCAGTTTCATGATGGCTAATTCCAGTCCAGAGTCCTTTCCTCCTGCCATTCTTGCCCTTGGTTGGATTGATTTCTTTTCCGCTGCCTAAGCTATAACAATTGAGGAAGTGTGTTGAAGGATAAACTAGCTATCATTCTAAATTGTACTTTATCAAATGGAGAGTTTTTTAAATTAAATTGTTTTAACTTTTTTCCTAAGCAACTGTAATTTCTAAATTTATGACTCACATATAGCTCTGTTATAACTTACAAAAACTTGTAGTGATGGAAAATTTAAGTAATCCTTTAAAATAAAAAAATCAGAGAGCTATCCATAAGATGTAGTTAGCTTTCTTGGTCCAAAGAAGAAAAGCATGAGGGAAGACAGTGTGATGGAATAAGGACTCTTCCTGAATGCTGCAATTGGAAAGATTGTGGTCAAATGGGTTTATGTCTCATGTTTAGAAAAGTATGGGAAAATTATTTGTATTCTCTTCAACCACATATTTTGTAGGTATTTAGCATTTTCTCCCTTTTTTTCTAATTCTCGCCTATCTTATTTTCTCCATAGTGATTTTCTCCTCTAACAGTATATCTTTGTGTGTTTATTATCAGCTTCCATATCACTAGACTGTAAGATTAGCCCGAAGTAAGAGTTCATTAAATATTTGTGAAATAAAGGAATGAATGAATGGTGAGACAGCCTTTTTTATTATAATTTATACTAAACTAAAAGCAATTCTATTGGGAAAACTTATAAAGCAATGTGTTAGGTACTTCTCAGATTAGGGTAAATGGAACACATTTAATAGCTTCTCTGAGAGGTCCACTTTTTGCACCAGGAAAGATGGATGGTACATACAGCCCTCTAATTGCATGCCAAAAACTGAAGCATATATTTTAATGTATAAGTACAGAATTTTCAGGGTTCTTTGGCCTATTTCTTTCCAGGAATGTTAGTACATGCTGCTCTTGAACACCAGTGAAAACACATGGGGAGATGTCTTTGGCCTGTCTGTCATTCTTGACTTGAATACAAAATAATACTAAATAAAATTTTTGTGGACTTACTTTTAATCAAAGTCAAATGTGGCAAGTAAAACAATATTATTATAGCATAATAATGAATAACCTTATTATGTTTTTAGGTACTTTTCAAATGCATTACAGTAATAGCCCACATAGTAAATTGGAATAAAAAGAGTCCAGAGTAGAAAGATCTTTCCTGGTTACTTCTCTGAATGATAATAACACAGTATAGATAAAATCATCCTTATGCAAATACTCTGAAAAGTAAAATATTACTGAAACAAATAACCAAACATATAAACAATAAAAATTTTTCTAGAAATAATTCATATACATTTGATCATTTTTAGGTGTGCCCAATATCATAAATCCTTTTCCAAGTCAAAACATGCCTTCAGACCCCACTATGCAACCAATTATACTTTATTCTTTTAGCAGGCACTGTGATGGCCTCACAAGTTTCATTTCCCCTTTACCTGGACAATATTCTAGTTTTCCTTCCCATCTCTGGGAGAAGCTCTCTTCTCCCCTGGCTCTAGAAGTCATTGATCCAGAGCTAAGAACATGACCCTGGCCAGGGGAATGAGAATGGAGAACAATACTGAGAATAGAAACGTCCTTGTTCTTGTGAGGATGCTTCTGGAATTGCTCTTCTTTATTTCTTTCGGTCATGGACAGGGACTCCTGTAGCCTCTGCAATTGTTGGCAGCCTGTTCATATCTGTATGAGTGATCTGACACTCCAGAAGGTAGACTGGAGAGGCAAAAAGAAAGTGGGTGTTTGACCCAACACTGTTGAGTCACTGAAACAAGTTTGTTTCGTGAGTCACTGTATCTGCTTCATTGTTAGTATCAGTGTAAACTGGGTATTTGGGTACTTGTCACCAAGCACATCCTAACAATTGAAATTCCTTTCTTCTACAAACATCTGCTAAGAATCTACTTAATGTTAGGCTTTTGTGATCCAAAGGTAATTAAGATCTCTTTCATACCCTCAAAGAAGTTACAATCTGGTAGGAGAAACAGAAAGTAAATACCAAGATGAGTTGGTAACACGGTAAAAGTGGTCCATCACAGATGCAGACAAGTAAGGGGGTGCGTCGTTTAAAGGGAATTTTAAAAATAATGTAATTGACTAAACATTAGTCTTTCTGTGATCACCCTGCACTATCAATTCTAAATAATGTCGGTGCAGCGATAAAATACTCCTCCCTGCCAGGAAGACCACTCCCACTGCCTTCAGGCCCCCAAATCTTGTATGCCATGGTTGAATGACTATTGATGAATCACCTAACTAAATCAACCTTGTAGCTTGAAGCTCACTCTTCACAGAAATAAGGCTTCTAAAGAATGCTGCTCTTTGATTGATGGAAACCAAAATCTTGATTGCAATAATGGAATAAAACTATCTAACTATATAATAATGTTGGCAACAGGGAGTGTTTCATTCACTACTGTATGAAGGCAACTTAGGAACTTACTGAAACTATATGAAGGTATATAATGGGATAAAGACAATTATATGCCACAATATATTAATGCTATGAAGTGGAGAGCTGATATATACTTCCAGTTTGTCCTTACCAAGGAACTGATGACATCTCTCAGCCAGGTGTGGCTACAAGAAAGACTGTAATGACTCTGAATGACTCTAGAAGTTCTTACTAAGGTAGTTTAATCCACTGATGCTGTTCTGTACATCTCCCATTCTGGCTGCAATCTTTTCTTGTCCTTATACTCTATCAGTGCTTTGTACTCTCACTTTCTGATGAATGCTTGCTCCAAGACTGCTTTAAATGTAGTCTTTTCCCACTGTAGTATGACAGTTGCTTCACCATTACAGCTTGGCTATTTCCTACCTGACGGATGCAGATTATACTGCAACGTAGGTACAAGTAATACGGCGTAGGAGAAGTGACACTGCTTAAGTCAGTCCTCACTGAGGAGATGAGGAAGAGCTAGATGCTGACAGGTAAGAAGGATTTGTGTAAGCAGGGGAGAAAGTGAAGGCATTGAAAGCTGAGGAAACAGTTTAAGAAAAGATACGAGAGTATAAAAATGTATTGTACATCTATTAAAAGACAGTAAAGCAGCAATATATGTGGCAGTATATGTGAGGGAAAGAAATCTGTTCTAACGTTGCTGAAAGATGACCTAACATAGCCAAAAGAAGTTGCATCTAGAACATCATGCTAATTACTTGAAACTTTTTTGGTAAATATTAAGGAGCCATAAAAAAGTGTGACCACAGAAATGATATAATTCTGTGTTTTGATTTTATAGTATATAATATTTGAACATTCAAAAAATATTTAAATATATATGTAAGTTATGAATAATGATATGATTAATATCTATGAAACTAACACCCAACTTAAATAATTAAAATAATCCTAATACCATTGCGTATGTACTTTGCCTTTTACTTTTACTTCCTGCTCAGAATTCTCTACTATAATGAATTTTGTCTTATCACCTTTTGCCATTTAAAAAGGTAAAAATATTTAGCACGTTTGTATCCCTAAAAATATATTGCTTGGTTTCCTTGGTTTTGAACTTCATAAAAATTATATACTACAAATAGTCTTTATTGCTTGCTTTTTTCTGTGAATATTATTTTTTTAATGTATCAGTGTACAGTTGTTATTATAACTATAGTTCACTCATTTTAATCATTGCCTAATATGCCAATGTGAATATATCACATTTATTTATCTATCCTTCTGCTAACGAATATTCGAGATTGTTTGTTATCACAAGCAATGCCTCCTGATGTACATAAGCAGGATTTTCTCAGGTATACCTAAGAAAGGAATCACTGAAAGTTATGTTTCTGAGGTTTGATTTTACAAAATAGTGCCAATATTTTTTAGTTAAAACAATTTAAACACTGGCCACTGGCGACATCAGCGGTAGTAGCATTTAGTAGAGTCAAACTTCTTTCTGTGAAATGAGGAAACAACAAAATGTTTGACATTTTAGTATTAATATATATTTCCCTGATGAGCATTTTTAATATATTTATATAGGATTATGTCTCGTTCAAGACCGGTCTGTTCTTTTGTCCATTTTTCAAATGAAAATTTTCATAGCTGTAAAACATTTTTAATTTTCTAGATTTTATTTATTTTTTATTAAAGTTTAGTTGACGTACAACGTTACATACATTAGTTTCAGATGTACAACACAGTGATTTGACAAGTCTGTATGTTACACTATGCTCACTGCAAGTGTAGCTACCATCTGTCACCATGCAATGCTATTACAATATCATTGACTATATTCCCTATGCTGTGCCTTTTATTCCCATGACTTATTCACTCCATAACTGGAAGCCTGTATCTCCCACTCCCCTTCACCCATTTTGTCAATCCTTCCACCCTATACACCTCTGGCAACCATCAGTTTATTTTCTGTATTTATGGGTCTGTTTCTGGTTTTTGTTTGTTTGTTGTTTTTTGGGGTTTTTTGGTTTTTTTTTTTTAGATTCCACATGTAAGTGAAATCATATGGTATTTGTCTTTATCTAACTTATTGCTCTTAACATAATACCCTCTAGGTCCATTCATGTTGTTATAAAATGGCAAGATCTCATCCTTTTTCATAGCTAAATAATATTCGTGTGTGTATATGTGTGTGTTTGTGTGTGTGTGTGTAATACATCTTCTTTATCCATTCATCTGTCAATGGATCCTTGGGTTGCTTCCATAATTTGGCTATTGTAAATAATGCTGTAATAAACATAGGGATTCATATATCTTTTTGAATGAGTGTTTTTGTTTTCTTTCAGTAAATACCCAGTAGTGGAATTACTGGATTATCTGGTTTAATTTTTAATTTTTTAATATTATTAATTTTTTAAGGAACCTCCACTGTTTTCCATAGTGCTTATACCAATTTACGTTGCCACCAACATGGCATGAGGGTTCCTTTTTCTCCACATCTTGGCCAACACTTGTGATCTCTTGTCTTTTTTATTCTAGCCACTCTAACAGGAGCGAAGTAATATTTCATTGTGTTTTTGATTTGTATCTCCCAGATGACTATGTTGAGCATATTTTCGTGTGTCTGTTTGCCATCAGTACGACTTCTTTCGAAAAATATCTATTTAAGTTCTCTGCCCATTTTTAATGGGGTTATTTGGGGTTTTGTGGTGTTGAGTTGTATACATTTTTATATATTTTGGACATTAACTTTATGAGATATATCATTTACAAATATCTTCTACCATTCAGTAGGCTGTCTTTTTGTTTTGCTGATGAAATAACCTTGATTTTTAGGCAGTTTTTACTTGAGATTTCTGTTCTGGGAGACAAAAAAAAATTTTTTTTGTTTTAATTTCAGCTTAGTTTGAGGCTCCTGGGTGTCTCAGTCAGTTAAGTGCCCAATTCTTGATTTTGGCTCAGGTCATGATCTCAGGGTCATGAGATCGAGCCCCACCTCAGGCTCCACATTGGGTGTGGAACGTGCTTAAGATTCTCTCTCCTTCTCCCTCTGCCCCTCCACCCCCTGTGTGCGCACTCTCTCTCTCTCAAAATTAATTAATAATTAGTTAATTAATTAATTTTTATTAGTTAACATACAGTGTTATATTGGTTTCAGGTGTACAATATAGTGATTCAATAATTCTGTACATTACTCAATGCTCATCATGATAAGCACACACCTTAATCCCCTTCACCTATTTTACCCATTCCCCTTCCATTTCCCCATAGTAACCATATATATATATCCACATCTTCTTTATCCATTCATCTATCAATGGACACAGGCTACTTCCATAGTTTGGCTATTGTAAATAATGCTGCAACAAACATAAAGGCACATACAACTTTTCAAATTAGTGTTTTTTTATTCTTTGGGTAAATACCCAGTCGTGTGATTACTAGATCATAGGGTAGTTCTTTTTTTTTCTTTTTTTTCCTCCTTTTTTAAAAAAGCTTTTAAATTAATCCCATTAGTTAACATATAGTGTTATATTAGTTTCAGATGTACAATATAGTGATTCAATGATTCCATACAAAACCTGGTGCTCATCATGACAAGTGTAGTTAGAAAAAATGGTCCGTGTGTACTGACTTTTCAACATTGAGATTCACCTAATGGCTTAGTGTGTCAATTGTTTTTAAATGTCCCATGTTTCTTAGGACACCTGGTGGCTCAGTCATTTAAGTGCCCAACTCTTGATTTCGGCTCAGGTCATGATCTCAGGATTGTGGGCTCCACACTAGGCATGGAGCCTGCTTAAGATTCTCTGTCTCCCTTACCCTCTGCCCCTCCCTGCCCCACTCACACATGCTGTCTCTCTAAATAAATAAATATCCCATGTTTCTTTATAAAAATGAAATATCACTAGTTGTATACAGAATTCAGTAAATCAAGCTCATCACTGGGTGTTGAATGGAAGTGTTGAATCACTATATTGTACATCTGGAACTAATATTACACTGTATGTTAACTAACTGGAATTTAAATAAAAGCTTTAAAAAATAAATAAATAAAGCTTGTAAACTATATTGATCAAATCTTTTATATATTCATTATTCTTATCTGTTTTATCTATTAATAATTTAAAGGATTGGATTAAAATCATTTGTTACAGGGCACCTGGGTGGCTCAGTCAGTTAAGCATCTGCCTTCAGCTCAGGTCATGATCCCAGGGTCCTGGGATCGAGCCCCACATTGGGCTCTCTGCTCAGCAGGGAGGCTGCTTCTCCCTCTCCCTCTGCCTGCCACTCTGCCTACTTGTGCTCTCTCTCTGTTAAATAAATAAATAAAATCTTAAAAAAAAACATTTTGTTACAATGAGAGAATTCTCTTTGTAGTTCTAATATTGTAGCACTAACTAGAACTGTAGTTCTAGTCTTCCTTTTATTTATTTTTTGTTATTTTATTAGACACATACAAGTTTACAACTATTATGATAGCTGTGTTGTGCATTGACCCTTTTTATCATTATGTAGTAACCCTTCCTATTTCCAATGGCTTTTAATCTTCAGGAATATTTCATATTCCCCAGCCTTTTCTTGGTTATTTACCTGGTCTGCCTTCCCAATCCTTTTATTTTCAATTTTTCTGTTTTCTTATGGGCATGTCTCTTATACATAGAACATGGCTAGTTTTGTTTTCATACTTAATCTAATAATCCCTATTTTTAATTAACAATCTTAGATCATTTACATTTATTATAGTTACTAATATGCTTGAACTTTTTTTTTTATCATTTTAGTTTACAGTTTTCCTATGCCTCTTTGTTCTCCCACCTTTTGAGCCTTTATGTTTTGGATTAGCAGACAGTATTTTTTTTCTTATTCCATTGTTTTCCATCTACTGGTTTGGAAGTTATTTTATTTATATTATTTTAGTGGTTGTCCTAAATATTTTACCATGCATGCTTAATAAAATCTAATGTTAATCAGTATGTTAACCATAATGATGATTATGGTTATTTATATAAAGTATTTATTTAGATTTATCTGCTTATTAAATAGTTTGTTCTCACCATTGCTGCTTGCATTTCTGACTGTCTCTTTGAAATCACTTGCCATCTTCTAAGAAGTATAAAATTTCAATATTCTCTTCATAATCACCTATTATTAGAAACTCTGTTTTGTTGTTTATTTGTTTTTTAATGTAAATGTTCCTATTTTATCCTCATTCTTAGAAGGTAGTTTTCATACTTATATTGAAAACTATTTTTCTCAGCACTTTGAAGATTTTATTCTATTGACTTATGGGTTCCATTATTGTTGAGAATCTTACTGTCAAATTTTTATCCTTCATGGCTGTTCTAGCTTTTCCTTCTGGCTATGTTAAAGACCTTCTCTTTATCTTTGATGTTCTGCAGTTTCACTGGAACTGTCTAGGTGTATATTTATAAAAATTTATTCTGTTGGCATATTGTGTGCTTCCTTTATATGTGCAGTCATGTTTTTCATCAGTTCTGAAAATTTTTTAACCAAACATTGAATTTAATTATTGCATCACCTCCATTATCTCTAGTCTTTCTAACTGAACTACAATTGTATATGTATATAATTAATATTCTGATATTATTCTCCATGTCTCTTAAATTCTCCGTAATAATTTCCATCTTCTCATATATACATAATTATATCAGATCTAAGTCTTCATCTGCAACTAATCTGCTGAATCTCATAAATTGTTTATGGATGGAAATGGAGAAGCAAAGTATAATTTAAGAAGTGTAGAGTCATTTCAAAGATACAGGAGACAGATTAGTTTTTTCCTAAGTAACTTAAATTAACAACCATTATTGTTATTCTGTTTGCTTTAGAATTTCTATAAAACACATGCTGTACAATTACCTGAATTTTTCACTTTAGAAGAAATTTTAACTCTCATCTTTCCAATTATTTCATTAATTTTTCTTTTTAAAAGATAAATAAAATGACATCTTTATAAAGTTTCAAAGTTTAGTTAAGAAACTTAGGTATTACTCAGTCATCAAAAAGAATGAAATCTTGCCATTAGCCATGACGTCAATAGAATTAGAAGGTATTATGCTAAGCGAAATAAGTCAGTCAGAGAAAGACAAATACCATATGATTTCACTCATATGTGGAATTTAAGAAACAAAACAGGTGAACATAGGAAAAGTGAAGGAAAAATAAAATAAGATGAAAACAGAGAGGGAGGCAAGTCATAAGAGACTCAACTATAGGAAACAAACTGAGGGTTGCTAGAAGGGAGGAGGTGGGAGGAAGGGATAATTGGGTGATGGGCATTAAGGAGGGCACTTGATGGAATGAGCACTGGGTGTTGTATACAACTGATGAATTATGGAATTCTACTTCTGAAACTAATAATACAGTATATGTTAATTAAATTGAATTTAAATTTAAAAAATTCTTAAAGAAACTCAGGAGTCAGCACCGTAACACATTTGAAAACCCACTGCATTGATTTCTTTGATGTGGGTTCATCTCTCAAGCCATCTCCTGACTTTTACCCACATCTGTAAGAGGGTATGCATGAGCTAACACAAGGCCAACACCATGTTCTGCGAGTATGTGATTTATTGTTTTCCAAAAAGATCAAAAAGTCATGTGTCCGACAAATACAGTTGAATTCTCCTACTATTGAGCAAATTCATTTCTTATTGACTTTCTTCAAAATTATGTGACTACACAACTCCTTTTCCACCATTCTTAGCAATGACAAATTGGTCATTCACTTCAATTAATAACAATTGGGTAAATAGCCCTGAGACACCTGTTTGTCAAAATTAGTATTTCTTATTACACACTAGCTTAAGATACAGAGCTACAATTATGAAATTCATTAAAATCATAACACATTATTTAATCATTCATTAAAATCTTAGCACATTACATTTAATGGCCCTTAAATCTGTTGTGCCTTTTAAGTCCTTTTTCCCCACAGATTGTAAATCAATCTTTTTTTATTTCATAAAAAAATTGGATTAATATATACAATTTAATTTCAGAAGTGTGTTAAAAATACATGCATTCTAGTAATATAGTTAACATTCAGATTAAAGAGACACTTCTTTCATTCCCTGTTAACAGTCCTTCTCCTTTCCTGCCTTTCTCTCTCCCTTCCTGCTTTCCTTTCTCCCCCCTCCTCCTCCCACCAAATCCAAAACTTATTTGGAGCCACTACGTTGACGTTTTTCCCTTTTTTTTTTTTTTTTTTTTTTTGACGTTTTTCCCTTTTTAATGAGTTCAGCATTTGCCAATGTCAGCATTTGGGACTTACATAGAATATAATTTCTTAATTGTTCCTGGTGATAAAGGGGGACTGCACTGTGGGAGTAGAAAGTCCTCTGCACTTTTAGAGCTGGCAGCCAATATGATAGGGCTGGAAGGTTTTTCTGACCCCTTGATGCTATCTCTGAAGACTTAAGTTCTACCATTAGCATTTTCATCCTTTGGGTTAGGGCATTGCCCCTTATCAAAATGCAAATCCCTCTGGGCCAGAAAAATGCCTTAAGCTGCTATCATTCATTAACATCATATGACTAATTCATATATTGGAAACTTTCCCGCAGAACTAGACTCAGAACATATTTTGTAAGGAGAACTAGAGAGATTCAGTTTGAGATTTGGGACTAAATGAGGTCATAGAACATCCAAAGAGCAGTAGAAGGCCATTGCAGGCAGAGAAAGAACACCTAAAGGTTGAAGAGGCTTAAGAGAAATTCAACTAATTCCCACTTTGCCTATATTTATTACCAAGTATAATTTTTTTTTAAATAAAGACAAAAAAATCCACATGAACACCCTATGAGCCTAGAGCTGGAAACTATAATTTCATCTGGGATCACATTAGGCAAGTATAACAGAAAGTGGGAAGCATCAACAGAAATTGACCTGTAGATAATCAAAAGTGTGAAAGAGTGTGGGTAGATGTAGGGGGGTAGATGTTATTTGTTGCCTATACAGGATTTTAGAACACACATGTAATTCTGATAATGACTATTAAATCTAGGCACAAAAACTAATCACAAATCTCATTTCAATCTAATAGTTAAATAATCATTTCACCAAACTAGAATTGGATATTTTTGCATATGCTCCCATTTTCTCTTCTTACACTTAGTAGGCATTTCTAGTGTCCTTATTTATACAAGTTTCATTGTTTATGTTCTGGGGAATACAGTGAGTAAGAAATACAAAAGAGCTGTGTCAATTAGCTATCAAAGTACTGCAAGAAAGAAATAAAACAATAGATATGACACAAGGTAAGCAGTGATGTGAGCTCTTTGGGAAGTACAGATGAAGCACAACATGGTATATGGAGAGTTAAATAATGCTAAACACTTTAGTGATAAATAACCTGTTCAGCCATTGCTATAAAGTTTGGCAGTTGGGAGTGACAGTTCCTTGCATGCAGATCACCTAAGAAAAGCCATCAGTTACCCACTAAGATGAGCGTTAACTAGAAAATTCTGGGTTTTTATCATTGAGAAAAGGGTCTCTGCTTCTACCTTTGCTAAAAATTCTCAAAGATCCACAAGGCTTTAAGGAAGGAAACAGAAATTAAAATATCTGTTGAAGTTTTTCCTGAGATTGTTCCTTTTAGGTCAGGTTTCCTCCTTGTCGTGGTAGACCAGGGTTGGGGTCAGGGGTGCCAAAGTGTTAGACGTTAGAGCAGAGACTTTTGGAGCTGAGGTGGCAGAAGGTACCAAAGCTAAGGGAAGGTTCAAAGTGAACCACCATGTGGAAGTATATGATCCAGAATTTCTGAAGGAGAAACTTAATGGACAACAAATTACAAGGAGCCAGAGGCAGTATTGAAGTCAGAGTAGGAAGCTTGAATTCCATAATAGGTTAGTCACATTGGACCCTACAATAAATGTTAGTGTTTGTGACTTACTGTTATGGAGTATATGGGAGAAAGATTTGAGGTCAACCTTCTTGGGCCAGAGGTTGAGTAGATATTGGCAACCAAAGCCAGTCTTCCTTGGACAGGTCACTACCTCTATCTTTGTGTTTTCATATGGCTTAGCAATAAGTGATGAGAATTATTCTTGCAGTCATCTAGGCCACATGCATTTATTAAGTAAATATTGTGTTCCAAGCTCCATGCTGAGTGTACATGGAGAGTCAAGTGGAAGTAGGTGGTGCTCCAGAGCCTGAAGTCCAAAGAGCATCAATAAAACACTGGTGAGCCAGATGGAGCAAAATTGCAAGGCTGGCCAGGGGCTAGCCTTAGAAGACTAGCTTCAACTTTTAAATAGTCATGATTAAGCTTCCCACAGAACTCATAAAAGTCCTTTGGTTCACAACCATTTTCATAAACAGATGTATTGTAATAAGTGGATTTTGGAACACATGCCTTTAAAGGACTGATGAGCAGAAAATAAATAGGCTCTTTTCAGGTAATGCTCAGGACACTTGTGGATTGTCATATCTGTTCTCTTGCACCTACATGTCCCATCCACCTGCCCTTCTGTTCCTTTCATTCAAGGTCTGGGAATCCTACACCATGGGCAGGATTTTCACTTCTCAATATAGAACCATGTACCTTACCTCATGGTCCAACTGACTTCCTGAGAATAAATCACTGTCCTTGTATTTCATAAAAGACAACAGTGACTTTGTTGTGAACGTGTGAGCCTGCGTTCATTCAACAAACTATATGTTTTAATTACCAAGAAATGTCCTAAAATTTCATATTATAATGCTCTGAAAGTCCAACTTTTAATCAATTATTGATCACAGCTTGAGTGGCCCTGTGTCCAGACTAAATGCAGTGTGACTTAGCCTATGGTAAGTAACTCCTCTTCTTTTGCAGTCTTGAAGTTGTTTTAAATGCCTTAAACCAAGTTTCTCCAACAGCAGTGTCAGGATGATGACATTTTATGCTAGTTTTACAGCAAAAAGAGTTTTTTAGCAATGTGTTGAAAGGCAACGTGAGTTCACTCTGAGTCTTTGATTATGTTTAATAGCTTTGCTGTCAGACGGTGAGTCATGATCTTTCTCTTCTACTTTACAGTTTGTATTTACACCTCCTTGCATTTGATAAAAGCAATGTAACGGGCTCTGCCCATTGACATGACGACTCCTTTATTTTAATCAGTGCAGAGGAAAAAAATAAAACTTAGCACAATAGAGTGTAAAACCCTTTCCTTCAGCCATTTTAAATTTTAGTAGTCATACGTGTAAGTTTGTAGAAAGACTACTTTGTAAAACAAAATGTCAGCGTATCTAGTCATTTGATTTACATGAGAAATTTTGCTTTCTTTCTATCAGGTTCAATTTAGCAGATGAGCTTAAGGAAAAAAAAAATGTTTATCCTGTCTATTTGCAAGCCTTGGTGATGTAATCATTTATAAGCATGGCTTTGTAATATTTTATTTAATGGTAGAAAGTCAATGCTAATTCTCTCTCCAAAGCGGTGAGGCTGGATTTGTCTAGCAGCAGGGTGTGGTCAGAGGAAATGAACTGCAAAGAGAGCACCAGCTAAGGAGTGGGATCAGTATTTTCTGAATTCCCACTGGACTGCAATAACTGTTAATAATTTATCTCAAGTTTGCCTCTCTCTAGGCTGTATTTTTTAAAAGTAATTTCTTCTAGAAGTCTTTGAGCTTAGCCTTGTGGGGACTTTTTTTCCTCCTCATATACTAATGTCTTTAGTCAGATGTCACTAATTTGAAAATAGGTTACATCCCTTTTGTTGAAAATAATTTGGAGTTCAACCAAGTTGGTACCTGAGTAACTCAGTACTTGCCCCTCAGGTAGAATTCTATTTAGGATCCAAACAGAGAGATGAGGTAATGGATGAGCATAAGGTTGAGGTTGGCAAACTTTTTTTATAAAGGGTCAGATAGTAAATATTTTTGGCTTTGTGAGCCATACGGTCTCTGTCACAACTACTCAACTCTGCTGTAGTAGCAGGAGAACAGGTACAAACATCATGTAATAAGCGGTGATCATGGTTGTGCTCAAATAAAACTTTATTTACAAAAACAAGGAACAGGGGGCACCTGGGTGGTGAAGTTGGTTAAGTGTCCAACTCTTGGTTTCAGCTCAGGTCATAATCTCAGGGTCCTCGGATCAAGCCCCAGGTCGGGCTTGGCGCTCAGCTTGGAGTCTGCTTGGGATTTTCTCTCCCTCTCCCTCTGCCCCTCCTGCTTGTGCTCTCTCTGTCTCTGTCTCTCTAAAATAAATAAATAAATCTTAAAAAAAACAGGGAACAGGACAGATTTGGTCTATGTGCCATAATTTGCTAATGCTTGGTATAAGGTACCAGCCCCCTGGGGATCATGTTTTGGCACCTGACTTCAGAATGACTGACCACATAAATTTGCCTTGCTTGTCCATCCAGGGAAAGTATTGGAGTGCCTTTGGATATTAACAAGTTATTTTAAATGAGTCCTAACACCAGCAAGCTCTTAGTCAAGGCTTGTAGGGCTCTAGGCAAGAAATGCTTGAATAAAGGGCAAGAGAAGACCATCTGAGACCTGGACAGAGGTACCAGACAGTCAAACCCACCCAGTATGTTTTCCCAGGTATTAATAATGTGGGGAAGGGTGCACTGAAGTGGGAGTAGAGGGAGGGAAGTTGGCCAGGGGAGAAGTTCAGGCTAAATACTATTCTTAACAATGTGTCCATTCCAAATAAAAATCCTTCCAAGAGCTTAAAAAGTAGGAGTCACCAATATAATGGTGCTCCAGCCTAGTAGACAACAGTAGTCAGTTCAGAGAAGACAGTCAATCCCAGTAAGGACATTGGACTGTTTGATAGGCACCACTTTGGACTGATAAAAGATATCTATGTTGTGGGAGTGGGGCTGTTGGGACAGCCAATGGAGGTGAAGGCAAGGGAAGAAGCGAGGAGTGTTTGATGAGATATTCAGAAAAGTGGAAACTTGTGTGATTCAGCCACTAATTTAGACACCCAAGTTTTTCCCAGCAACTTAATTCCTAGAGTATTTTGCAAGATTTAATTAAGTCACCATGGGAATGTGCGACCAAGTTTCTGATCTACAGATCAGGTAGATGTCTGCAGACAGCACAGCAGAGGCCGGGGAAGGGGATTGTTAAGACCCAGGAACTAGATAGCTGCTGACTGGATTAGGGCCGTAGGCATTATGCTCACTTTGGACAAAAGCTGCAAGGTCCAAAAATGGACTCTTTCTTTATGAAGTCTGTTTCATACCTCCGCAGGGAAATCAGACACCATGCCTAACACTGCATTGTTCCATGAGAGTCTTAGCTACTGAAAATCATATTGTCTACCTTTTTTTTTTTACACATAAAGAACTTTTACATTGTAAAAAGATTTTAAAAGATGCAGTGAGGATTTTACTTGAAAATGGAAGCATTTTCAAGATGAAAAGTGGAAACAAAGAACAGCATAATAGGCATTATGTTTGGTAGACCTTTCAAGTTAAGATGAGTTATTATATTGTAGAAAATTTTTAAAAATAAAGAGAGCAATGCTTTTAACCTTTATGTGTATATTTAAACACTCATAAAACATTTCTACTTTTTATGACAAGAATTTCAATGTACTTACAGATGAAAGTAAAGAAGAATGCTTGATATTAATCGTGTAAAGGCAATGTAAATGTAAAGCATATTGCTTTTATAGTCATGAGGAGACCTATGTGACTTTGTATACCATTTGTGTAGCTTTATTTCCAGAAAGAGATAGTCTATTTGTTCTTTAATAAACTGCAGGCTTTGTCATCAATGGAGAATAGTAGCCACCTTTTAGTTTCTCAGTTAGTGGCTTCTCTAGATCAGGTTTGCCTGAGAGGAAAGTGCATTTCAGTTCTAAGAAAGTAACATCTCTTGAACAAAACTCTAAAAAGAAAAAAAAAAAAAAACACTCCAGTTCAGAACCTCACAACAATCGGAAACAATAAGACTGACACCTTAGTCACATGGCTTTTTGGCACCCACATTTGGGGAGCCATTGTTGGACAGTAGAGTTGTTGAATTTGAGATAAACAGAACTGAGATGTTTCCTCAGTGACCCAGAAGAGATGGGACAGCTAAATACAAGCAGCACCAATTGTATTCAACACCCTCAACTCCCAGGATAAATCTACATGTGAAAACTGGGGTCTGGAGCCATGTTGGAATATCTACCTTGTTAGGCACCCAAGGTTGATTCTGGAAAAGAACCATATGCCAGGCAGCCCACCAACATTGATGAACTGTATGCCACCAGCAGCCCACTGCATGCGGAGCATTGGAGAGAGGGGCCATTTCATGGAAACTGAGAGCCAAAAATCCAACTAGACACCTGAGTTTGACACAGGAGTGTGAATAGCACTCATTTATGTAAAGAAAAAAAAATAGGAAAACTAAGGTAATAGCAAAGGCCATTCACACATGTCCAGACTAGAGGAATACCCAGAGCCACACCCCTCTACAGAAACTGCTAGCAAGTCCCGAGTCCCTCATGGGGGGCTATTGGTCTAAAGCCATGCATGGCTAGGAGGATCATTGACCAGCAGGTGAAACCCAACTATGCAGCCTGCTGAGAAGTAAAATCTGGGCCTAGCTTTGAGGTTCCTGGTCCCTAAGCCACTTGTTTAACCTTCCATTTTCTATGCAGAGTGTTGAGTTCAGACACTAACAACACCTTCATGAAGCTTTTTTTCTTTTCTAGGAGTGCCTGTGTCTCCACTGAGCCAGCCTTTTGCAGAGGCTCTGAAATGCACTCTGTCCCCACAGTCTCCACATTTCTCCTTCTGCCCTTCCCATGAAAATGTGGGAAAAATTCGCTTATCAGGTGGTTTGTCCTGATGCCAAACAACTCACTTGGTAATTGGTTTAATAGCAATAAATCAGCTTATCAATGATTTTGGAAGAGTTATAGCTCTATATTCTAGACATTCTTCACTCAAACTGCTTCCCCACAGACTAATTTGGGGGCTCTTAGAGAAGATGAACTCTTCTGGTTGCTAATCTGAGGGGGAAACCCATCAGACTGCATTTATTTAGGCTCTCTGTTCAGTTTCTGCTGTGATAAACTGAGCTTTGCTAGTTTTGTGCCTGCTTTACACAATAGGGATACTGGAAATAAAGTGAAGACTTCAGAACAAAGGCAATAAAGCATCATTATGGCTAATGAAGGAATGATTTGTTTTGAATGCCAATTGCTTAGAGGCAAGGGTTTTGTAAAAATCAAATAATAAATGGTCACCGTATTGGCAGTGTAAATATTCCTCTATTGATCTTCTATGGAAATCAGATTTCAGATAGAAAAATGCCCGACATACTTAAGAATAGATTCTAGAGCAAGTATCTATGATGAAATGTTATCAAGTTCCTAACTTGCTTACATTACATTTTCAGAAGCACCCTGATACTTAGATTTATGACTTTTCTGCCATAACTTTGATTGCCAGATTCTATAGATTAATAAAATTGAAGAGCAAAAGTTTCATGAGCCATAATAATCAGAACAAGGCTATAAGGCAGCAGTTCTCATAAGTCTACACTAGACTCACCTAGAGAGTTTATTTAAAAGACAGACTCCCAGTACTTAGTCTCCAGAAACTTCAAGTCAAAAGAGCTAAGAAGGCCTACGAGTCATCATTCACACTAAATATCCAATGTATTCCTATGCATGTGGCCCTGATCGTATTTTGGGAAAAACTGCAATAGAATACATCCTGCTTTTGAATCAGATTTCACAGGACTCATATAAGAAAGAGGACAGAAAGTTAAGAGGCTTAAAATAGCTGAAATCAGAGCTGAGATCAAGCCTCCGATCCAGAATAGAATGCTGAAAGGGAGGGAAAGGATAAAAAGGAATATATATAGCCGGGCCACTCACCTTGCTCCCCTTTACCTGATCCACACCAAGTCCACATCTTACGAGACAACCCAGAGCTAATCCCCCACAGTCTTTAATGCACCCACTGAGTTCAACACTCCCTGCATCTCAGGAATAAAGGAACATTCTAGCAAGCAACATTGCAGTTACAAAGACTGGGGCTACTCAATACAAAAAAAGAAAAAAATTAAAAGGTAAAAACGTCAATCACACAAATGTATTGTCTGCCCTACTAATTATTTTAAAACATCTGAATAGCATACTTAGTCTACAGTTCATCCAGATGTTTCGGCTTTGTCTACAGAGCCATACACTGCACTCAAGCCTCTGTTTTGATGTGCATTTCCATGCTTGAACAGTCAGTGTCTGATGAGTGTGTTGAGTGTGTTGTAGGGTGGAGGGTGAAGATACAGCCTGGAGGCAGGCACAGACAGTCCCCAATTTCAAATAGATTCTGTTCCAAAGGTTGGTTTGTAACTTAGATGTTCACGATTCAAAGCATAGTTTCCTCTAGAAACCATGGTACATGCATTGCTTAACTGCTTGAGCCAGTCCACAGAAGGCTTTTTAATCCATGGCATAGCTAAAAAGCTGGGTCTGGGTTAAATCACCCAACTGAGTTGCCAAGGGAGGACGCCCTCCCCTGAAGCTCTCTGGAAGAGGAGGAGGAGAGGATGGATTTCATCTCTTTCCTACATTCAGGAATGACCCAGTGCTTACAAAGTTTATACCTCCCTCCCTCACCCCCAGCTAAAACTCACGTTCCTAAATTCAATTTTTCTGAACTAAATGTAATGAAAAGAAATTTGGACAAATTTGATTAAGTAGATAAATGACCTATAACCCCCTAGCTTTCCAGGAGATATTTGCCTTTTAAAAGACACTGTTTAATTTTTTGAAAAATAAAGCTCTAATTGTGGAAATGGCAATCAGTATAGCATAATATTAGAACTACATGAACATGAGAGAAATATTCAGATTCTTTCAGGGAAAGGGAAACTATAGGCAGGCTGCACTTGCCTAAGAATTTTCTCTTAGTCTGTTTCCCAGAATGCTTCTCACATTTATGTCAACAATGTTTACTTCTCCACCATCAAATATTCAGATTTTCCAAAGGTTCCACATTATGTTTTGAAGCAGCCAAATAGAGGCAATTAGGCCACCAATGTGTGTGGGGTTGGGGAGAGGCAAAAGGGACAAGCCTTTGAACATATGGATCATTTCTGAGGTGAGTTCCCCCACTACTGAAAAATGTATTGGTCTATGTGGACAAATGCCCATGCTGATTGTATATAAATATACTGAGTGCTGATGGCAAATCACGTTAATTAACACAGACCAACACTTCTTAGTGATATGCTACGATCAATGCTGTTCTATTATGATATTCATCTCTAATTAATTTGGCTCGGCAGGCTAAAACTGCAGACCGTGTCTACTCAGGGGATGGAATTTGAAATATGCATTGCTTTGCTTGTGGACTGAACTAGCACACGGCTAAGCTTTGGGAAGCAGAAGAAGTCATTTCACATCACCGCTCTCTGTCAATGAGTTTCAACCAGAGAACCTCTGCAGAGGCAAAAAAAAAAAAAAAAAAAAAAACCAAAATCACTGCAGGGGAAATTCCGAGGTGGAAGGAGAAAGACATAATGTAGATATCCAAGAGAATCTTGGGGCCTGAGTAGAAATCAGCCAGAAGAACCAGCCTATTTACTGGCACTTACTACAGGAGGTAGGCACTCTTTGGTTTCACTCCATTCTCTCTGCAAGAGAGTGAAATACTCTTTCAAATGCTGGGAAGCAATGCACTGAAGCAATAAATAGAGCAACATCTCAAGTCCAAATGAGTGGGTTCAAATCCCCTCACTCCCCCACTTATCGACTGTGTTGTTTGGGACAAGTAACTTATTTTCTCAAGTAACCCTCTCCTCATCTGTAATATGGGACTAATAATAGTTATTATCACCCACTACCTCAGAGGAAGTGATAAAGAAGAAGACATGCCTTCAAGGGGCCTGGCACTCCATGAACATTCACAAAGGGTAGGCTGTTACTAGGCTGAGGGACATAATTGGCTTTCGTGGCCATTTATTTCAGGGTAATAATGGGCTATGTGTAATAGCATCATAGTCTACCTATCCAGACAAAAATCACTACCCTATAGGCCAGCTCTACAAGCCTTATGACCCTGGAAATCTAGAGGGCAAGATATACTACTGCTCAAAGCTGTCTTTCAGTGACATCCATTGTACAGGTAACTTGATCATGGCCTGGAAAAGAATGACCAGTTAAGTTCCTGGAAGGATGTGGCCTTCGCCATCATAATTTTAGGACTGCACTGACCACAGTCTGAAAAAGAGAGAAGAGCCCCTTCTTATCCAGGTCTTGTATATACAAAGGGCAGCCTGTGGTTGATTTGATTTGATTTCCTATTTACTTTGTAACTGAGGGCCAGGTCCAGCACTGGGACATCCAGAGTGCACATTATAAAGCCAGCTCATAATTCAGATGAAGGAAGAGCGAATTCCCCAGCTCAGGATTGAGGATGTCGGCGCAGCGCCCCTCCTCATTATGCGGTACTGTAACTCATTTGCTAGTTGTCCCTCACTCTAATGAGCACTGAACTCACTCAAAATATACTAAGAGATAGTTTTTATTAAACATGATATTAAGAAAAAGGTTAGGTTCTCTTTTAGCACTGCAGGCAATTACTGAAATATGTGAATTCAAATGGGAATGGAATTATAATAGGTTTTTGCTCTTCTAGTCTTCCCAGGTTCTACCCTCTCTCTTCCTCTCCTTTCCCTCCATCCCCAGCTTTGTCATATAGAGCTGTAATGAGAACATGTAACAATGTCCCAGGAGCCCCTTTTAGAGAGCCCTTTGATATATGGTCCAGCCCATCCAAGCATATTTAGTCTTGGCTTATAATCACCTATGAACACCTGCATCTGTCTCATTAGATCATAGTTCCTTAAAGATTGAGATCATGTGTTTTCACCATTTTTTTACCCGCCACCCCTACCCCTCCCTGCCTCGGCACCGGGCTCTCAGACAGTGATGGGAATACGATGGAAGGAAGGAAGCCCAGGAGGCGGACTCAGCAGTTTGCAGGCTGGTGCTTCCTGGTCTTCCTTGGGGACACTCCAGCAGCTCTGGTGAGCCATGCAGCAACCCCACCCTCCTCACTGACTTGGCTGCCTCCACTCCTGGCTCTGCCCTCTGCCCAAACTTCAGCTCCCTCATGTCTTCCGTTGTCTTCTGATCTGTGTTTGGTGCATTTTTCTAATGTCTAACTCTTGGTATGAATGCCTTCTCTCTGTGTCTCACATTCAGATTTCTCAGGGAGAGGATTTGATTCATTTAATTATCACACAGGGTTCTCACACTGATTTATCTCGTGGGCCACGATCCAGCTGATGGCCAGGCTCAGTCAGCGGTGGCCCAGGGTAAGTGTGTACCTGCACCAAAGCATTTCCACCTGAGAATAGTGTACATAGTCTGGAGAGAGAGAAGCTTTAGGTGTGATAGGACCTCAGGCTTGCAGCACCTTTTCCCCACCAAAGAAGAAGAAGCCCTGCAAAAATGTGTTCTAATTTTTTTTTAAAGATTTTATTTATTTGACAGAGAGAGAGACACACAGCGAGAGAGGGAACACAAGCAGGGGGAGTGGGAGAGGGAGAAGCAGGCTTCCCGCTGAGCAGGGGGCCAGATGTGGGGCTCCATCCATCCCAGGACCCTGGGATCATGACCTGAGCCGACGGCAGACGCTTAACCAACTGAGCCACCCAGGCGCTGCTCAAAAATGTTTTCTAAAAAGCCACCTGGCTCTGGGGGCTGGGCTTTTGCTTTAGGCGTAGCAAATAATAGATCCTTCCAATAGATGAGCACAAGCATGTAATATAACTGCTAAATTCCAACATTGTGCAAAACACAGAAGAGAGAATGATTGACTAAAACGCTGTCCCCAATCTCAAGGTGCCCACAGACTAGTAGCAAAAGACAGAATGTACGCTACTAAGAGCAGCATCATATGACAATGGCTAAGACTATGGGCTTTAGACACCAGCTTATATTATAGTTTGGTTTTGTTTTATTTACTAGCTGCATAACCTTAACTTCCCTAGGTGTCGGTTTCCTTGTTTGTAAAGTACCGCTCTGTACTGAGAAGATAGAGGGAAGGAAAGATGTCCCGGAAATGGGCTCAACAGCCACACAGCCTGGTGCTCTGTGGAGAACTGGAGTGTGGGTGTAGGAATTCTTCACTTGCGGGATGTTATGATACGTAAATCACCTAGCATAGTGCCTGGCACACCAAGAGATCTTACTGAAGAATGGCCATATATTTTCTAATGCAACCTAAATATTAAAAATGAAAGTATCCCTAAAGTACCATGGAAAGCAAAAAGGAGAGAGGAGAAGTCAGAGAAGCCCCGGCCAAGAGCTCTCTTTTTCAGAGCAAGTCAGCGGGCGGTGGGGGCAACCCAGGAGCACAGGGGCGCCTTCTACAGGCCGCGCGGTCCCGAGCTGCTGCGGCTTTTCTCTCCGTCCCGACAGGGAGCAGGAAGCAACCATGCAGGGGGAAACTGAGGCATGCCACTGCATGGAGGGACATCTGCAGCCATGTCTGTCATAAGCTACTCTGTTAGCTTGCAAAATGCGTACCCTGTTATAATGGGAGAGTGCCGAATTTCTACAGATTTGCATTGATTTTGTGTTCATCTAGGCCTATAAGGATGTTATTATAGCTGAGACACCATTTTGAGGGTTTGTTTACTTAAGTTTAACTGCTCCTGGGGAAAGCCTAGTATGAAAAATACATGACTGCACTCTTGGATTTATTTAGCTCAACTTTTTCTATCATCGCTGGAGTCCAACCCCAGGTACTAGTTTGAAAGTCTAATTAACAGCCAGGAAGGTCATTAGAGAAGGACTGGAGAGTTCATTTAAGGATATGGCCATACTTAGTTTACTTCACATGAAAAATTAAACACAAAAGTAATAACCACAAAGATTTGTTTCTGCTACGTGATTGTTTTAGACCAGAGGGGGAAAATTTATACTTGTTTAAGTTTCTGATTAAAGTGAAGGATCCCATTTCATACTAAATGAAGAGAACTAATTTTTGACTAGAGGCCGCAATTTGTAATATTAGCATGCCTGGAATTACAATGACAGGGACACTTTTGTGAATCACCAAGAGTATAAGGGCCCTGGGTACGGGAAAGTGAGTTGCTCTGATGAATGAAGAAAGCTGGTTATCACAGCAGCAATTGTCCTCAGTAATAATCAGGCCAACCTACTACCTGCAACATGCTGAGCAAGTAGGTAATCAAGGACAGTGTCATGCATTAAAATGACAAGAAGGACCTGCTAAAAATCAGGCCGCAACATCACAGTCACCCTTTTTGTTCTGAGATAAAATGAAATGCTGAACATTTTTTTTAGTTCTTATCCTCTTCCTTTCAGACATAAGGAAAATTATCTTTTATTACCAGATTAATTTTACCTTATGAATTTATTAAGACATAGGCTGATCTAAAGACTGGCGGTTGACACTTGCATGTGTCTGGCTTCTCCAGTAGTTTCTTAAGTGACCTAGTAAGTCTAACTCTCATTTCTTATCATCAGTGCGTTAGGATGCTTAAGAAATATGTGATGATAATTGAACATTCTACAAAGAGAAGAAAAAGGAGATAAAGGATGTCATCCATGTCTTTGACACTCATGTCACAGCGTTTGTAATATTTTCACTATATATACCATTGTGTGCACTGGAGACAGGGTTTGGGATACAGCGTATATGAACCTGCAGTGCAGCACGGGGCTTTAAAATTCAGTATTATGTGTGCCTATTTGACCTTCAGCTCCCTGCGAGCAGCCTCTCATCAGCAGGGCATTTCTTGGCAGCATTGTTCTAAGACTCTAGATAACTTTTCCAAAGCAAAAAGTAATAGAAAAGAGTATGCGGTGGTGAAATAGTGGTCACCTAGTGATTGTTTAGCCTGTTTTCAACACCCTCTTTGTAATAATCAAAACAAGTTCAAGTTTGAATTTTAGTAGCAGTTTTTTTCTTCTGCAGCAGAGGATAGATTTTCAGATGATGATTCTGGATTAATACAAAGCACCATTTCCCTCAGAATGCTGCCGTTATCAGACCCCTGTCCCCCACCCCCATGCTCCATCCTTGGGGAAAAGGCACACGTGAAAAAAGTGTCCATTTATAAATGTTACAAATACAATTTCGGGTTAGACAGGTGTTCCCAGGAAGAAACATTTCAAGTCTATGGATTCAAAGCATGTCCTTTTCTTTATGTATATATATTTTTTTTTTATAAAGATTTTTATTTATTTATTTGAGAGAGAGAGAATGAGAGACAGAGAGCATGAGAGGGAGGAGGGTCAGAGGGAGAAGCAGACTCCCTGCCAAGCAGGGAGCCCGATGCGGGACTCGATCCCGGGACTCCAGGATCATGACCTGAGCCGAAGGCAGTCGCTTAACCAACTGAGCCACCCAGGCGCCCTGTATATATTTATTTTTATTGTATTCATTTTTGGGCTATTGTTTGCTGATACTCTAAATCAAGGCTTTTTTTTTTTTTTCCCATTTAAATCCACTGCATGTTTAAGGGGAAGCAGAAGTGTGAGAAGAGCAGAGATTGTTTAAAAGAGCTCTTATATGGGGGCGCCTGGATGGCTCAGTCAGTTGAGCGTGGGACTCTCAGTTTTGGCTGGGGTCATGATCTCAGTGTGGTGGGATAGAGCCCCGCATCAGTCCCCGCTCAGTGGGGAGTCCGCTTGAGATTCTCTCTCTCCCTCCCTCTGCCCCTCCCTCCCGCTCTCTCTCTCTCTCTCTAAAATAAATCTTTTTAAAAAAAAAACAGAGAGAGCTCTGATATGTTAACCCAGGGCAATGGACCAGGACCTCCTAGATTTGTAACTGGCCAGGGTGAGCAGAACTCGGCTCTTTCCTAAGCCTCCTGCTGGTTTTCTGTTCAGAGATTCAGTCCTTCCAAAGCAATGGGAAGCTCAACATCTGGAAATAGAAATAAGAAATCGAATCTCTCTCATCCCCAACATCTCCATAGGTTAAAAAAAATCTCTGACTCCTACAAATACATTCAACCAAGACATTTAACCTACACATAATTAAGAACAGAGTCAAATATTATAGACTCTCACGTGTGTTCGATAGCCACATTCTGAGCAATCTGCCTCTTGTTCAGCGATGACCCCCCCCACCCCACAATGCTGGGGACACAGAGTAGGCACACAATCCATGTTAGTTGGATCAATTCAGAACTTTGAGGAGTGAGGAAGCCCAGATTTGAAAAGGAGATGATCAGATTCGGACTTCTCTTTTCCCCTTTTTTAGTTAAAAAAAAAAAAAATTACATGGAGAAAGGTACATAAAATACATATGTACTGTTTTACAAATAATTTTTTAAAAAGTGAAACCCTCATAACCATCACCTGGTGGTTTTCAACCTCTTTGTTTTGGATTCAAAATGGATTACTTTTATTCCCTATAGTCCTTAGCACAATGACATATCACTTGATAATTAATTGAAATGAAAATAAAATTTAAAAAATATTTTCATTTTCATGTAAATCTATTAAAACAATACCAATACTTATCAGTGCATGAAATTCAGATTGCTAGACCAAGAATATGGCATTTCAAAAGAGAACTATTTTTTCCTCTACTCTGATTCCTTTGCAGTTGCAATTCTCTTTTGAGAGAAATCATGCCCATCCCCATAACAATGCTGAGAAGATAACTTCAGAAATTTCAAAAAGAAAGAGAGAGAGAGAGAGAAGAAAGAAAGAGAAAGAAAGAATAAGAAAATGGGTCTTCTTCCTCTGGAGCAGATCACTACTCCTGCCAGTTAGGTAAACCAAATGCCCTAGGAGGTCTTAAGACATTTTTTAAAAAGAAAATGTTTTGTGAATACAAAGGAAATCTGGACCAAAAAAAGCCTAATGAAGTGAAAATGTGAAATTTAAGAAGACAGCTATTTCTTGCTTAATGACTTATTTATGTGCTGATTGAGCTGACACCCCTTCACACTTAGAGATTGGGATGTGTCCAGGTTCCTTTGTGAAGAAAGAATTCCACCAAATTTTCCCTGAGAGGCTAGAGAAGAATTAAGGCTGAACATTTTATGTGATGGATTTCAGAAGTGGCTCAATTTAGCTAAGTTAAGGTTGAAAGAGTGAGAAAACCAATACGATCCCAAAGGCAAAATTCTTTCTTCTGTAAAAACTAATCTTTTGCCAAAAATGCTTGCTTTAAAGCACAAAAAGAACTCTGTTAGAGTTGTGATTTTAAAACGATTGCTATCATTCTTGCCCAGAGGGTGAATTAACCTGAAACTCATCAGCCATGCAGTAAAATTACATCTGTTAATAAAATGCATTTTTTTCTTCATAGTAGTACTGATATATAGTCTATAAGCAACCTCTAGGTTTCATAAAAATTAAGCTATGTTTATGGTTAAAACAATGTAAAACAATAAACACTTACCAAGTACCTAGGTTGTATATAGAAAGATACTCGGTATTCTAAAAATGCTGTAAGTGGATAACTATGCAGACTCCACCTTGAAATATAAAATAAATGCTGAAAATATTCATGAGAGTAAAGATTGGGGAAACTAATGTTTTCTTTCAATATTTAGTTGTCTTTTTTTAGTAAGGATTAGAAGGGCATAAAGGAACAACTTTGATTTAATGAAGTCATCAATAAAAAAGTAAATAAACACTTCGGAATGTGTATAACAGCTGCATATTTAAAATCAAGCATAGACTGGACAGCATCTATGGAGACAAAAGAGGAGACAAATTATGGTCTGTTTTTCCTTCTCTGTAGCCCACTCCATGTCCAACAGAGTCATTTTGAGAACTCTATTAAACTGTTCAGGTGTGAAAATAGAAGCTAGTGTATTTGTGTTCCAAAATAAAAGACTTTTGAACACTGGAGTCATCGCTAGCCCTTAAAGAAAAGTACTAAATAGTCTTAGGAGGAACAAAGGAAAACGTGAGCTGCAAACATATCCTTGAAGACAGGACCCTAGAGCTGCTGAGTTCTCATACAGGACCAATACTTTGGGATAAAACTCAGCCAAGAGTAATTTACATGGAAGTATGGAAGATGCTCTGGGAAATGAAATCACTCTATGCTTAAAAGATATGGAATGAAAGAACTCCATTTTTAAATGCTATGGTAAGAGATACCCTGCATTTATACACACAATTACCTCAGTTTTCAACAGCAAGATTTGTTGCAATGGAAACATTCTCTTTTTTTAGATTTAAGAGTTCCAAATGGTACTGTAGCCTACATTAAACATAAGTGCCCCTTTCCTTTACAAAACTCTCATTTACTCAAGTCATTGAATTCCAAATAACCTCACTGGGGTACCGGCATTAATCTCCATCATCATATTCATAAATTAACCCTAAAAAGATTATAGTCCTTCAAAGTTGGATTCTCCCTTTCAATTATGTGTTATAGTGCATACTTTTCACTAAAGTGATTAATAATAGAAGCATATAAGGTGATAGTTGTCTGACAGCCGAGGAAGAAGTGCACATGCAGGTGTAGACATTGCTGATGCATTCTGAAGCCCAAAGACGTGACTGGGTTAGTTCCCCACCCCCACCCCCACTCTGCCAAATAGTCCTACTTTGTTATTGTTTTATAAATGTCTAATTTAGGTTGGCATAAATACAAAAAAAAGCATTCGTTTTTATTTATGCATCTTGAATACACTTTTATAAATATGTAAAATGAACACATTTTGAGAGTTTAATGAGTTTTATAATTCTATTCCTAGATAAACATACTTTTTGATTAAAAAAAAGAAAAATAATTATTTCCTGATTTATTCCAAATTACCTAAAGGGCCCAAAACATAACAGAGCAAATAATGAATGCAAATCAGGAAAGACTCCTCTATATTGCTTTCCTTCAGCTCCAGATTTATTAGAACATGAGTGCATGGAAATAGGGAAAACAAGTAATGGTTTTCTACCCCGGTAGTGCAGGCTTTACAAACGCCAAAGAAAGCAAGTCAGGGATATGGTCGTGAGGGCTCTCCCTTTGGGTATTGCTGGCACTCCCTGACTTTGAGTGAACCATCACCAGATAATGTGGAGGCAAGAACATTGACCCACTTCAGAAAACACTTCCCACTGGAATTTTGAAAGGAATAGGGATCCCATCCAGTTCTGAGGTCATCAGATTTGATTTTATATCCACCTTTGATCACTGTGACCGTGTGAAGTGGCTTACCTGAAAACACAGCCTGGACACCCAGTGTGACAGTGTGAGCGCGGTTCCTGTCAGCAATTAGACTGCCTCATGATTCATGATTCATTACGGAATTAGGATGTGGCTGAGTGTAATCACTGTTGTGTGTGTGTGTGTGTGTGTGTGTGTGTGTGTGTGTGTGTGTGGCTGATGACAGTTACACTGAGGGGAAACAGAAGCCCAGGTAGAAAGTTTAATGAGAACGTTCTCTCCTCTTGTTCCACTTGGATCTATGGCAAATCTTGTGAGTTCAAAAGGATGTGGGAGCCCTTAGGTACAAGTTCTGTCAAGGTTGGTTGGAACATAAGACATGTTCCTGGAGGGAAAATAGAAATGATCAATAAATCTCTTGTTCTTGATCCAAGGTAATTCAGAATAGCTGTTATTTCTAAACAATTGGATTGATAACTTGAATTTGCCCATTAGCTAAATGAATGTTATTCTTTTTTATTTGACTTGCCTCTGTTGTATCAAATTAAAAAATACCAGTTGTATAAGGAGCAAATACATTTTCTTTTTCTTTTTTTTTTTTTTAAGATTTTATTTATTTATTTATAGGACAGAGAGAGACACAGCGAGAGAGGGAACACAAGCAGGGGAAGTGGGAGAGGGAGAAGCAGGCTTCCCGCTGAGCAGGGAGCCTGATGTGGGGCTCGATCCCAGGACCCTGGGATCATGACCTGAGCCGAAGGCAGACGCTTAACACCTGAGCCACCCAGGCGCCCCGGAGCAAATACATTTTCATGACAATGTACCAGGATACCAAATTTGAGTAGACAGTACCTACACTTAAAAGTGCTTTAAACCCTAAATTTAAACTCAGATAATATATCTTAGAAAATGCCTTTTTTTCTCTGAATGAAGACAGAACCGATGAATCGTGGACATTGACTCTCTAGTCTATAATCTATTGTTTACTGAAACCTTGTAGCACTAATAAGTTTATATTATGCCTTCTTGATACCTTCCTCATAATCTGGCTAGGGATCTTCCAGGAGCATCCATACTCTGTTGCCATTTATTAACATATTACATGAGAAGTGAATAATACCTTTGCGACCAAGTCGAAGCATACTTCCTTTACCTATCTGCCAGCTCATTTGCTAGCCCCCTTTGCCCCAGTAACAGGCAGTGGGGTGAGAGATTATTGAGTAAGATTCTCCTAAACATTCTAAGGTATTTTAAACAACTACCAACCCCCCCCGCACACACACACACACACACACCACAGGCTGGATGCAAAGTGGTTTGGCTCCCTTAGGTTACTAATGCTTTAAAGATCTTTCTACCTACTTGATTTGTATCCAGAGAAGGAAGGTACACGTGAGTAGGTCTGACAAACCAATCAGTGGGAAATTAAAGTTGGAACCAGTGTCAAAGAAGGGATTTGCGATTGGCATAGGGATCATTTAAAATTCAGTGATGTCGGTGCACCAACAGTACATGAGTCTCCTAGTATTACTTCTATTCATTACTCCTAGGAAATGAGATAAAACTTAGAAATAAAACTTTCTCTAGAAACCTCAGTCATGTAGCAAAATCACAAATATTTGTTAACTTGCAAGGTTGAGGGGGAAAAGCAAGCAATGTAGTTAGACTTGTCTGTAATTAAGTAAATTTCATTATTAAATATCTTCTCAAAAGGAGAATTGTATGAAAAAAGTTTATAAATCTTTATAGCTCTAACTCAGAAGGCATTTGTTAAATATATGAAGAAATTTCTAAACACCGGGGTCGTATATACACTTCATGCTTCCCCACAACCAAAATCTTTCTCTACTCTGAACAGTAGGACTGGGTTTATTTGCATCTAGCTGGAGTTCTTTTTTTTTTTTTCCTGAAGAAAAGAAAAGTCATCATGGTCTGAGAAATGGTGGGCAAAAAGACCTCCTGCTTAGTATTTGTGACATTACCTTCTGAAGAAAGCCCGCTCACTAATGTGGCAGATGCACTCCAGATTATACAATAAGAAACAATGATGCAGTTACAAATTCCACTCTGAGCTCTGAGTAGACACAGTTGTTTTGATGACAGGAACACATTTATTCTCAAAGATATCAGAACATAAATTAAAATATTAGATATTCAAACTGATAGTTGGAAAAACAAAGGTTATTCCCAGTGTGTCAAGTAGATATTTGCCTCTGACAAGTTCATGAAATGCATCTTTTCTTGGTGTTGTCACCAGCAACTCAACAAGACACCTAAAATTTCCGTTTTAAAATGTACTTAACATTGCCTGAAGTACATGAGAGACATTTGGAAATTGCAAAGTTTGACTGTGCTTGGTAGCAGTTTTGGGGAATATTCTAACAATAGTCAAGGTGCCTTAAGATCCTGTTTGCTTTTACTAATTTCTTAGTTGTGAATTAGAATCTTGCTACCTTTGCTATTTCATTTAGGAAATTATTGCTTAACAGGATGCTAGTCATCTTAAAAAGGTAATATATTTCCAGAATTGCCTTATTTTCTCACTTTTACAGGATTAACTAATACAATAATTTTTTCCCATTGAATCTATCTTTAAGGAGCTAGGTGACAGTAGAAAGAAAAACATATTTGAAACTGCACCAAATTAGTTGGATTCCCCTGCGGGTACCTGGTACCCATGGACAGGCAGTTCAGCAACTCTGGAGATCCTGGGCCAGTCCCAGTAATGGCAGAGAAGCCTCTTAGCTCTGAGACCTTGTAGCTGTAACTCTAGCCTGCACAAATCCTGGAGCATACAAGATGTGGTTTGCTGCAAAAAATAAGACTGCAGCCAAATCCCAGCCCCTCCACGTGCCTTCCACTCTCATGCAAGGCTAGGTAGACAAGAATCAAGTCTTTTGCTGAATTTCCTAAATCCCAGTGCCTTTTTTGTTTGCTGTTCTGAATTTTCATTTTCATATTTTAGAAATTTATGTACAATAAGATTCACTTTCTGGTGTATGTTTTTATGAGTTCTGGCAAATATAGTCATATAACCACCACCACAATTAAGACATGGAATAGTACCATCATCCTACTCACCAAAAAAATCCATCATGCCACTCCTTTTTAAACTCTCCCCCCATCCTTAACAGAGAACAGAACTACTCAGTCTTTATAATTTTCTCATTTCAGGAATACTATATGAATGGAATCATACAGTATATAGTATTTTGAGTCTGTCTTCTTTTGTTTAGCATAATGCATTTGAGATTCATCCAAATGCATTATAGATGATATGTATCGATATACATTCTTACATTTACCAATTATTTATTCCTTTTTATTGCTGAGTAGTATTTCATTATATGAATGTGCCACAGTTTATTTATTCCTTAGCTGAGGGACATTGGGTTGTCACCAGATTTGGCCAAATATGGATAATACATTCAGGGATTAGGGGTTTTTTGTTGCTGTTTTGGTTTGTTTGGGTTTTTTTGTTTCTTTGCGGGGGGGTTGGTGTTTTTGGTGTTTTTTTTTTTTTTGCAAACATGGGTTTTTATTTCATCTGAAATATCTAGAAGTGGAATTGTGGAATTTCTGGATCATATGCTAAGTATATATTTAAGTTTGGAAGAAACAACCAAACTGTTTCCCAGAGTGGCTGTACCATTTTGCATCCCCACCAGCAATGCATGAAAGTTCCAGTGGGTCTATATTCTCCTCTGCACTTGGTATTATCAGCTGTTTTGTTTGGTTGTTTGTTTTGTTTAGTGTTTATTTTAGCCATTCCAATAGGCATATAGTGATAGCTCATTGTGGGTTTAATTTTCATTTTCTTAAAGACTAATGAGATTGAGTATTCTTTCATATACTTAGCTGCCATTTGTATATCCTCTTTGGCAAAGTATCCATTCAAATCTTTTTTTCATTTTTTAATTGGGTTGTTGTTGCATTTTGAGAGTTCTTTAGATATTCTTGATACAAGTCATTTCTCAGATGTGTGGTTTGCAGATAGTTTCTCCCAGAGTGTGGCTGGTCTTTTCATTCTTTTAGCAGTGTCTTTCTCAGAGCAAAATTTATATATATTGGTAAAGTCCAATTTATTACCTTTTTTTCTTTCATGGATCATGCTATTGACCTAAGAAATTTTTGCCTAACCCAAGATCACAAAGATTTTATGTTTACTCTAAAAGGTTTATAGGTTTTTAATATCGGTACCCCCTTTCAATGAGGCCATTAAATACCCTGTGAATTCTGAGTATTGTAAATGGATATAGAAAATTTAAGATATCAGAGGAATTGTTAGCTCCATGAAGTCAAACTCTCCATCTCACAGTGACCACTGTGCCTTGCCCTAGCCCCACCCGCGTCAGCAGCCAGGTGTTCAATAAACACTCATTAAGAACTGATCAATCTTCTCAGAGAAGTGAACTGATTACTTACTTCAGTGTAGTGTAGTACAAGAAGGATAGGCTTTGGGGTCAGCTCTGCATTCACATTTCAGCTCCACATGACCTGGGGTAGGCATTTCACTTACGTTCTTTGGGCAGGGTTTCCTGACTTAAAAATATGAACTAAGAATGCATGCTGAGGTTTTTTGTGAGGATGAAGTGTGGCACCATATGAAAGTGTCTTCACAGTGCCTGACATACATTGGGAACTCTGCGAAGGGTTATTTTCTCCCTTTTTTCTCTTTCCATCCCATCCTAAATATGCACGTGTTTAACAGCCAGGTGACTCCAGTGCTGAATAACTGAACCCTCTACATGCTGTGAATCAATGTCTTCCGTATCTGCTGTCTGAATATATTCTTTCCTGTGTGCTTGACTTGTCAGCAAAGATGACTGAAATGGTTTCGGGTGGCTGTTTTCAACAGGTTTTCTCCTTAGAACTGCTCTTCTTCTGCACACAGTAGAGGGAATGAAAGGGGCTAGATTGGGATGGGGAGTATGCACAGGGATAATTCTAGAGTGCAGTATTCATACGGGAGTCCCCTCACATACGTATTGGAATTTGGTGAGACTGTCTTAATCAGAGCTTGGCAATCGATATGCTGACTAATAATTAAAGACAAACTGGAGAAAAATGGTTCTGCTCATGTTTTCCTTTCAGATCATTAGCAATAACTTACCAAATGCAAATTATGCTACATTTTATTAATATCTTAAATTTTTATTGAAGTAAAGGATATTTCTATTTAAACTGGCTCATTAATGGGAACCAAAAAGAGTTTCTAGTCCTAGACATTAATTGGTACACTGCATAATCATGTTGCTTCATGGACAAGCTGCAAAGTAAACCCCAAATTCCATAGTTTAGAAGCACAGGCTAGTGAAATATATTGAAGTGTTCTTAAATTGGTCAGAAATTTTGAGAAGTGACCTGAAAAGAAAATCATGATGGTATTTTTTTCTAACAATATTGCTATTAGTTAAGCACTTGCTCAATTCCAGGCAGTGTCCCTAAGGCTTCCTGTATATTATCTAATTTAATTCTCATAACAACCCTGTGAGGTGGGTATTATTCTCCTTATTTTATGAACAAGGAAATTGCAAGTTTAGGTTAGATCCACTGCTAGATCACACTACTAATAAATGACTGCCTCAGAATTTGAACTTAAGTCTATGTAACTGGAAAGCCTTGTTTTTAACTGTTACACATTATCACCTTATCCTGCACAGTTTATAACTTGTAGAAATGCTCTTTAAAACATGCAGTCTAAAAAAAAAAAAAAAAAAAAAAAACATGCGGTCTATATTTTGGAGACCCAGTGAATCAGGAATGTTCCTAACTTTTAGATATGCAGCACAGGGCCCTTTGATTAGGTGCATATGTATTTCAGTTCCCAATTACAAGATTAAAGGTCACTCCAGTTTTACGTTTCCTTATTAATCTCCTAAACATTTTAGCACTTCCAAATGCATAACATACCAAGTGTGTTACTCTTCTCCAGCTCTTCTAAACATATGCAGCGATACTGATTAAACTTTATGGATACCTGTCAAGAGGTAATTATCATTTAATAGAGCTGTCCAAATGTTTCCTAATTTCCTAAATGCAGAATTTCCCCAGCTAAAAGAAAACATTCCCTTAACCCCTTAGGCAGAGAAGATCTGGAGTCTCTAAATAACTGTCATCAAAAATTTCTGTGTGCTTCTCAGGAAAAGGAAAATATCTTATTCACCATGGTACAATGCATTATTTGAGGAGAGAAACAGTAAATGTTTGTTGTGTTGATGAATGAATGAATGAATGGGTCTACCAGCAAATATTAACCCAAATGTTTTTAGGATTGATTAATTAATTAATTAATCAATCTGTTAGCTCTTAGAGCAATAGTTTTGCATACTTAGCATGAATTCTAGAACTGGATAATTTAGAAGCAACTCTTGATACTATACATATTATATTCCAAGGTATAAACACAAATATACTATTATATATATATATATATATATATATATATATATATATATATATGTTTGTGTATACATATTTTTAAGGGAAGTATTAACATCAAGTTTCCTTTGCCCTAGTTTCCTATGTATTTTTACAATACTAGATTTATAGCTCATGGATATGATTCATGACTGGCATTTTTAAATGGCTTTCTATGAACTAGATCACCTCTACAAAGAACCTCATAAAAGATGCATAAAATGATAGAAGTCACAAGCAGCAGACATGTTAGGTTTGGGGCCTTCTATAGGCCTAATGATAAATAAAAGATAGAATGAGAAAGAAATTAACTGTAGCAGAGCAAGACATTGCCTATATAGTAGTGGTCAGACCATAAATTCTACCTTACCTTCCCCAGGCTAATGTTACAAAAGTCAGTGAGCACATAATTCTAGGCTCTTTTGGCAGATTTCTTACTCCACATAGGCTACTCAAGTACTATACTTGTGTTTCTGCACAGAATTCCCAGGGCAGCGGAGCCACATTCAATCACATGTCTTTTGATCTCTCATCTCTATTTTGCATACTTGTTAGCTGGTTCCTAAGTAAAACAATGTGGGAGCAACCATAACCAAGTCTAGGGGGCTATTCATTCCTGCCCATCTACTAATCCGGAGGATACTTACTCTTCTGAATCTAGATGAGGCCCAGCCCCATGCCTGGACATATTGCTAATGAGTTAATTGAAAGGTTAAACTGATAGCTGGCTATTCTGAGTGCTCAATTTAAAGATCCATGCTTCGGATATTCTAATTGAAATGGTGTCCCACTTTTTCGAAGTATTTGAAAGATTACTCTTTATGCCCAAACTTATAGGACCTTTTTCAACCTACTCTTCACTTGTTTACTTGTTGAACCATCATATGGCTGTTAAACAGGTAATGATGTAGTCAGAGAAGGTAATTTCTATTTGGTTCAAGAATGCCATGTTACAATAAACCAACTATGTGACCCAGGATTTTCCAATTCTATAGTAATCACCATTTGAATATTTACTGTTAGTCAGCATCAGAATAAATATGGGTTAAGAGACCAAAGCCCCCTACCTTTCTTATAACTTTATCTGGGAAAGCACCTATAACCCATATCAAAATGAGAATTTTACTGAAAACATATAAGATTGAAGAGCCATTTTCCCTTTCTGTTGTCATTCTAAGAGTTTTATCTTTCCTTTTTTTAAGATTTTATTTATTTATTGAGAGAGAGAGAGAGCAAGCGCAAGCAGGGAAAGAGGCAGAGGCAGAGGGAGAGAGAGAATCTTAAGCAGGCTCCCCACTGAGTGAGGAGCCCTATGCAGGTCTCAATCCCATGACCCTGAGTTCATACCCTGAGCCGAAATCAAGAATTGGACTCCCAACCAACTGAGCCACCCAGGTGCCCCAGAGTTTTATCTTCCTATACGAACCTGGAGAAACCACTATCCTTTGGATATTGGCTTCTGTAGCTTCTCTGTGTTTATTCTTAAAACCTAAGCTAATGAACTGGGTTTTCTTAATTATATTAATAAACTTACTAAAAATCAAACTCACTAACAATCAGGAATGCAAATTAAAGTAGCGATAGGATATTATCATTTGCCTCTCAGAGTAAAAGCACTAATTTTTAAATGATAATGTTTAATGCTGATGAGTTTACTTTAGATAATCATTCCCATGCACAGTTTGTAGTAATTTAACCTTCTTTAAAAAGCCTGTCTGCCTTTTTACCCAATATTCTGTGTTCTAGAACTGTATAACAAGGAAGATAAATATAGATGCAAACATTTATGAATAAGGAAATTATTTATTCTGTTATATGAAACAAAAATTTTAAGCTAGTTAAATGTTCACATTATGAAATTAAATTTTAATGCATATAAAAATGGCATATTTTTATACAGTAAAAGGTGTGTTTACAAAAAAATTATGAAATGCTCATGATATAATGTTACATAAAAACAGAAACTGTAAGGAGTGTAATTACAATGTATTTTTGAAAGTATATAGACACACACACACACACGCATGCACACACGCACACATACATATACACACAGACCGAGAAATAGGAAGAGAAACAAAAATTGTATGTGCTTGTGCTTATGGGAATCAGACTCTAGGGCAAACCACTCAAAACAGTCATAGTGGGGTTGGGCGGTATGAACAAGACGAAGATGGAACTGAAGCCAAGCACAGGCCATGGACGCAGTCCTGCCGAGAGCTGAAGATGGCAGTGAACGTATATTCAACGTCAGTCACCAGTGATAACCTAAGTCGACATGACATGCTGGCCTGGATCAATGAGTCTCTGCAGCTGAATCTGACGAAGATCGAACAATTGTGCTCAGGGGCTGCCTACTGTCAGTTTATGGACAGGCTGTTCCCTAGCTCCATTGCCTTGAAGAAAGTGAAATTCCAGGCTAAGCTAGAACATGAATACATCCAGAACTTCAAAATACTACGAGCAGATTTATTTAAGAGAATGGGTGTTGACAAAATAATTCCGGCGGACAGATTAGTAAAAGGAAAGTTTCAGGACAATTTTGAATTTGTTCAGTGGTTCAAGAAGTTTTTTGATGCAAACTATGATGGAAAAGACTATGACCCCGTAGCTGCCAGACAAGGTCAAGAAACTGCAGCGGCTCCCTCCCTTGTTGCTCCAGCTCTGAACAAACCGAAGAAACCTCTCAGCTCTAGCAGTGCAGCTCCACAGAGGCCCACTGCAACACACAGAACTACTGCAACCCCTAAGGCTGGCCCCGAGGCGGGGGGGTGCGAAAGAATCCTGGTGTGGGCAACGGGGATGACGAAGCAGCTGAATTGATGCAGCAGGTCAACGTACTGAAACTTACCATCGAAGACTTGGAGAAAGAAAGAGATTTCTACTTTGGAAAGCTAAGGAACATTGAATTGATTTGCCATGAGAACGAGGAGGAAAACGACCCGGTATTGCAGAGGATCGTGGACATTCTGTATGCCACAGATGAAGGCTTTGTGATACCTGATGAAGGGGGCCCACAGGAGGAACAAGAAGAGTATTAACGGCCTGGGCCAGCAGAACAACATCCGAATTCTTCACTCCAAATCATGTGCTTAACTGTAAAATACCCCCTTTTGTTATTCTTAGAGGACTCACTGGTTTCTTTTCATGAGCATATAGTACCTCTTCTTAAAATGTGCTTTGCAGAAGTTTCACCCCTTTTCCAATGAGTTTGAGTTAGGAGCTTTTACCCTGTAGCAGAGCAGTATTAACATCTAGTTGGGTCACCTAGGGAACAAAGAGGCTGACCATGGGGCTCACCGTGTGGACGCTGATAACACTGATTGCTGGAGAACATGTTTTTATGTGATACACTGAGGTGGAGACCTCAGTAGAGAAATGTAAAGACTGATTTGAATTTTAAGCTAATGTGAAATCTTGGCAGGGAATGTTTTAATAAATAAATGCCTTAAGAGTATTAAAAAAAAAAAAAAGTCATAGTGGTTATCCCTGAACTATGTAGATCATTCTCTTTATTTCCTACACTTTTCTGCAATTTCTGGATTTTCTACAGTGAACTTGCAACACATGAATCAGAAAATAATTTTTTTTAATTTTTTGTTAACATATAATATATTATTTGTTTGAGGAGTACAGGTCTGTGATTCATCAATCTTATACAATTCACAGCGCTCACCATAGTACATACCCTCCCCAATGTCTATCACCCAGCTACTCCATCCCTCCCACCCCCTACCACTCCAGCAACCCTCAGTTTCTTTCCTGAGATTAAGAGTCTCTTATGCTTTGTCTCCCTCTCTGGTTTCATCTTGTTTCATTTTTCCCTCCTTCCCCTATGATCTTCTGTCTTGTTTCTCAAAATCCTCATATCAGTGAGATCATATGATAATTATCTTTCTCTGATTGACTTATTTTGCTTAACATAATACCCTCTAGTTTGATCCACATTGTTGCAAATGGCACGATTTCATTTTTTTGATGGCTGCATAATATTCCATTGTATATATATATACCACATCTTCTTTATCCATTCATCAGTTGATGGACATCTAGGCTCTTTCCATAGTTTGGCTATTGTGGACATTGCTGCTATAAACATTGGGATGCATGTGCCCCTTCGGATCACTACATTTGTATCTTTGGGGTAAATACCCAGTAGTGCAATTGCTGGGTCATATGGTAGCTCTATTTTCAACTTTTTGAGGAACCTCCATACTGTTTTCCAGAGTGACTGCACCAGCTTGCATTCCCACCAACAGTGTAGGAGGGTTCCCCTTTCTCCGCATCCTCTCCAACATCTGTCATTTCCTGACTTGTTAATTTTAGCCATTCTGACTGGTGTGAGGTGATATTTCATTCAGGTTTTGATTTGGATTTCCCTGATGCCGAGCGATGTGGAGCACTTTTTCATGTGTCTGTTGGCCATTTAGATGTCTTCTTTGCAGCAATGTCTGTTCATGTCTTCTGCCCATTTCTTGATTGGATTATTTGTTTGTTGGGTGTTGAGTTTGATAAGTTCTTTATAGATTTTGGATACTAGCCCTTTATCTGATATGTCATTTGCAAATATCTTCTCCCATTCTGTCAGTTGTCTTTTGGTTTTGTTGACTGTTTCCTTTGCTGTGCAAAAGCTTTTTATCTTGATGAAGTCCCAATAGTTCATTTTTGCCCTTGTTTACCTTGCCTTTGGTGATGTTTCTAGGAAGAAGTTGCTGCAGCTGAGGTCGAAGAGGTTGCTGTCTCTGTTCTCCTCAAGGATTTTGATGGATTCTTGTCTCACATTGAGGTCTTTCATCCGTTTTGAGTCTATTTTTCTGTGTGGCATAAGGAAATGGTCCAGTTTCATTTCTTCTGCATGTGGCTGTCCAATTTTCCCAACACCATTTGTTGAAGAGACTGTCTTTTTTCCATTGGACATTCTTTCCTGCTTTGTTGAAGATTAGTTGACCATAGAGTTGAGGGTCCATTTCTGGGCTCTCTATTCTGTTCCACTGATCTATGTGTCTGTTTTTGTGCCAGTACCATACTGTCTTGATGATGACAGCTTTGTAATAGAGCTTGAAGTCCGGAATTGTGATGCCACCAGCTTTGCTTTTCTTTTTCAACATTCCTCTGGCTATTCGGGGTCTTTTCTGGTTCCTTACAAATTTTAGAATTATTTGTTCCAGCTCTGTGAAAAAAGTTGATGGTATTTTGATAAGGATTGCATTAAATGTGTAGATCGCTCTAGGTAGCATAGACATTTTCACAATATTTGTTCTTCCAATCCATGAGCATGGGATGTTTTTCCATTTCTTTGTGTCTTCCTCAATTTCTTTCATGAGTGTTCTATAGTTTTCTGAGTACAGATTCTTTGCCTCTTTGGTTAGATTTATTCCTAGGTATATTATGGTTTTAGGTGCAATTATAAATGGGATCAACTCCTTAATTTCTCTTTCTTCTGTCTTTTCGTTGGTGTATAGAAATGCCACTGATTTCTGTGCATTGATTTTATATCCTGCCACTTTACTGAATTCCTGTATGAGTTCTAGCAGTTTTGGGGTGGAGTCTTTTGGGTTTTCCATATAAAGTATCATATCATCTTCAAAGAGTGAGAGTTTGACTTCTTCTTTGCCAATTCAGATGCCTTTTATTTCTTTTTGTTCTCTGATTGCTGTGGCTAGGATTTCTAATACTATGTTGAATAGCAGTGGTCATAGTGGACATCGCTGCCGCGTTCCTGACCTTAGGGGGAAAGCTCTCAGTTTTTCCCCATTGAGAATGATATTCACTGTGGGTTTTTCATAGATGGCTTTTATGATACTGAGGTATGTACCCTCTATCCCTATACTCAGAAGTGTTTTCTTTTTTTTTTTAAGATTTTATTTATTTATTTGACAGAGAGGGAGATAGCAAGAGCAGGAACACAAGCAGGGGGAGTGGGAGAGGGAGAAGCAGGCTTCCTGCCGAGCAGGGAGCCCGATGTGGGACTCAATCCCAGGACCCTGGGATCATGACCTGAGCCGAAGGCAGATGCTTAACGACTGAGCCACCCAGGCGCCCTATACTCAGAAGAGTTTTGATCAAGAAAGGATGCTGTACTTTGTCAAATGCTTTTTCTGCATCTATTGAGAGGATCATATGGTTCTTGTTCTTTCTTTTATTAATGTATTGTATCACGTTGATTGATTTGCGGATGTTGAACCAACCTTGCAGCCCAGGGATAAATCCCACTTGGTCATGGTGAATAATCCTTTTAATGTACTGTTGGATCCTATTGGCTAGTATTTTGGTGAGAATTTTTGCGTCCTTGTTCATCAAGGATATCAGTCTGTAATTCTCCTTTTTGATGGGGTCTTTTTCTGGTTTGGGGATCAAGGTAATGGTGGCCTCATAAAACGAGTTGGAAGTTTTCCTTCCATTTCTATTTTTTGGAACAGTTTCAGAACAATAGGTATTCATTCTTCTTTAAATGTTTGGTAGAATTCCCCTGGGAAGCCATCTGGCCCTGGGCTCTTGTTTGTTGGGAGATTTTTGATGACTGCTTCAATTTCCTTCCTGGTTATGGGTCTGTTCAGGTTTTCTATTTCTTCCTGGTTCAGTTTTGGGAGTTGATACATCTCTTGGAATGCATCCATTTCTTCCAGATGATCTAATTTGCTGGCATATAGTGCTCATAATATGTTCTTATAATTGTTTGTATTTCTTTGGTGTTGGTTGTGGTCTCTCCTCTTTCATTCATGATTTTATTTATTTGGGTCCTTTCTCTTTTCTTTTTGATAAGTCTGGCCAAGAGTTTATCAGTCTTATTAATTCTTTCAAAGAACGAGCTCCTGGTTTTGTTGATCTGTTCTACTGTTCTTTTGGTTTCTATTTCATTGATTTCTGCTCTGATCTTTATGATTTCTCTTCTCCTGCTGGGTTTAGGCTTTATTTGCTGTTCTTTCTCCAGCTCCTTTAAGTGTAGAGTTAGGTTGTGTATTTGAGACCTTTCTTGTTTCTTGAGAAAGGCTTGTATTGCTATATACTTTCCTCTTAGGACCACCTTTGCTGTATCCCAAAGATTTTGAACAGTTGTGTTTTCATTTTCATTTGTTTCCACTAATTTTTTAATTCTTCTTTAATTTCCTGGTTGACCTATTCATTCTTTAGTAGGATGCTCTTTAGCCTCCATGTATGTGAGTTCTTTCCAACTTTCCTCTTGTGGTTGAGTTCTAGTTTCAAAGCATTGTGGTCCAAAAATATGCAGGGAATGATCCCAATCTTTTTGTACTGGTTGAGACCTGATTTGTGACCTAGAATGTGATCTAATCTGTAGAATGTTCCATGGGCACTAGAGAAGAATGTGTATTCTGTTGCTTTGGGATGGAATGTTCTGAATATATCTGTGAAGTCCATCTGGTCCAGTGTGTCATTTAAAGCCTTTATTTCCTTGTTGATCTTTTGCTTAGATGATCTGTCCATTTCAGTGAGGGGGGTGTTAAAGTCCCCTACTATTATTGTATTATTGTCGATGTGTTTCTTTAATTTTGTTATTAATTGGCTTATATAACTGGCTGTTTCCATGTTAGGGGCATAAATATTTACAATTGTTAGATCTTCTTGTTGGATAGACCTTTAAGTATATGTAGTGTCCTTCCTCATCTCTTATTATAGTCTTTGGTTTAAAATCTAATTTGTCAGGGTGCCTGGGTGGCTCAGTCATTAAGCGTCTGCCTTCAGCTCAGGCCATGATCCCAGGGTCCTGGGACCGAGCCCCACATCAGGCTCCTGCTCAGCAGAAAGCCTGCTTCTCCCTCTCCCACTCCCCCTGCTTGTGTTCCTGCTCTCACTGTCTCTCTCTCTGTCAAATAAATAAATAAAATCTAAAAAAAGATAAAATAAATAAATAAAATAAAATAAAATCTAATTTGTCTGATATAAGCATTGCCACCCCAGCTTTCTTTTGATGTCCATTAGCATGGTAAATGGTTTTCCACCCCCTCACTTTCAATCTGGAGGTCTTTGGGTCTAAACTGAGTCTCTTACGGCAGCATATCGATGGGTCTTGTTTTTTTATCTAATCTGATACCCTGTGTCTTTTGATTGGGGCATTTAGCCCATTTACATTCAGAGTAACTGTTGAAAAATATGAATTTAGTGCCATTGTATTGCCTGTAAGGTGACTGTTACTGTATATTGTCTCTGTTCCTTTCTGGTCTATCTTACTTTTAGGCTCTTTGCTTACAGGACCCCTTTCAATATTTCTTGTAGGGCTGGTTTCGTGTTCACAAGTTCTTTTAGTTTTTGTTTGTCATGGAAGCTTTTTATCTCTCCTTCTATTTTCAGTGACAGCCTAGCTGGATATAGTATTCTTGGCTGCATATTTTTCTCATTTAGTGCTCTGAATATATCATGCCAGTCCTTTCTGGCCTGCCAGGTCTCTGTGGATAGGTCTGCTGCCAATCTAATGTTTCTACTCTTGTAGGTTACAGAAATCTTGTCCCAAGCTGCTTTCAGGATTTTCTCTTTATCTCTGAGACTTGTGAGTTTTACTATTAGATATCAGGGTAACCTATTTTTATTGATTTTGAGGGGGATTCTCTGTGCCTCCTGAATTTTGATGCCTGTTTCCTTCCCCAAATTAGGAAAGTTCTCTGCTATAATTTGCTCCAATATACCTTCTGCCCCTCTCTCTCTTTCTTCTTCTTCTGGGATCCCAATTATTATAATGTTGTTTCACTTTATGGTATCATTTATCTCTCGAATTCTCCCCTCCTGATCCAGTTGTTGTTTATCTCTTTTTTTCTCAGCTTCTTTACTCCCCATCATTTGGTCTTCTATATCACTGATTCTCTCTTCTGTCTCATTTATCCTAGCAGTTAAAGCCTCCATTTTTTATTGCACCTCATTAATAGCCTTTTTGATTTCGACTTGGTTAGATTTTAGTTCTTTTATTTCTCCAGAAAGGGATTCTCTGTATCTTCTATGCTTTTTTCAAGCCCAGCTAGTATCTTTATAATCATCATTCTGAACTCTAGTTCCAACATCTTACTAATGTCCATATTGACTAGGTCCCTGGCAGTGAGTACTGCCTCTTGTTCTTTTTTTTGAGGTGATTTTTTCCATCTTGTCATTTTGTCCAGAGGAGAATAGGTGAATGAGAGAATAAAATGCTAACAGGGTAACAATGAGCCCAGAAAAATATACACTAAACAAATCAGAAGAGACTCGAAATTGGGGGGAAAAGAAAGGGAAATTAAAAAAATTTTAAATAAAAAATTAAAAAAGAATATGATCAAGGTGGTGAATAGAACAGAGCCACACACTAGATTTTGGTTGTATTTTGTTCTGTTAGAAGAAATTGCCTCCCAAAATTTTAAAGAATGAAAAACTTATATATATACAAAAATAAGGGTAAATACAGTGAAGGGACAGAATATGACTGTAAAGATGAAAATTTAAAAAGATTTTTAAAAAGGAATTGATAAGATGTTGGTTGAAAAAGGGAAGAAAAATTCAACTAAAAAAATAGAAAAAGAAAAAATAAAGAAAATTTTAAAAATTAACTTTGAATGTCTAAAGAATCATAGGAAAAAAGCCATGAATTCTATGTGCTGTATTCCCCTAGCTCTGGGGTTTTGCCATTCTCATTCTTCGGTAAACTTGGTCTTGGCTGGCTGTTCTTGCTGATCTTCTGGGGGAGGGGCCTGTTGTAGTAATTCTCCAATGTCTTTGCCTGAGGCAGAATTGCCCCGCCCTTGCCAGGGGCCAGGCTGAGTAATCTGCTCAGGTTTGCTCTCAGGAGCTTTTGTTCCCTGCAAGGTTTCCATACAGCTTTGGAGGACGAGAATGAAAATGGCGGCCTCCTAATCTCTGGCCCTGGAGGAGCTGAGAACTCAGGGCCCCACTCCTCAGTGAGCCCTTAGAAAAAAGCAGTCAATCACTCCCGTCTCACTGGTCTCCAGCCACACTCCGTGCTCACCTGGCTCCGTGACCAAGCATCTCTATCTCTGGTGCATGACCCTATTTGGAGCCTGCAAACCCAGCAGATTCCTGTGGTGCACTCCCGCACCACTCCTCCTGGGGGACGAAAGGGAGTCTTCCTGGATCTGCCACTTGTTGGGTCCCTGCTCGATAAGTAGTGGCCCAACTGTGCCACGGATCACAGTTTACAGCAACCCCAAGAGACAGCCCACTTCTCGGTTCCATCTTTGCAGCCAGCTTCCCCACTCCGACACCTGGGAGCTCTGCCGCACTCAGGCACCCCCGGTCTTTCTGTGACCCCGAGGGTCCTGAGACCACACTGTCCCAGTGAGGGTTCCACCACCCCACTTAGCCACTGGAGTGACATCCCTCAGTGGAGCAGACTTCTAAAAGTTCCGATTTTGTGCTCCGCTGTTCCATCACTTTCTGGTAGCCGGCTGACGGAGGCTCCCTCCCCCCACGGTCTATCTTCCCAAATATCACCTTGGATTCACTTCTCCACACGTCCTACCTTCCAGAAAGTGGTTGCTTTTCTGTTCATAGAATTGCTGCTATTCTTTTCTTCAATCTCCTGTTGAGTTTGTACGTGTTCCGAATGGTTTGAAAACTATCTAGCTGAATTTCTGGGACCAGACAATAATTAGGTCTCCTACTTCTCCACCATCTTGCTCCCAGGAAGCAGAAAATAATTATTTTTAATTAGCTTATGAACCCCCAGCTTTATATAAATGAGTGGCATGAGTATAAGATTATCAAAATACAAAAGTAGAAAGATAACCAAATTCAAAGGAAGACTATAAATACACTATTAGGCAGAATTATTTCATAATTTTTAGGAAGGACTTCTCTTCCAGTGGATGATTTCTAACTCTGGTAAAAACAATGTTAAAACAAAAAGAATTTTTAAGTAGCATATTTTGAAGATCTTCCAAGTTTCTTGCTATCTATACTGCAAAAAAGATTGTGCAACATTGGGATTTTTTAATTAAATGGTATTCATGGGGATCTTATGAAACTTAAACAGGTGCCTCCATATCCAAATATGTGAAGAAATAATATTGCATGTATTACCAATTTCTACATAACCAATTACTTTGCATGACCAGCAATGTCTTTATGTAAATCAGTCAATAATAGGAAATGTGCTTTCACTGCATACAGAGCACTAGTCTAGTCTTTTTTGCTCTGTCAAAAGACCCAAGAAAGACCATTAACAGAGTCTTTATCCATCAGGGGTCTGTAATCAAATGAAAGAAACCAGAATACAAAAAGAGCATCAGAAAATTTATTAAGTAACTAGAGAAATAGATAATTATGTAAGTATGTGCACATGCACACACACACACACACACACACACACACACAATTACAAGTATCTAAGATGTTCCCTGACCTTCACAGAGACTCTTCTGACCTCTGTGCTCACTCTTGGCACCTCCAGACCTGGATGTTCTCTCTCCCACCTTTGAGCATTTTTGTCAGTCACGTGACGTGAACATAGATGTGAATGGTGAGGGATTCTGAGATGTAAACCATGTGAGGGAGTGTTTTGTGGGGAACACTCCACACCATTTTCCCCCAACCATCCCTCCATGGAAGTTAACCTGGAGGAGAGGAAAAGCCCTGACCTTAGAATTAGAAGACTCCTGTCCACACCCCAGATCTGACATTCGCTTTTCTGGACTTTCAGGTGATAGTAATAAAGAGAGGTTTACAAGGCAGAAATGCTTTTTCATTCATTTGCTTTTTTCATATATTCACATCAGGCGTAAATGAAGTATTTGGATACCATGTCTGGGGCATGTTCCCTCCTCTCCCTCTCTCTGTCTCTCTGTCTCTCTGTCTCTCTCTCTCTCCCTCCACCTTCCCCTCCATCTACACATTTTTTTTCAGGCTTTTAAAACAAGCCACATAGCAGAAGCAAGGCATTTAGAGCACCTCAGAATTGCTTGCCATGGGCAAATAATCTGAATTTAATGATCTGCATGATCACAAGGGAATGGCAGACTCTTATCAGGAAGGTAGTGGAAATGTTTCAGGCTGGTAAATATTTTAAGATCAACAGATTTCTTTAAGATACCCACCATGATAGGTGCATTTTCTTTCTATTGTAGAAAGGCTCTGCCTTGCATAAAATACATCCACAGTCATTTCCTGTTTTTTTCTGATGCAGTTAGCCCTGATCAATAAGGACTTTTTTCACTGTTTGGTATTTATTGATCAAAGCTACTACACTGAGAATGACTGTTGAGATATAAACGTCTTGGTTTCCGTGTTCTGAGGGGCTATTATTAGTGCCTCTCCCTAATTTGTAGGCACTGGTCATTTCAGCAGCTCAGGATCTCTGTGGTTCAGTGCTTAGCAGGCAGGGCCAAATCTAAATGTCTGTTTATGAAAACAACGATCAAAAAGAACAGTAAGAACTGGAGCATCACATATTGCATTGTTCTCAGAGTGCCACTCAAACCCATAACTGTTATTAATTTCAGAGTAATCACTGGATGATAGAGTCCTATCCATCTGTTCAGAGAACTGTGGGAAACTATTAAAAGATTCATCACATAGATAGTCCCTTCCGCTTAATATCACATATCCTAAAAACATTCAACATTTAAAGATTTCTATCAAAATACAATGTGAATATAAGGGAAATTATTTGATTGCTAACTACCAAGGTCTATCTCGCTGTGTGGATAAAAAATCTTCAGGCAAGTTTCAGAGAGATTCAAGGAAACATAATACAAGAGTTTATTTTTTATCTTTGCTGTGTTACCTCCACCATATTCAAGACAGTGCCCCGAGACCGCAAATCAAGATTTCAAAGCAGTTTTTGCAAACACAGATTTTCTGTGACTAACAGAATCTTGAATGACATATACTTATGGACCATATTGCATTGCACACAATGTTTTAGATTAGAGTCTTCAAGATGGTGTGCTGAGATATTGAATTTGGAGCCGTGCGGGTGGCTCATGGGGCCCAGCATATCCAGAATCTCTGGTCCAGTCATCTCCACACGTGATCAGCTTTGACCATTGTCCCCAGTGTACTGCTCTAACATTACTTCCTATGTGTATATTGGCACAGAAAAGGTTAAGAGTGCTGCTTTCGATAATCAACTATAGTAATCATGCTCTAAGAAAAGCATTTTGTATTCTGCAAGGTCCACTAAAATGTAAGAATTCACTAACAAAGAGAAGGCAGCTATTATGATGACATCTATACACAGCTGTCCATTGCCAAGCACTTCCAAAGAGGCATTCAGTTCCAACAGCAGTACTCTGCTCATAAAGCTTTGAGGGACTCTCTTACATCTTTTTGTTAGTCCATTTTGACATACTCTCACAGATGCATACTTTGTTGACAAAGCCCTACTTATTGACTAGATTGCTATATTTTGGAAGCATAGTTGTCCCCTGGAATTGTTTCCTGACACTACCAAAATGCCACTTTTTTGAAACCAGAGAAGTGATTCATGCTGAAGTTTCAGTGAAGGACTCCAAGTTGATTTCAGCTCTCAGGTGTTCCTAGACCTGACAGGCAGCCTGAGTGAGTGTAGAAGGTATCACTGTATGGACACCAACAAAATACACCAACAAAAGGGAGCAAAGTTACCCACAAAAGCTGCTGTGTTCTTGTATGTAAATCACAGAGCTAAAGACCATGAAAGAAAGTTCTTTCAAATGAAAGAATTTCAAAATCAAAGATCTCCAACAGGCTGTAGGCTATTCATTTCTTTTTTTTTTTTTTTTTTTTAAGATTTTATGTATTTATTTGACAGAGAGCACAAGTAGGGGGAGAAGCAGGCTCCCCGAGGAGCAGGGAGCCCGATGTGGGGCTCGATCCCAGGACCCTGGGATCATGACCTGAGCCAAAGGCAGACGCTTAACCGACTGAGCCACCCAGGCACCCCTATGCTATTCATTTATTTCAGTAACACCAGGAATGTCCCAACAAATGGGGATGCCATGTGATGGAGGGAAGCATCCTACCACTCTTGGGTAAACCTATGTATTGCACAGTATTTTGGTTTTCTAGAAGTTGAATATGAAATACGACCCCTTGGGTTGTTATCTTTGCATTTATTTTTCAAGTCATGTCTGGAAAGAATTAGGGTCTTATGCTATTAAAAACACACGTGGAAATGAAGTAGTGACACAAGCTACAATGTGGATGAGCCTCAAAAGCATGATGCTAAGTGAAAGAAGCCAGATGCAGATGGTCACATATTGTATGATCCCATTTACAAGTAATATCTAGAATACGTAATTCCATAGACACAGAAAGCCAATTGATGGTTTCTGGGGCTGGAGGGAGGTGAGATGGAGAATGACTATCTAATGGGTACCAGGTTTCCTCTCGGAGTGATGAAAATATTTTGGAAGTCAATAGGGTTGGTGGTGCACAACACCTGAATGGTCTAAGTGCCACTGAATTGTTCACTTCAAAATGGTTAATTTTATGTTATGTGGATTTCACCTCAATTAAAAAAATAAAAATTAAACACACACACATTTGGAATCAGAGGAATGCAATATTAGAATGAGCTCAGAGCCTACCTGGTCAAGCACATAGTCGATGAAGAAAACCTGTCAGAATAATCAAAGTTGTACACACAAAAGTTTTTAAGAGCCCTTGATAAATGAGCATCAGAAAGTTTATCAGTCACCTGTAATAAATGAATATGACTGTTAACAAGCCCTACTAAGGATTTGTTAGTATTTTTGGTACCCAGGGTTCTATAATATGATTAAATTTAGGGGTGAAGAAATAGTATGATCATGTCACCATCTGAAGGATCAGCAAAGAATAATATTTTTCAAAATGTTTTAGGCAGTGACTCCTCCTAGAAGATATGGTGGCATCCTCTCTCCTCTAGCAAAATCTACTAGGTTTCTTTACACGCTCTTTCCCAAAGCTAGGGATTTGTCTCCTGTCTCTATTTGAAGTCAAAGTCTGCCCAGATGAGTACAACACTCCATTAATAAGGCACACTGTCATTCCCATGAAAGTTATGTCTGTGTACAAAGCTTCAGGAACCAAAGAGGAAGATGAAGATACAAAGCACCTGAAAAATCAAAAAGATTTTAGCTCAAACCAGTGTTAATTTATTTCCACATGATGCAGGACATGAGTGGAGAATATGAACCCAGATTCCAGGCTTGAGTAAGAAGCTGACACAATGAGCAATAGCAGGGCAAGCAAGCGAAAGTGGCTGGGGGAAATTCTGAAGAGGAATGTGATGCCCCTAGTGAGTTATTTAACATCCCTGCATGCATCTGGGTGGGTGTACAGGGCTCAACTAAAAGGGCCCAGGGTGGGGGGGAGGGGGGGGCGGCGCCTGGGTGGCTCAGTCGTTTGAGCGTCTGCCTTCAGCTCAGGTCGTGATCCCAGGGTCCTGGGATCGAGCCCCGCATCCGGCTCCCTCCTTGGTGAAGAGCCTGCTTCTCCCTCTCCCTCTGCCTGCAGCTCTGCTGCTTGTGGTCTCTCTCTCTCTCTCTGTGTCAAATAAATAAATAAAATCTTAAATAAATAAATAAATAAATAAATAAATAAATAAATAAATAAATAAATAAAAGGGCCCAGGAGGCTAGACATGGGGAACTCTGAGACCCAGCAAAAGGGCCAGGAGGCAAGTCATGGCATCCTCTAAGTATATATCCAGAAATGTCAGCGTCTGTCTTGTAAGATGTGGTATAACTCTGGATATTCTAACCAAATAGCTAACATGTTTTCATAATATGAATCCCACCATACAAACATCCTTTCTAAACATCCCTTTCTAATCCTTTCTAAACTCTAGGGCCACCCGGCTGGCTCAGTTGGTAGAGCATGTGACTCTTGATCTCAGGGTCTTGAGTTCAGGCCCCACGTTGGGCAAGGGGCCTACTTAAAATAAAAAAATAAATAAACATGATCAACTCTAGACTTTTAAATACAACAACACAATGAAGGGATCTACTTATCCAAATGAAGGTGGTGTGTTATCTCAATTAGTCCATAAATAAAATAGATAATTCTATACCCTTCTCCACTCCTAGAGGGCAGGTTATTTTAACAGAGCTTATACTTTAAGATTCTCAGTAGAAAAGTATGCAGCTATTTTTTTCTAAATATCATTTTTAAAATTCTGGAACTGTTTGTGAAACCTTCTAAAAGCTGAATGAGTAAAATTATATTATCTACCAAAGTCCCTTTCAAAGTTAAGTTCCATGAAGTTATCTTAAGAGTAAAAATAAGCATTTTAGGTTAGATACTAGACACACCTCCTGACTGTATGATTCATTTGATTACTGGACAATTCTCCCAAATGTATGGGCATGGAGTCTGGAAGGATGTTTAGTTTATGGTGGATTAGCAGAGAACAAGAAAGCGGGCTATCTACTGCAGTTCTGCACTCATGGGGGAATAAGGTAGATAATTTAAAGCTTACCACTTCTGCCTGCTGTTATGTCCTCCATCTCATACCAAACAAGTAAAGTTTGAAAGAAAAGGAAAAGTGTTTAGAAAGAATAACGAGGTTACAAAAAATGTAATACCCCTTTCAATGAGGTTTAATTATCAAACTCAACAGGAGTATATGGAGGGAAAAAATACCAAATGTTTGTGGCCCGGCAGGGAACATTTTCCTGTTTATCTCTGTGTCCACCACAACTGATGATGGTGAGGGAGGAGATGGGAAAGTTGAAAGTCCACATGCAATTATTATTTCCCTGAGCCAAGCGAGGGGCCAGATCCATTATATTCCCGTCCCACCTCCACCTAACACTTGACTCTGAGTCGCTTTGTGATGCTGCTCCCAGCAGAATAGGAGTTATTTTTCTGGAATCTGAAAGGAAAAAAAAAAAAGTATAGTCATTTTCCACACATTTTCTTATCGTAAAGCTAGTTGGGAATTTTTTTTTTTTCTTATCCAACAGGGCTGATACCTTTAAGAGCAAATAATAAGGAAGAGCAAGGCGACTACTTATCGTGGGGTGCAGAAGGGAAAGTATGATCCTGTCCATGTGGCTCCCCAGAGACTCTGGGGAAGGAAGGACTAGAGGTCAAAGAGGCAGTGTGCCCTTCTAGCTAATCTTGGTTTCAAATGCCAAGTCCCGTAATCAGGTGAAGTGGAATTCAGCAAACTTGCTGTGGTCATTAACTTCCTTTGTCTTAAGGACAACACCCATATCATTAGATTCAAAAGCAGTTTTTCTAGGCCAGTGACCTCTGGCAGAAGCCAGGGCTTATGACTGCATAAAGCAGAAATAAGCATGACAATTTGCAATGGCAACAGTAGGAAGGTGGGTCTGAGGAGGAAGCAGCAGTGGTAGCTGCAAATGCTATGACATAGAGAGCATGAGGAGTTTGAAGCTGGGCCTATGGGGAGAATTCCAAGCCACCTTATCTAGCCTGTTTCCTTCACAAACTCCAAACCATTTCTCCCTGCTTCTATTCCCAAGCTGTCCACGGTGTCCTGAATTCCAGCACGGCAGGTAGGACCCACCAAGGGCCTGAGGCCAAGTTGTCAGCAGACTGGTGGCCAACCACAAGGAGACGTATGTGCCTCGAGGAGTCCTATGGGCACACTTGGCTGCAGAAAATGTTGTTCACAGCCTATTGTTTTTGTAGAGATCTGAGGCCGGGTCACTTTTTTCATGACAGTATAAACATTCATGGAGATAAAGAATAGAGGTGCCCTCTTACGTTGACAGTGGCACTGTTAATTAATGGGTTATTTTTAGAGCACATTCTGGCACTGCAAGAGCCAAATAAAATGATCATGCCCTTTGAGCTGGAATCCTCATCTTGGGGAATTATCTAAAGAAAATAGCTTTTAAGTCTACTTGTGCAAAGATGTTTACAGCTACCTTATTTGTAATAGCACATAACTGGAAACAGTCCAAATGCTCAACAATTAGGGAGTGATTAAACAAACTTTGGAACTTTACTATGGTGATAAAGTCTATGGCAATAAAAATGATGAATATCTGGACTGTATAAATATTTAGAAAGCCTATGTAAAACAATGCTATATTAAAAAGGAGAGCACACACTATTCCAAGCACAATATGGCAAAATGTTATTATGACAACATGAAAACCACATCTGAACAATGATAAGAACAGAAGAGACCACCCTTTTATATATAATTAGTGCTCAGAGTGAATGACGACTTTGTATTTTTTGTGGTATTTTAAAGTTGGCTCTTTTTAACATAAAACAGTAAACATGTTCTAAAATACAATATTTAAAGACAGTATTTATTGCTCTAATTCAAGAAGCATTGAAACCGTCCACATATATTAGTCTGCCCATTCATCAATGTATACTTGTGACGTATACCACAAGATCAACATAAATTAGTGGCTGTAGAGAGGCCAATGCGTTTAAACAATATATAATTGGCCTTACCTAAAAGTAAGTGCTTACTTTGCTTTTGTAATGGTCACCATTTGAATCAAGATATAAGTCAAGGTCAAGAATTCCATAACTGAGGAGGGATTCAGAGTCAGAAGACCAGATCTGAGCTAGAAGCACAAGTGAGGAAATCTGTGGGAAGATGGTCAGGATCACAGGAGCATAGAACAGAGAACAGCCAGATGCACAGACTGATAGAAAGAATCGACTGAGAAGCAGATCACAAAAAGGGCTTTATGTACCAGGTTATCACCCCAGCAGCAGCCTTTATTCTCCTTAGTCCTTATTTTCAGATTTCAGGTGACAGTGACACAGCAACCCTGTGGACAAGACCCAGCTTGGGTTTTCTAGAAAGAGGTCACATACCATTCCACTCAAGTTGTGTTGCAGTTAAGAAGGCATGTGAATTCTGAATTCTAAATAAACAGTGTAATTTTTAGTGATGGACACTGTAATGCACTGGCCTAAGTCATATTGTTAGAAATATCTTATTTTCTATTGCTGGAATAAATCAAGTAGCTAATTGGAATAAAATGCATAAAATCCTTGAATATCATGCTTTGCTGAGCATTTCACAGTAGTGCTCGGATCTAGAATTATTCATGTAAAGATTTCCTTATGAATTGAGTGGCCAAACCCCAAATTCCTTCTTGCTGGGGTGTTCTGCTTTAGGGAGCAGTATTCTTTTTCACTCAGCTCACTCTTCATGAAGTCAAATGAGAAGTCAAAAGCCCTCTGTGAACGTTGACAAAGCTCTGTTCGCCCTTAGGGCTTTTCTACAACTGCTTTTCTGATTTCATATCAGTAAACTTTTTCCAACTGTTCAAATCAGCAAGAACCATTGATTCATGGGTGCTACATTGAAAGCAATTTCCACTGCTCATTTCCAATCATTCTCACTAGTCAGCTTTTCTGAATCACTATAGCTATTAAATCAACACAGATGCAAATGGCAGGTCTGCCTCTCATTCTGTGAATTTGGATCGGCTTTGACATCATGAAAGATCCGTTGAATCCAGATCATTCCTGTTAGTGTGAGGTAGTGGGAAAAGGACAATTTGCAGCCAGGAAACCTGGGTTTTAGTTCCCCCTTGGGTAAGTTGTTCACACACAGAATCTCAGGACCCTCACCTGTTACACAAGAGTAATAGCATCACCTCCCCCTGGGAATGTAAGGAGGATCAGATGAAATGGTAATAAACGGGGAAATGGTAATTAAGCTCCACAGCATTATTTGACTCTCTTTAAAGGAATGGTGTTTTGGTAGTTAACGTGCTCATTTTCTATGTTGGCTGCATTCTTACTAACCTTGTTCAGGACTTATTTAATAATATGATCTCAGATTGTCACCAGAAAAATCTTCCTTCTGATTTTGATCTTCTCTCTAGGTTATAAGTATTTCAGTAAATTAAATGGTAACTTGAAGTAAGCTAAGTGGCAGGCACTACTAAATCCAACAAATGTATCTTCATTCCTTTATCACATATATTAGCATAGAGTGGCATTTAGGAGCGTGGAATATTTATAACTGAATTATCAAGGACGCACTGTTTTGTAACTTCCCTGCTGATTATATAGAAGTATTTACTAGTATTTCTTTCTCAAACCTCCTCTCTACTTTCTTAGAGACCATGATTCTCACCTACAACCCATACATATACTTATCTATTTGTGTAAACGAGTGGTTCTCAGCCCAGCTACAAATAGAAACACCTGGAGAGCTTGGGCACAATACACGTATAGGCCCATTTCCGGCCCCAGAGATTCTGATTTCATTGGTTGGGGATTAGTCTCAGGGTTACCTTTTTTGTTTTTGGTTTTTTAAGCTCCCCACATGATTCAAATGTATAAGTAAGGCTGGAACCAGGTTTTACATTTTGATTAACTAGAATTAAGAAATCCTTGGGCCATAATTATGGCCTGGCCAGTCAGAAGACCATCATCACCATGATACCTAAATTCAGCTGTGGATATGCAATGAAAAATATTGAGAAAAGCACAGGCTTTGGAACAAGCATGAAGTGAAATCTGGGTTTGTCCCATTCTACCTATTACCATCCGTGAGTGATCTGACCCCCATGTCCTCATCTGTCACATGAATCTAAGAGCACCTACCATACAGGGTTGCTGTGAGGTTTATATCAAGAAATATACATGGAGCAGGTACTAAAAATGATAGCTCTATTGATCATTAATGCAACAAACAAGGTCCCTATTTTCTCAGTGAGCAAACTGAATACAGAAGGTGAGAAAAATTACCTTTACGCTAAAACTGGGGAGTAGGTTCTACCAGCTAAATCAAATGAAAACTTCTGGTTCTGTAGTATCTGATCATATTTCTCTTGAAATAACAAGAGATTAAATAGGATTTGTCCTATTGTCTTGAGTCTCTGCTGAGGCTTCCAAGCCCACCATTAGAAATCATGATGTACCATCATAGTTCAAAGAGTACTGCTTCCACATCCATTGGAGACATGCCAAGGGATAGCATGTCTATCCTTGGAATGTCTCCAATGGATAGCAAACTTGATTCTGAGACCCCCTACCCCATCTCTATTCCGGAACAGGGCATGTTGCTAAATACTGCTGAGCTAGAGCTAAGATCTTTAAAAGGATCTTTCCCAGGAGGTTTCCTTGAGTGCAGGGGCAGCCTTAGTCCAAAGATCAGGAGCTGAGAGGAAGTGAGGAAGTCAGCTGGAGAGTGAATCACCTATATCAGTAATGAGTGCTATGCCAGGGGGTCCTGGTGTTGAGGAATGGGGTGAAATCGTGAACTTGCCCACTGAGCCAAAGAGCCAGCATCTGGGCATCTGCCATTGCAAAGAATACTGATGCCATATTACAGTAGCCCCATTCAGGTGAGACCTTGCTGTCTTCTCTCATCCGTCCCCTGTGGAGCCAAGGGGAGCCAGGTGCCAAGGAGAGGAGAGTAGGAGAGTAAGGTGGGCTTTATGTACCAGGTAATCACCCCGGTGGCAGCCTTTATTCTCCTTAGTCCTTGTTTTCAGATTTCAGGTGACAGTGACACAGCAACGCCTTGTGATGGGGTGACAAGACCCATCTTAGGTTTTAGGAAGAGGTCACATACCATTCCACTCAAGTTGTGTTGCAGTTAAGAAGGCATGTGAATTCTGAATTCTAAATAAACAGTATAATTTTTAGTGATGGACACTGTAATGCACTGGCCTAAGTCATATTATTAGAAATATTATTATTGAAGCAAAAAGTCATGTCACCACCCCTGCCACCCCTGACCTGCCAAAGACTGAGCTGGGATAGAGTTTCTTTAGGTTGGATGAGAGTTTGGAGTTTTGATTTAGATGACATTTGATCTTTCAATAACTTGAAAATGAAGCTCTTCTAGAGCCTCATAGTGATCTGGAAATCTATAGGAAGAACCCAAGACAATGATCAAGAGAGAGAAAGGGAGAACCAATAGAACAGATTTGGGAAAATGATATGACAGGAAGTAATATTTCATGACTACAACCTACCCAGTCGAACTCATATCATATTATTGTGTATATTTCCTCCTGGGCAGAGGGTCTGGTGCTCCCTTGCCAGTGACAGAGTCTAAGTGCGCAGATGACTTGAAAGGATATCATGGTCCTTCTGACAGACCATTTCAGTCCTGTAACAGCTCCCTCTATTTCATTCAAGCCAAAGAGTGTCCTGACAACTTTTAAGTTGGTACCAGCCATTAGCACATATGTCATATAACTTATTCAGTTCTTATGATGCATCAGGAGACAGGTGATTGAATCACTTCTCCTTCTCCCTGCAGCCTTGGCAGGAAGATATCACCATGTCATTGTAGCTTTGTTTTATAACGCATTTCTCCTGGTGGGCCTGACACCCTAATACCTGCATGGATGTGGAGAAGTTAGGATCACAGGCTTGGGAGGTTAGACTGATCTAGGTTTTCATCCTAGCTCTGTCACTAACTATGAGATGCTAGTAGGTTTCTTAACCTCTCTGGCCTTGACTTCCTCACCAACAAAATGGACATAATATCTGCTTTATAGGATTGTTTTAAGGGTTAAGTGAAAGAATGTAAATAAAGCCTTTGGCACAATGCCTGGCACATAAGAGCTCAATAATGACAGATTCTAATATAATAATGATGATGATGATGATTATTACAATAATAACTATTATTTTTTTATTCAAGTATAGTTAATATACAGTGTTATATTAGTTTCAGGTGTACAAAATAGTGATTCAGCAATTCTATGCGTTATTCATTCCAGTGCTCACCGCAAGTGTACTCTTTTTTTTAAGATTTTATTTATTTGAGGGAAAGAAAGAATGAGAAGGAGAGAGAGCACAAGCAGAGGGAGCGGCAGGCAGAGAGAGAGGGAGAATCAGACTCCCTGCTGATCAGGGAGTCTGACATGGGACTCGATCCCAGGACCCTGGGATCATGACCTGAGCCGAAGGCAGATGCTCAACCCACTGAGCCACCCAGGCACCCCCATCACAAGTGTACTTTTAATCCCCTTCCCTATCTCATCCATGTCCCCCTCCCCCACCGGCTCACCTCCCCTCTGGCAACCACCAATTTGTTCTTTATATTTAAGAGTCTGGTTTTTTTATCTCTTTTCTTCTTTGTTTGTTTTGTTTCTTAAATTCCACAAATGAGTGAAATCATATGATATTTGTCTTTCTCTGACTTATTTCACTTAGCATTATACCTTCTAGATCCATCCATGTCATTCCTAATGGTGAGATTTCATTCTTTTTTATGGCTGAGTAATATTCCATTGTGTGTGTGTGTGTATCAGTAGTGAAATTACTGGATCATATGTTAATTCTAATTTTTACTCTTTTGAGGAATTTCCATACTGTTTTCCACAGTGCTACACCAGCTTGTGTTCCCACCAACAGCACACAAAGTTTCCTTTTTCGCCACATCCTCACCAACATTTGTTATTTCTTATGGTTTTTATTTCAGCCATTCTGACAGGTGTGAGATGATATCTCATTGTGGTTTCCATTTGCATTTCCCTGATGATGAGTGATGTTGAGGATCTTTCCATGTGTCTGTTGGCCATCTGTATGTCTTCTGTCAAAGCAAACTGCCATATTTATTATTGGGTAATAATAAATATTACCTCAACACCAAAAGTACACTTTCCTCTAGTATATGTTGGGGAAGAGGAATGTTGTAGATCCCTCCAGAGTTTTCCTTCCCTCTCCATTGCTTCTCTACATCCCCTGCTCCTCCCACAGTTCCCTGCTCCACCATGGATAGGTAATGCTCTGTGCATGGTGGTTACAGTGTGGAAACTATAGACTCAGGCACCTTGAAGCAATGTTATCAAATCTGCACAAATGCAAACAGAAGGGTGAATGTGGGGCAGGCCCACTTCCCCTTCACCTTATTCCTTTCTTTTCTACACAACACAACCACAACCATGCAAGAATGAAAAGTAATTCAGGGTGCCTGGGTGGCTCAGTTGGTTAAGCAACTGCCTTCGGCTCAGGTCATGATCCCAGGGTCCAGCCCCACATTGGGCTCCCTGCTCAGCAGGGAGTCTGCTTCTCCTTCTGACCCTACCCCCTCTCGTGCTTTCTCTCTCTCACTCTCTCTCTCTCTCTCTCTCAAACAAATAAATAAAATCTTAAAAAAAAAAGAAAAAGTAGTTCAGACTTCTCTGTGACTTAGCAACAACTAAAGAGAATTACAAAAGAGGCAGAGATTTTTTTAAAACTATACTTCATCAGACTATCCTCTATTACAATAAAAGCTCCAGAAGAAATCAGTCCTTTCACTGCTGTCCCCTTGAAGATACACTCAAGTTCCCAGTCTTGCTCTGCAGAACTCAGGTTTGCCCACCATTACTTTTGCACAACTGCTAAGAACATTTCAACCCACCTTTTGGGAAATCTAATTCTACCAACTTGAGGTTTTAGTGCCTTTTTCTGAAGGAATACTTCCCCAAGGCTGAGTTTTTCAGTCTAGACTAACACTCCACTGGGGCTCAATGAGGACAATTAGAGTAGACTTGGGTATTCTATGTCCACTAGCTTACTAGGTCAGGATAAGCACTTGAACCAGGCTCCTTGCGAGATCTCTCCACCTGAGTAAGCTGTAACCATGCCTTCCTATTCTTCTGAGTCTTTAACAGAAAGCTGTGGGACCACCCATCTGACCACTATCCCCAGCACAGCCCCAATCCATACAACTGCACACTTCCCAAGCACAAACTCAGAGGCAGGGCTTTGAAATTGATACAGAGGAAGCAAAGTGTTTCTCTGGCTGAAAGACTCCATCTCTTCCACCCCTCTCCAGAATGGGGTCCGTGTCCATGTTGTTGTGCAAAGCCTGGTTAGCTCCTTCCATCAACCGCCTGTTCCTCTTTTTCCTGTCTAATCATGCCAATCCTTGTTCTATCAGGAATTATTTAAAATAGTGATTTTTTTTTTTACCTTTTAATGGCTGTTCCCTTAACTACAAAAACGCCTAGCCAAAGCTTTGAAATTACCATTCGTATTGACCTAATTAAGTTCTTAAACAAGGTGCCTCCCTTTTCTCCTGTTACATTATTACATTATTTTCTTCTACTTGCCCTTTTATGTAGACGTGGCATAAATGCAAAGATCTCCACTTTAGATTTTTATTTGCCGGAACTGTGTCAGGAGATGAATACAAATTACTGTTTATCTACCAAACACTTACTTAGCACTTCTTAGGTGCCAGGCAGTGTTCTAAGTGTTTTACAAACATTAGCACATTTAATCCTCATGACAGCCGTATAGGTAGGCATTGTTATCACCCCCACTTACATGTTGGAAAATGAAAGCACAGAGAGGGTAAGGAATTCAACAAAGGGCACACAGCTAGTGAGTAGTAGGATTCATACCCAGCAGCCTTGCTCTGGGGACCATTCTTTAACCAATAGTTCATCCTCTCTGGTTGTGTCATATAAGCCTTTTTCTCATTTTTTATCTTACCAAAAGAAATTCCTGATGTAGGTGATTTTTATCATCATTTTTAAATATGGAAAGAAACAGGACTCTAAAAGCTCCTGGAGTGGCCTTTCCAAGTCACAATTAGACAGATCTCAAATTCAGAGTGGTCTTGTAAATCCAAAATCTGGCTTCAATATACGGCCTTCTGCTTGCCTGCATTTACTCAGACAGTCTCTGAAGGATGAACATGAAGGAATTTTGGCTATAGAATTGTATTTCCCCACTTGACTTTGCAGTCAATATAATTATTTGATCAGGCCTCTAATGCAAAGCACATGTGCCTAGAGGGTCCTATAAGGAATCCATTTTGTAAATTACAGAGAAAGCCATAAAATATCTCCACATAAAGTGAGCAGGGATCAAGGCTGCCATAGTTTTATGAACATAGTGATACACCCTTAACCAAAATCATATTTTCTCCTTGTAAATGAGGATAAAAATTACATTTTTTGACCTTTGGATCTTTGGATCTTGTATTTATTTTATATATCTCTCAAAAGAATTCACAAAGATTGACAGTCATTTGAGCTGCTCCTAGAAATAAAAAATATTTTTAAACATTTGGCATGCAATAGACAGGCAGTAACTGCTTCTTTATCGATTGAACTATTGAACAATTCATACTCTGATCATTGTTTAGCAATTTATGACTTTTGAGAGGCCATTTATCACTACCTCCTGAATGATTTTCCAAAACAAATGCAAATCAAAAAGAAAAAAAGAAAAACAACAAGAATAATTTACTCTAATCTTTTTGATGGGATCCTGGTTGTCGAATTGATCTCCCCCATATCATAAGATAGTCATTATTAGCCCAAGGTAAAGACAGCAGAGATGCTATATATATTTCTTATACTGAAACTTGAGCTCTTCTGAGTTAAAATTTCCCACTTTTACACCACAGACCTCCTTCTAGAATCAATCACAATGTATTTATTAAATACCTAATATGCACAAATCCCTGTATTGAACATTGGAGATTTAGAAAAATAAGACATGGTCCCTGGCTTCAAGGAGTTTGTGGTTTATTGAAGAAGACAGACTTGCAAACAAATACAAAGAATACTGTGAGACACGTATTAGTAAATTACCTACAAGAGACTGAGGTGGCACAAACTGGGAGTGATCAATGGACCAGAAGGGTCAGCAACAGCTCAGCGGGGATTTCTTGCTTTTTAGCTAGGTCTTGAAGGATGAGTAAGAGCCAGTTGAACTCTACCTAAACATGAGTATTTCAGGGTAGAAAACTTGTCAGGACCAGAATATAGAACACCTTGTAAATATGAAAATAGTTTGGACTTACAGTCACCATTCCCAACAGTGGAACACTATTAAAGAGTTTAAGTGGAAGAATGTGATTTCGTTTCCCTTCTAGAAAGAGCAGGATGATTACAGTCTGCTGGATGTATCCAGAGACCAAGGCCACAGGGAAGTCAGTTAGAGATTATTGTAAGAGCCCACAAGAAGGGCATTCAGGAATAAAACCAAGACTGGAGGACAGAATTTAGATGATAGATGATAGATAGTAGATAGATAGATAGATAGATAGATAGATAGATAGATAGATAGGTAGATAGATAATAGATAAATGGATAATGATAGAATCGGTAGATGAGGAAGAGAAAGAAATGAAGCTGGCCACTTACTAGTGCAGCTGCTACAAACATATCAGTTAAGGGGCTTTCAGGGAATTTATTATCTCGAGTAAGCACAAGTGTGTACATCAGATGAGCCCAGCATTGGTCAAGTAGCCAAGTCCACCAGAATCCAGGTTCCTTTCCTTCCATCTTTCCACTATCCCTACTGCTCACAGTCACCATAGAGTGCTAGCTCCCAGGTGCAAGCATTGCACATGGACACACCACCATGCATCGGTGTGCAAGGGAGTTTGTACCCTGAGTGCCTCTCTCTCAGAGTGAAGAAAGCCTTTCCCAGAAGCCCTCAGACCTCTTGGCAAGTCTCATGACCAGCACTGAGGCAAATGCCCCTGCCTAACCCAATCGCTGACAGAGAAAACGAGGCCACCACAGAGTGGCTTAGGTCAGTATGACTCAGCTGGGGCCGGTGTCTGCCCTTCCTGGAATGCTGGAGCGAAATCCTGTTTCTTTAAGGAAGAGTCAGAAAAGATTGAGGACCAGGTAGGAACGAACCTTGTCTGCTACAGGGAAGATGATTAGTGTGGCTGCTTTTCTTCCGGTCTAGTTGTGGAAGCAAGGCATGTGGGGGGAAGACAAACTGTAAAAGTAAGGTGGTAAGTAGAATTTCCCCAGTACAGATGACTCGAGTCATCCATGTTTTGCAGACTCAGAGGATAAAACAGACATATTGCATCATTTTTATTTTTAGAAATGAAAAATTCAGCCCCCAACCCGATGTTCGACCTGCATGGTACCTAGCCCTAGATTCTTAGCAAACATCTGAATAATGGATAGTCACTCACCTTTTCTCAAATGTTAGGATTTCACAGGCTCTATAGACTGTTTCTTTATATAAATCCCCTGAACTCCTTTCCTTTTAAATACACTCCCTTCACTCCCTACAGATCTGAAACTGTACCTGTCAACTGATTCAGTTTTTACTTCAAAAACCAGCCCACTTTTCAAATGGGATTTTCCAAAAAGGAGAAATTTTGAAGATTCTCCACCACCAGATATTTTAGTAGCATAGAGACTCAGAAGGCATATTGTGTACTTTTTGCAGCTTCAAGCCCCAGTCTTCTGAGTCCCTCTCACATCCTGGACATCTGTCTCTAACTGCTTAGAAATATTGCTAATGTTGCTTGAAACAAAAATGTGTTCTTCTGTGATTAACACGAGTCCGACTCAATTATTCTTCAGCTTTATTATCACTGAATAAACTAAAACCTTACGGTGAGTCTAATGAATATATGTCTTATTCAAATAAGTCTGGTTGAATTTGATGTTTTTAATAAAGAAACACACTCTCTGGAACACGTTGCATTAGTTCATAATGTAAAAGAATAAAATTCTTTCTGTTGATTGGCCACTGCGTGTAAAACCATAATAAGCGTGCCGGCTCTTTGTTGTACTCTGTGTAACATTAACCAGAGCACTTAATAAACAAACTATATGGTGAAAATTCCCTCATTTAGCAGGCATCCAATTTCATTGATAGTTTAGGATTTTGACCCTTCTCTAGATGAGCCAACAGACTAAAATAAAAAACAAACAAACAGAAAAAAGAAACAGAAATCTTTGCTGTTATTTGGTTATTTCCTCAACCTTGAAATTTATCCATGAAACACTTAGTAAAGCCCCTTTGTTGTAACAGAAAGGTCAACTTCGTTGTCACTCTTTTTCTAACATGCTATTTATTGAACAAATGCTTTTTTATTTCCCCCTTTCAAAAAGTTTAAGTTGGAATGCACTAATGTGATAAATTGTTGACTTTCATCCTGGTCACTCAATTCCACAAAGTCAAATGATCAAAGACTAAGCTATTTCTCACCTCGCTTTAATCTCACTGCCTCCATGGAAGATGGAAGGTAAACAGTCACACAGATCTCCAATTACCAATATCAAGATAAAAAAGAAATGACTCTCCTTTTCCACCTTTGAAATTATACATGGATTGATGTAAAATAAATTTCAGAGCCTCAAGTACTCGCTTGCTTTCTGATCGCAAACAATGGGTTCTGAACAAGAATGAGTGGGTTAAGGAGGAGAGGTAACTTGGTTACCAAGCAGTCTTAGTGAGCACCAGGACAGCCTGGACAGGTTTCTACTATTAAACTCAGCTTTTGGGTGCCTGGGTGGCTGAGTCGGTTAAATGTCTGCCTTTGGCTCAGGTCATGATCTCAGGGTCCTGGGATCGAGTCCCACATCGGGCTCCCTGCCCCGCACAGAGGTGGCTTCTCCCTCTCCCCTTCCTCCCCCCCGCCCCGTGATCTCTCTCTCTCTCTCTCTCAAATAAATAAATAAAATAAACTCAGCTTTCCTTTTGCTTTTTTGATTAGATTATAATTCTATTGGCAAACTATGATTTGTATTTTCCCAAGAACCTACATAGCAGATATATAGTTAAGAGAATTAAAAGATTATTAAAAGTTACAACTGCATGTAGTCCTTATCTCAAAATAAAAAGTTTAATTTAAAAAATTATTAAAAGAAATCCAAAATCTAAGAGAAGGTAGAAACAATATGATATATTGCTCTAAACAGAAACCTATGGAAAGAATATTCTAAGATCATTATGACACGTAATGCCCCCTTTGAAATTTTAATTAGGAAGAAAAGAAAAGCCTCTGAACAACTCTCTTTTGTACATGGGTTGCTTTCTCTTTGTCCTGGTTAAAGTCATCATTGCTTTTTGGGAAGAATTGCCCTTTTACTTGCCTGAATTAACAAAAATAATTGGTTATTTTATATCTGTCTTAAAAATAACTCCTCCAGAAAACCCTTTCTTCTCTGTTCTATGGTAATATTTGGGGTATTTATTCAAGACAGAATCAATCCAATGCTGTATCTAAGGAGAATCCTGATTCCTTTCATTCATTTCTGTGCTAGGATGCAGTGTTCCTTACATTCTGAACAAAGATCCGTGCTGCTTTGTTTTCACATGTCTGACAGTAAACCGACAATCCTACCCCTGGCTGATTTAAATTCCAAAGCTTGGAGACCATCCATTCACCATCAGTCAGCATGATAGAAAACCAGCTTTCTGGGGCACCTGGGTGGCTCAGTTGGTTAAGTGCCTGACTCCACTTAGGTCATGATTTCAGGGTCCTGTAGATGAACCCCTGTGGAGCCCCGAGTTGAGTTTGCTTCTCCCTCTGCCCATTCCCCCACTCGTGCTTGCTCTCTTGTTCTCTCAAATAAATAAATAAAATCTTAAAAAAGAAAAGAAAGAAAACCAGCTTTCCAAGGTTTTGTGGTGTAGGTTTTTTGTTTTGTTTTTGTTTGGTTTGGTTTGGTTTTTTTATTTTTTTTATTTTTTTATTTTTTTATATATTTTTTAAAGATTTTATTTATTCATGAGAGACAGAGAGAGAGAGAGAGAGAGAGAGAGAGGCAGAGGGAGAAGCAGGCTCCCAAGGAGCAGGGAGCCGGATGCGGGACCCGATCCCAGGACCCTGAGCCGAAGGCAGACGCTCAACCATCTGAGCCACCCAGGCGCCCTGGTTTGGTTTTTTTAGAGAGTTACCCTTGAATTGTCAATTATGGAGATATTTCTACTGCCAGGTGAAGGAGTGATTTGAGGGAAAATATTGAGTAACTTATATATCCATGTATTTATATCCTGGGTCATGTGTTCATACCATAATGATCCACTTTCTTCTGGAGCTACCTTCACTAAATTGTCTTTAATATTTTTCCTCTCCTTTTATTGGACTTGATTTTAACTGGTCGTATGAAATGGATTTCAACATGTGGGTAGTGATTATAATACATTTAATCTCCCCTCTCCATGTAAAAGAGTTTAATGTCAAAAATATCTTTATCTCCCCTGATAAACTGGCGTGTTTATTACTTTCATATTTTTTTTAAAAAGTATGTAGCCAACTTGACACATTTCTCATTTTTGCACTGGCTGCCAGGAAGCCGAATACAATCGAAAAAACACCTCCAGCTCTTAGTAACAATAACTCTTATGGTTTACTTATCTGATTGTTATAACTTGGGTCTCTTTTTCCATTTCTTTTTTATTTGCCTTATATCTTCTGCTCTATGCCCCTGAAATCTTCGTTGGAAAGAGATAGTGTATAAGTAAATTCAACAATTAAACTATTCTTACTTTGGTATAATAATTTTTTTAATTTTAAAACATATGAAAGGTTTCATTAAGGAAATACTAATTAGACATCTGAAAAGAGGGTAAAACAGAAATGAACATGATGGATTGCACTAGACGTTAAGCAGTCATTAGTAAAAATAAAGGTTTTTCTCTAGCCAGGTAGGTTGATGAGGAAGATTACAGGAACATTTTTGAGAGGCCATGAAATGGAGAACAGTTCCGGCAACTTTTTCTCATCACCTTAAATATGCCATCATTCTAACACTGAGTTATACTTAGATTGTCTGTATTTCTGACTTTGCTGTTAGCTGTTGGCTTCTTGAGAATATGACCCATGATTTAGTCCTTCTTATATATAGTACAATATCTGATCCATAGTAAGGCTTCGATAAATATTTTTGAATGCCAAGTGAGTTTTCATCTCTTCAGTGGCATTCCTGTGTGAAGACAGTTTTCAAGGTGCTTTCTAATTCTATGATTTCAATGAATGCACTTTAATTTATGTTGCCATAGATACCATTTCCTAAATATGGTGCTTGAGACAGCATCTTGACTCCAGTCATTTCATCTGTGAATGGTTCATTATCAGATTAAAAGAAGCCTACATCCAAACATTTGTCTCAGTGTTGATGAAATGTATCAAAATCAACTCTCAAAATAAACCATAATTTTCAGAAACCAAGAAAAATTAATGTAATATATTGAGCTTTTTTTTTTTTTACTTCACCAGCTTTTGCTAAAGATGATTGTCCGTCAAATGTAAAGAGAGTTTGAAAAATTGTTTCAAATCAAATCATTACACCTGATTTTAGTTTTGAGAAGTCACATTTTCTAGAACAGTCTAAGTGCTCCTTTGTGGTTTTATATTCCTTGTGTCTGGTGTTTGCTCTTGTCAAGCTGTGAAGAGATTATAATCTCATTAAGAAATGAGGGGGAAAGTTTAAAGCAAATGTTAAAGGGCAATCTAATTACTTTATGAAATATGAGATGTGTTTAAGACCCACAGACAAAGGTTCTTAGTTTTAATAAAATTTCTGTCTGATTTCAATAAATGAATAAATGAATTCTATTGATGAATTTTATACATACACACATACACACACACACACACACACACAAAGTATATATACATATAGATTCTCCCCCCCCCCCCCAGAACATAAGCTTCTCCAGAGCAGGGATTTTTATCTGTTTTGTGCACTGATGTATTTCCAAGCACCTAGAATAGTGCCTGACATGTATCTATTCTTATTAGACATTTGTTGAATGAATATAAAAGTACCATGCTGAGGGAATGATAAAATTTAATTATTTGATCTATCTCAGTCCAATTAATTTTTCCCATTATTTGATTTCATATATATAAAATCATTGAGACAGGGATCCCAGGAGTAAACATATGGGACATACAACCAGCTCCCAGAATAGTCAGCAGTGAGCATTCTTATGTGGCGTCTTCTTTTTTTTTTTAAGATTTTATTTATTTATTTGAGAGAGCAAGCACATGAGCTGAGGGTGGGGGGATGGAGGCAGAGGGAGAAGCAGACTCCTCACTGAGCAGAGAGCCAAATGTGGGGCTCGATCCCAGGACCCTGAGATCATGACCTGAGCTGAAGGCAGACGCTTAACGACTGAGCCACCCAGGCGCCCCCCCTGTGCAGTGCCTTCTAAAGTTTGGAATCCCATGATTAAACAACCTCTGGAGCCTTTGTTTTTTTTAACCATTAAGTCAAATGTTTAGGAAGGGAAAACTGCCACCTGTACCATCCTCCCCTACAACTCACTGTCACCCCACCGTCATTCAAATCCTCCCCCTAAACTTTCTCAATAGAGCAAAAGCCAAACCAAACATAAAAATATGTAAGTACAAGTCCCAAACTAAAATGAAAGTGGCAAATACCCTAAAAGTATTATCTGCAACTTGGCATCCCGACCTAACCATAAATCTTAGAAACCTTGGAATTATTCCTTAATATTGAAAAGCCCTCTGGAAACAACTTGGCCTCACACTCTATTTAAACTCATCTTTTCACCCTTACCAAAGAGAGGCTTCTGTTGAGGAACCAAAGGAATCTGTTGACCCTTGTCTTTGTGCATGGGTTTGGGCAATTGTGTGAATGAGACCTGTGCCTGATGAGTCCTCACAGACCAGGAAGAACTTAGGGGCACAGCTTTTCTGTCCTAATCTAGGGGCCATCAGTTCCCTGAGCTTTGGGTGTTGGAGTCTAGAGAAAACATCTGCAGGAAGGAGACATGCTCTGGACTTGAATTTAAAAACCATAGATGAAAAACTGATTCAAAAGAGGCACTCACTGAATATATTCATTGCAAGTTATTTCTATATGACAGAAATTCAAAAGGTGAAAGGTGAGACAGCCAAACATATGAGTAATGAGTTCATGTGCTCACTCCTTGGCAATGCATGCTTTTGGTTAGATTTTATATATCATGATATATATAATAATCATATTATGTATATAATCATATATATTTACAATATATGATTTATGATTGAGAGAATGGAAAGAGTAGAGAATAAAAACTCTCTATATACAAAATATAGTTTTAATAAAATTTCTGTTAGCTTCTATATATATATATATATATATGTATATATATATATGTAGAGAGAGAGAAGCTATATATGATATATATATTATGTAATATAGTTTTCAATACTCTACTGCAAAGATCAGGGCCAGAGGCTCTGATTAGGTCCTTAAGGGCAATAGTGAAAACAAAGCCAGTTGGTATATATTGGTCCTAAATAAAAAAAGCCATCAATTAGGAAAATCACCCCATCTTGTTTGTCCTCCCTTTGAATGAATAAGGAAAATCATTGTAGACGTGGGTGACAGAAGAGAAAATGTGAACCTTAGATTTAAATAATTTACTTCCCCCAGGCTATACTTAAAATTTAAAGGTCTAGCTTACGCATAAAAAAAAACCTGGAATCTTATATTTGTGATGTTTTATCCACTTCACATATGCATTACTAAAATTGGACTATAGTTCTTAGAAAAAAATAACAGTGCATCTGCTTTCCATGAAATCTCCCTAAAGGATATAAATGTTTTTATTTGCTACAATGAGCTACCTGAATGTCATGCGATAATACAACATGACAACATTCAACCTGGGGTAATTCAGCATGACAGCATTTTTTTTTTTTTTTTTGGACAGAATTTAAAGTATTTTAGATTAATTTGCCATATTAGCAAGTGTTACATGGAACTTGCTACAGCTTTTTGAGTCTGTGTGCATTCACTATCACATGATCCTTGTGCATCCCTAACACCAAATACCAGCTCTCATAGAGTTATCATGAGAAGATATGATGGAGAAACCAGCTGGAGTCTCCTCCTCGTAGCGGGATTTCATAAATGCTCCCAGGGGTGTCCCAACACATTTGGGGGCAGGAGTCCAGAGTCATTTTTCTCTCTGCACCCGTAGGCAGTTGTACCACAAGACGCAGTTGGATGGGAATTGCTGTAAGTCCCATAGCCCCAAACACATGGACGTGTTGACATAACAGCTTGCACTCTAGTCCTCCCCATGAGCTCTGACTTCATGCAAAGTGTGCAGCCCAGTGCCCAGCACAGGCTTTTACATGCGAAGAACCTGACTGTCAAGTTGGGAGAAGCCTCCACAGTCACAGAGAATGAGAAATAATTCTCAGCCTTATGGAAAAGAGTGGACTTATGGGAGGCACCAGGAGCCAGCACCTCCCCGGGCTTCAGAGAGACTGCTGATCTCATTATGTGTGGATGTTTTTATTTTAATCATGTTTTAAAATATAAAGTAATAGTTGAATTCATATCCGTTGTCAACCCTGGAAGCCATTTCGAGGTACAGAGACTAAACACCTTTGCACAGCTGCTCTGACCATCCACTTCTATCCCTAGAGGTAATGGCTATTCATTGTTTCTTGTTTTATTTGGGGGTTAGGCCTAAACATTTAAACTTAATATAACCAAATGGTTTAATGATTCTTCTAATGGGACTCATTCATAGTTGAAAATTCAATTATACCCATCCTATCCCCATTATATTATGTATCTCTAGCAAGTCCCTATTACAACTATTTTGTCAGCAACTCTTGAAATACATTACTGCAGTGCAGCTAACCCAGGAAGAAGAATTCCTTCTTAATGTTTATAATGTTGTGATTGCCCATAGGTAATTGCTATGTCTTTATAATCTATGGATTGAAAGATAGGAATAACAAGAATCTACAGGGAAGTCGACAACACTTTAAAATGAATTCACATTTTTCTCATCACCAGGCATATGTACACATTTGAAAAAAAGTAATAGTACCTACACGCACCAGACAGAATTTATTCAGGCTGCAAATAATGATTGGTGTGCAGATGGATTTTCGGATCAAATCCCATGAGGAAATTAATTCATCCTTGCTGACCAGGTCCACCCACCACCTCCACAGACACACAGACACACAGACCCACACCCCAGGCTGGGAACTAACAGCATCAGACTATAGAAACTTTCCATCAAGCAGGGAAGTTCATTTAAAGTAAATCCTTAAAAGATTGCAGTGAAGCACCACTGTTCTAAATGGGTCATCATTTAATTTTTAGATATTTATGTGTTTTGAAGAGCAAATAGGCTTTCTATTCCAAAATAGCTCAATTATATTTTGATTGCAACATTAGATTTTCCAAGGATCTTGGATCTCAAGTACTGTAATCATTTATACGTAAGTTGATAATTGCTTTACAAAAATAAAAACTGCTGTTGTGGTGGTATAGTGTGGGCGTGTGTTGTGTTTGATCATCCTCGAGATCTCACAGTGCAGTTAGCTCTACTGAGTTCAGAACACGCATCGTTTGATTCCGCATGATTTCAGGTACTGCATCTTCCAGGTAAAGAAGAGAAGAAAATGGATGGGCTGATGCCTGTGCCTCTGGCAGGGACTTGTTGGGGGGGGCGGGGGGGGGGGCAGGCTTGCCGCAGCTCGCCCATCTCTTTGAGCTTTAGCAAGTGGTTTTGCTCTGCGTAGTTAGCTTCATTCGCTTCCTGCACAAAGCCTTCAGAAACGAAAGAACATGCAGTACGTCTATCCAAAACCCCCCAAGGAATACCTTTTTTTAAAAAAGTACATTCTGAGTGACCTATTTACACCCTCATTCCATCATACATGTCATGATCCCATGGAGTAGTGGGCAGTTCTAGGTATGCATTTAGCCTGGGCAAGAGTTGTATTTTACTTTAATGGAGTAAATGGTCCTTTTGTACTTATTACCATTTTTTTCCAGGGGAAGTGTATTACAAGGAGTACACACACACAGTTGCCCTGATTTGTGACTTTTCTCAAAATTTCTTTTTTATTTTTCATTGAAAGAGAAAAATGAGTAGATTGGGTTTTAGGAGCCAGACCAAGAAGGTTTTAATGGAAGGAACAAATGGAATGCTTAAGATACCATATCTTTGGGACTACTGTTGCACTAAGTTTAATGAATACAGGCAGGACCAGGTAATTCTTAATGCTAACTTTCAACGGTAAAATTGATCATTCCAGCTATCTGCAGCACTACAGAGCACATCTGTGTTTACTGCCTACAGTTTAAGTAACATCCAGCTAAGCTTGCTAAGCTTAGTAGGTCCCATTTCTTGCCCCACACAAAGAAAACACCGTGTAGATCCAAAGGCAGTTTATCAGATAATTTTTAAATAGAAGTCTAGAGAGCTCTGCACATATTGCCCAAGGTCATCGATTGTTATCTTTGGAGAAAAATAGTTTCTTTTCCTGTGTGTGTCCAGTTAAAATGTACAGCTTCCTCCTGAAAAGAAATCAGGCAAAAATAATAACACAAGAAGAAAACATGAGGGTGTAGCCCGCCCATCCTCTTCTCAGTGATGGAGTGGGCTGCCTAAATAGCAGAGAAGTTCAAGGCACAAGTACGGTAAGCAGCCCAGGGGATATTGCTGTCAAGGGTATGAGGTATAGGTGGCTTCCAGGACCTTTAGTGAGCAGGGCATTCTGGATAGCAAAACTTGAAAAAAAAAAATAGCATTAATCAAAGTACTAGAATAACAGGTATAAAACTGCATTCATGTAGCAGAATTGTTAGTGAAAATTGTAAGCCTTCTCCTATGAACCTATTTCTTAAGTGTCTGACATTCAAATTTAGTCCTTCTATGAGATCATTAGTCTATAGGCTTCACCTAGTTTTGTTTCCCAAATAAAAGGACTTGTGTTTTTTTTTTCCATGAGTTCTGTTTCCCTGACATCTCCAGACTGGTTTCTTTCACAAGTTAGCCAAGGCATGGACAGCTTTAACTCCCCATTCCTTTGGAAGGTCTACTGAGGAACATGTGCCCAGTTTGGAAGTAACGGATGTGCATTTTCTTTGCACATCTAAGTACCCATCAAACCCAGGGTAAGAGAAGAGCTTTATGTTTCAGAAGAAAAGCACTGCTCCCACATGGACCTACTGCTAGCCATGCCACAACTTCAGCAAGTCTCGCTGATCTTGGAATACAGCCATCTCCAATCAGGGTGATCCATTAAGAACAAAGGTGACCTCTCTGTAAGTCCCTACCCCCCACCTCCCGCCCTCTGCAGAAGCTGCTGCAGGTTCTCTGTCATGCCTCACTCTGGTCAATGTGGTTGCTGGTATCTGCACTAAATGTGCCTGGGTATGGTGGGGAACCTCTTAAATCAGGAGGAGGATCGCTTTCCACCTACATGTCAAGTCAGGATGCTACCCTTTGAATTAAGAGGTACTGTTGCTGCTTTGATAGTCTATAAGGCAAGCACTTCAGACTGTTGGTTTCATTTTTGCTGTGGTTTTTTTAATGGTGGTGATGTATTTGTACAGACAATGGCCTATTCTCTCACCCATTATCTCTACTGACAGATGCCATATCCATTCCTAAAAAGACTGATCTAGAATAAAATGCCTATAGAAAAAGAAAAAAAAAAAAAGCAAAGCAACTGCCCACAGATGGGTCACACTCAATTCTCACTGAAACTAACTGGCTGCAGACAGTCATGTTCAAAATCAGCAGTCATGTTCGAATTCCATGAGCTTACATGGCATGGTTTACTCTAACAGTATTTGCAAGATATGTGGAGCATGACCTGAAAAATGCAGCAAGACAGTAGTTGACTCAGTCAATATGCAAGCTTTGCAGAATTTCTTTGCACGTGTACTTTGGAATGGTCTTGATTTTCAGAACCAACTTTGGCATCTATAAAGGCAGAGATAAAACTGTAGCTAAAAAGTTTGACAGCCAAACATAAACAAGGATCTATTCCATTGTTCTGTGTTCGCTTGTTATAAAGGTAAATTTATGTTGTACCAAAATCATTTGTGAAGCAACTCATTTATACAGGCTAAACTTTTGTAAGTAAGCATACATTAGGACATTTGTATTCCTGAAAATTATCATGAAGTTATATCAAACTTGTAAAAAGTTCAAAGTGTACCAGATATTTGGAATTTCTTACTTAATAAGACTTTGAAAACTTGGATTTTCTTCGTTCTTCTTTAAATCCCAGGACCTAGTATGTGAATTGCTCTTAAAAGGAAAATAAAAATATTATTGAACTGTTAAAAGACTAGTTCACCTGTATTTCAGCTTAAAATCAGGAAAAATGGGCCATGTGATTTGGAGCGCCATGCTAAATCCCTTTATCCTCACAATATCCCCTGTTTGATTAACAGAAACATTAACTGCATTCATATTTTTCAGTCAGAACAAGTACAGCTATTACTCCTAATTTTCAGTATTCTGAACACCTCATTCAAGAGAAAAATGCATTTGATCACACACCAAGGAAGGCCTGTGCATGCATGCACACACACGCACACACACACTGTTCAAGATCTCTCCTCTGTACGTCAGTATCTCTGTTACTATACTTTGTAATCTGACTTTTATTTCGCTCAAGAAGGATGTGAGTTCTTTTGTATTTCCAGCTCCTAGTAGAATGCCGTAATAATAGAAAATACTCAAAATAGTTTTGTTGAATGAAACAGTGGCCATCACAGGAGAGGAATTAAGAAGCTGATTCTAGAATCCACAGTATGGCTGTAGCTATATTTTATCAGTTCATCTAAGATCAAGATATTGTGAGACTGAGCTCCTACCAGGTGCAAGGCTCCATGCTTATATTGTGAGGTATAAGATGGGGTTTGCACCCAGTGATTTTATGTCATGAAAGAACAGTTTTGGGAAACCTCACTTCCTCTCTGCTTTGATGCCTGTTACAGAAATGTGACAGACGATGGGATAGAGATAGTCAATACTGAGTCACTTTTTAATCACTGAGTTTTAGAATCATCCACACTTTTCTTACTGAGTTTCAAAATTCTAGCCTCATGCACTAAAATCATGATGAGTTCTCCTCCATTTGAAGTCTATTGTTATTTTTCCTAAATCAGATGCCTAAGCGATGTTTTGCAAAATCTGCAGTGCCAAGATTTAGTGTAGGATGTAAGGGCAAAGCTGAGAAGAGTTTCTGCATAATCTGTCTCTGCTTGTCAAATCTTGGGTTTCCCTACTGTCTTTTTCTGTGGAGTAAAGGACTAAGAAGAAGAAAAAACTTCAATAGATGTGCAGCTCTGTACAGAACCGTCCCCCTGCGAGTTTCTACCCGAGCCGATGGTGAAGTCTCTCACACTAGCTTCCTAACGATGTTGGTATTTGCAAACAGAAATTGGCTTATAGTTCATCTTTCCTAGGAATTAATTAAAAAAAAAAAAAAGCTGGAATGATGTTAATTCAAACTCTTTGTGGGGCTTGGTTAATACACTCAAAATCTTCTCCCACCTATGGTATATATCCTGAACTGCCTCCAGAAATATTTAGTGACTTCATGCAACGAAGACATGCTGCAGTTTTTATCATTCTGCTGTATTAGTATGAATGACCATGTTTACATCTAAAGAAATGCATGTACTTTCAAACAAAATCATTTCCACTGGCTTTTTTTCTGAAGTATTTTATCCCGGATGTAGTTGGAGCATCGTCAGGGCTTACTCCTTTGACTGGCCCTGTCACTTAGGCTCTGGCTGTCATATCAGCGAGTCGTATCTCGTAGGGCTTGTTCTGTTTCTAAGGGAGCTCAACTGCCTCTTGCAGAAAGGCAACAATAAAGACCACTGACAACGCAGCAGGGCTAGAAGTCCTGGGATTCGAATAATACCCTGTGTAGAATAGGGAAGACCCAGTCCGCAGAAGTCAGAGCTGACACTGGCCTCTGCGGCCATCCGTGCAGCGTGGGCTCAGACCTCCCTGTGACTGCATCCCTGCTCCGCCTCTCCCTCCCTTTCGTCCTTCCCCTCTCATCGTGGTGGCGTGGATGTCACTCCCCGAGAACGTGCCCCAGTAAACTTCCTGCGTGCATATCTCAGAGTCTCAGGTCTGTTTCCTAGGAATCCAGCCTGTAACAAGAGAAATGGAAAGTTAAGTCCGTGATCATTGAAACTTACCAACTGAAAACCCTGTTCTGTCTTCTAAATTCGTTAACTAAGTAGATCAATTGTTTCCTCCACCTGGTTTCCTAATGACTCACAGAACTTAACCTTGGTGAGTTAATAAATGGGCAACGCAGCAGCTCTTTCTGTTTTGTTCTGACAGTCTTGATTCAAGTCCTTGGTTGCAGACAGACCACACACAAACCAGGATCAAATGTGGCCACATTGTGACATTAGAGATTCACGGCGCAAATCCCTCCGTTGCCACGAAGAGGGCTGCAGCAAAATGGGAGACAAAATCTCCCGTCCCAATGTTATCACTACCTTATTTGTCCTATTCTGTCACTAAAATACTTCATAGCTAACTCTCATGTGGAGACACACAAAACAAATGTGATTCCTTACACAAAAATGGCATGGGCAGAATTCTTTTTATTTTTTTAACATTTTTTTTTTTTTTAAGTAGGCTCCGCACCCAACGTGGGGCTTGAACTCACAACTTGCCTATAGGACAAGCGATCAAAAGTTGCATGCTCTACCAACTGAGCCAGCCAGGCATCCCCAGAATTCTTTTTTGCCACATGAAGCTAAAAAGAAGGGAAGATATTAATGAGCTATATTAGAATAATGCAGTGGAGTAGTTATTAGTTTTAGGCCTGGTAAAATTGTAACTTAGATTAAGAGGTGGGTGACAAATTTTTAGTCTAGGCTATTTCCCCAGAAAAACACAATAATTAATATAGTCAATTTTCAATTATCTGCCCAAGGAGAAATAGCAATAATGGCAATTATCCAAAAGAGTAGATAATGAACGAATTCATTTCTATTTGACTTTGAAATATTGTTTTGTATTCTAAAACCAACTTTTGGATGTGGATGCATTTTAAATTCTGTAAAGTTGCTATGCCTCAAACTTGAATACTAAAATTATACTTTAGAAATCAAATGGAAGAACGTGGCTTATATTCTTCATCTTGTCTTGTACACTATATTCCTGCTTTCTATATTATTGCTAAAAACACATATTATCTCTTAGGGTAGTGTTCATCTTAAAGTAGAAAAAATTTGCATCTATATGTTTCCTAGTTTGTATTCTCCTAGCACCGATGACAATTTAATATTTTGGTTGAAAGGATACCCTCCTTCCCTTCCATTGCTTGGCTAAAGTTGATTATATTTATATTTTGTGTATGTGCCAAAAACAACTAAACAGAATGAGTCGTCAAGATAAGGAGTTATGTCCAAGTAAGACTTGAGATGTATAAATGCAAATATCTACCCGTGGAAAATTGAGGTGGCCAGACATACATTTTCCACACCTATTTTGGCCCTGGTTTGGTTATTTTTCATTCAGTAAATGCTAACTTGTATACAAAGTTACCTGGCATAGGATCTGGCTCGTGTTAGCAGTCAGTAACTCCTCATTTCCCTTTATTCTTTGCTTCCTTTAATAATGTTTTACATAAGATGTTTCATATTCATGCTTCATATACTTTAGTAAATGCTTATGTTTTATTCCATTCTTTTTCTGTATAGAAAATATTCAATTTGTAAAAATGAGGAATTTTTTTTTAAGATGCTAAAGTAAATCTTGCAGGTGTTATTTTCCCAATATCAATATCCAATATGTGTTTCAATTCCTAAAAGCTACCTCCATGGAATTTGATTTAGCGCTATTTTTTTTAGATTTTATTTATTTTTATTTTTTATGTAATCTCTACCCTCAAGGTGGGGCTCAAACTCACAACCCCGAGATCAAAATTCACATGCTCTACTGACTGAGCCAGCCAGGCGCCCCCTGATCTATCACTATTAATCTATTAAGAGCCATAGCATTTTAAAGGATAAGTGTGAGGGTTTATGCACACTAAAACTTGACCACATACTCTGTCTTATTCTCAGTCATGTGGCACTCTCCCATTCTAGAACAGTACATTTTCACACAAGGCAGAAGATTTTATCAAGCACGGCGGTGCTTTCGATGGCTTGCTTTAGGACTCCTTTGCTTTGGTGTTTGACTTAATAAGTATTTGGTGTTTGACCAAAGTTGGCTTTTTCTCCCTTCAAAGATCTGAATAGTTATCTTCAGTTGAACACTGGCAAGGCACTGAAGAGGTGGGTTAAACAAATGGTTAAGCTGGGTAGACCTAGTTTCAAACACTGGTTCCGCTACCTCCCAGGGTGATATTAGACAAGAGACCATCTGTCAAGGTCATGGTTTTCTCATTATTAACTGAAGATAATAATATAAAATGAAGAGGATTGTAGTGATGCTTACAGATCATAAATGTAGGCAAGTTAGCATCCATTAGGCATTCAATAAATACTGGTGTGTGTTACAAATACTAAGAAACATTTACTGAGCGCCTACCTTGTGCAAATACCATTCTAGGCATTTTCTCTGTGTTGATTCATTTACATCTCAGTACAACTCTGTGATTCAAGCCGTGTTATCACTATTTTAAACAGGAGACCTGGAGAGCTTAAGGCACAGTAAGCAGCTGAGTCAGTATTTCAACCCATCCCCTACACTTAGCCATCACACGGCACTGCCTCTCGTATAAAGAGCAGCCTTTTAGCAGAAACTGGAGCCAGCAAGTAGATTCAGGAGCCCCCCTCATGCCTCTGCCCATTCCCCTAGCACTGCCATTCTTCACATCTGGCCACACGGCTTAAACACCACCCCAAACACATACCTACGGTCAGAGTATTATTTCCTCTGAGGGACCATCCTATTTTACTCACCCAGCTTTACCCAGCACTCATTCCATAACATGAATGGTGAGAACAGAATTTTATGCCTCTTGGTATGAAGTTTTACACAAACGCAGCTTGAGACCCAAGGCTCAGATCAACTGAAGGCCACTTCAGTCTGTCATTTCAACAGATCTGCTCAGATGCAGCCAGTCTCCGGGTAGTCACAAGGGAAAATGAAAGGTCGTGGGTAAAAGGGAAGGTACTCGTGCTCAGAAGCCCCAGCTCTGCCACTAACTAGATGAGTCTTTTTGCCCCCTGGCAGCCCTTCGCTTCCGCCCCCGGAACCGCTTCTCATCATGTGGAAATGGAAGATGTTGCATTAGATCTTAGGTACAAGCCGGCCACCCATGAGCTAACCCTGACCTTCCGGGAGCCTTTGGTTTTAGCCTTGTTCGACTTGCACAAAGTTGTGTTTAATTTAATTTTACAATACAAAACAAGACATTTTTACATGTAAATCCTCATTTCTGTCTTCCTTTGAAACTCTGAAGTTGTAGCATCATCGGGTCTGTTTTTCCTTATGGCATCAATGAAAACCGTGAGCCGGATGGGAGCCTCCAAGCTGGGACATGCGCTTACCAGGTCGCCACAGCCCTACCATCCCCTGCTGTCTCACACCCAGCTTGGCCCTCATCCTCATCGATGCCACTCGCCTGGTCTTGTAGGCACATGGGTTTGCAATCCTAGGACCAGCTCTCACCTCCCTATGTTCATTTGTTCATTATTTTTCTCGTTTGATCAACCTGTATTCAGTGCTTACTCATATGCCACTTTGTTTATTGTACTTAGAGCCTGAATACAAGTCTTTTGTTTCTTAAGGGGCAGAGTTCAGAGACTGATTAATCGCCATTGTTTCTAAAGTTTTCTCGCTTCTGGCTATCTACACAGGATCGTGCAGCTTGCTAAGCAGCAGCTTCTCCCGGCACAAGCCACCACAAATCAGACAAAGTGAGACCATGCCTTGCGCCCGGCACCTGCGGTAAGAAGGAGCTCATGGCAAGCTTGGCCCAACAGGTAAGAGAAAGCACCGCTCAGTTACGCGTTCTGTCACCGAGGGAAAATAACGGCGATTCAATAAAAGCAGAAATCAACATCTAAGGACTAATAGGAAACAGAAAAGTTTAGTTTGTTTCTTTTATTACTGTTTCCGTGCTATACCACGTAAATACCCTTGCCATGAGCCATGAAATAACCCTTGTTCCTGCATGATCCAAGAGAAAAAAAAAATGCAAGCTAAAAAAAAAAATGGCCTTTTTAAAAAATTCATATTTACAACTGCCTGCAAAACCTTTGACTGATTTCAGTGGTGGCCTCTTTTAAGATGAAACATCGGGGAACTAAATATATGCCTTAGGTGACCTGAGACAATGCCTATTTAAAAATCCATTTCTCCAAGGCTATAGCTAATTGATTCTTGAAACTTCTTTGCTGAAATAACCTTGTCCCACAGGCAATTGTGCTTCAATTATTTCTTATTTCGCTTGAAAATAATAGTCTTTTATATAGAAAATGATGGAATCGTTCTAAAAAGTGTCCAAAATAACAAGTAATCGTTAAAATATTTTTATTTAAAGTGATAAAACTCAAGACAAATACTCAGAATATTCCTTCATACGCTAACTTTTTGCCCTAAATAGAGTGCTAGTAAGTTTATACAAAGGATTGCAGCCTTCCTGGAGTGTGACTCAGGAAAGGAGCCCCACGCTGGCTCCAGGGGACCTGAATCATACTTTTATCTCTTCCACCATCACATCTGTGATCTGGGCCGATAACTACAGTTTCCTTGCCCATGAAATGGGCGGTTATTTCAGGCTGCCTTCTAAATACCGGGCTCAGTTTGACGATGAGGTACTATGAGTGGGGGTAGAGGGGTAGCTTTGGGCTAATTCCCTGCAAATTAGCTTTGGGCTAATTCCCTGCAAATTTGCCTAAAGCAAATTCAACAAAATGCCAGTTCACTGAACTCCTTTCTTCTTTTCATTATTTACAAGGTTTATAGCAATTTGCACTGGGTATGTTGGGTTTTACCACCTTTGGAGATTTCGATGAGGTTTTAACTGATAGTTTTCCAGTTTACTTCATAACGGCTTTTGAAGGAATGCCCAGTTTGCCTTTGCCTTTGCCCCGGCTATTATGTAGGGAGAGGAGTAATTGAGAGACATCAGCGCACAGCCAAAAAGGACATCGACTAAGAGACAGGACACTAACACCATCAGGGTTCTCCAAACTCAAGACCAATATATTCAGTATTTAAATATATTAGGCAGATTGACCATTTAGGGGAACTCTTTCATGGAATTAGCCTGCTGAGGTGGTCCCTCCTCCTAGGGATCTTATAGTTCAGCGGAAGAAAAAGATTAGAACGACAGCAGGAAATAAGCAAATAATACAATTAATTATTGTGATAAGCACTACAGAACATTAAAGGGGTGCTTAGACAGCAAAGAACTAGAACCAGCTTCATAAAGGTAGGCAGGGCAGGTGTGAGAGGCGAGAGGGCTGTTCCCAGTTCCCCCTCCTTTCCAGACATGTGACAGGATTGCACTGCCTCATTCACCCTGAGATTCCATGAGGCCATGGGAGTTGGTCTGGCCAATCAATTGTGTGTAGAAATGATATGTGTCTCTTGCATGCTGGAGCGTCTAATTGATGTTACTCCAGCTCCCTGTCCCTATGGCATCCTGACAGGGGATGTGGTCCAAGATGTGGTTGCTCCCTTCGCCTGGGACAGGTGTGACCTCAAAGAACAAAGCCCCCTCAGCCAACCCACACTGCAGATGCGCAGCATGTAGCATGAGCAAACAACAAATTTTTATTGTCTTAAGCCACTGAGATATGGAAGCTTTTTGTTAATGTAGCTTAACAGAGACAATCCTGACTATTACAAGAGGCATTTCTGAAGAGGCAGATAGATGATTTATAGAGGCTTTAAGACAAGAGGCTTTGAGCTTGGCTGGTTCACAGAACTGAAAGATGGTCAATATGGCTGGATTATAGTAAGTCAGGAAAAAGTAGCAAATAATCTTTCGAGTTCCTTCTACTCTCTCAACTCTTGCCTGTTCTGGCTCTGAGGATGTTCTGATATTTATATTCCTGGCAATGCTTGGAGATAGATTAAGTAGCTGACTTTAAATGCTTTTGATTTGTTTACACAAATCAAACTCTCATATTTTATCTCTTGCCTCTGGATTATGATCGTTTCTTATCAAGAACTTTGCATGTGGGCTATTGATATGATAATGCAATCCTAATGCCTTCTCAGGAGCTGAGGGCCTCTATCCGTTCAGTCAATATGAAGATGCACTTGAGTATATAGGCCATTCATAGCTGAACTGAGGCTCAGGATGGGAAGTCCACAGCATTTCGCAATTGAATAACATGTAATAGTGTGAGATTTTTAAGCTCTCAGGTTTTCATATCAATTTCTAATATTCTGGCAACAGAATCTAGGGAAAAACCCAAACTTTCATGGGACTCACCGTAGCTCGTTTAATGTATATGTATGAGAGATTGTCTTTTGCACTGAAGATCTTGTTTGAAAACAAAACAAAAAACCCCTAGCAAAAAGCAAATTGCGTGAGCTGCAGTTTATCTTCTTTGGAAGAAAAGAGGAGCTGAGTCAGCCCTCCTGGGATGTGACAACTAAGGTATTTCTTTATCCTTGACACTGCTCAGATGGAGCCCCAGATATTATAACTGCCTTTATTGAAGTTTGGTGGATTTAGAGGAAATACATCCAGCTGATATTACAGTCATTCTTGTACAGTTCTTAAAGTCTTAAGGATTTTTTATTGAGGTGAATGAAATCCTGCTTAAGAAAAAGAAAAGTAGGAGAAAGGAAGGGAAATGGATCTAAAATAAAAACAGGGTCCTTAATATAGTTCAGGCTCAGTGCTAAGTGTTTTCATATGTAGTATTATCCCCATACAGGAGGAAATAGCCCAGAAAGGTTAAGATCACCCAGCCAATGAGTGGCGGACCAAGGAAGGGATGGAGGTCTTCCCCCTCTAAAGACCCTTCTCTTTTCTCTCCACTACTTAAGACTAGAGTATGTGCTCCTACTCTCCAAAGTAGCCCAGCCTTGCATTTCTATGGTCTCCAGACTCGTCCTCTAAAAGATAAATGCTAGATCACTCTTCGTTTATTACATATCTAGGTTCAGAAGAGCCTCTAAAGAGAGCCGATTGTAATAAGTTGTGCTCTGCTAATTGTACATCTTCCCTTTGTTCAGCCTCATCCTGTGTAATTAGCACAGTCTTGGAAATAGAAGTTTTCCGTGACATTCAAATTCTTACACAGCACACCCTCTAATTATTTCATATTTTCACATTAGGGCTAAGATACTCATGGTGGAGGGGGGTAATTCTGCTTGTTATTTAATTACTTATAGAAGGAGTTCAGGAAAACCAGGAAAAAGAGATTATTAAAATAATTTCTACTTGATTCTGAGATGTTTACACCAAGACCAAGGCACAGGCGTATATTTTCTCTTCTGACATCTGACATCGCCATTTTTGGCACTGGTATCTGTTATAATTGTTAGGATCTCCTTCTATCAAGGACTTACCTTTCCTTCAAGACCCACTCAAAATCCTCTCCCCCACTGGTCTTTAAGATATTCACCATTAAAATTACATTAAAATTAAAATTAAGCTCTATCTTCCCATCCGCCAGAGCACTTTGTACTAATCTTGAAGCATGTCTCTGCTTTGTATTACAGGGATGGGAGCTAGGGCAAAAACAGCCGGTGACTCACTCAAATATCTTTTGTCTCTTTTCTTCCTGGGCATATAACTAGACAGCATTTCCTTTTCTTCCTTAGAATTGGGTATGACCGGGGCGCCTGGGTGGCTCAGTCGTTAAGCGTCTGCCTTCGGCTCAGGTCATGATCCCGGGGTCCTGGGATCGAGCCCCGCATCGGGCTCCTTGCTCTGCAGGAAGCCTGCTTCTCCCTCTCCCACTCCCCCTGCTTGTGTTCCTTCTCTCGCTGTGTCTCTCGCTGTCAAATAAATAAATAAAATCTTTAAAAAAAAAAAAAAAAAAAGAATTGGGTATGACCACATGATGACTTTCTCACAATGGAATATGAGTGGAAGTGACATGCTTCATTTGGGAGCCAGGATTTTTAGGACGTAGGTGTGCCTTCTCCATGCTCACTCTCCCCTGATGCTGTATGCATCCCCCCCAGGGATGGAAGGAGCCGGGCTCCTAGATGACCAGGTGGAGAGCTGTCTGGCCAAGTGGGAACACCCCTATTAGGTTGTTACGCAAATAATAAATAACTGGGGTTTATTCGTTATAGCAGGTATGTGGGCTTACCTAACACAGCGTGTGCATGTTTGTAAGCATGAGTCTATGTGTGTGTGACTCCCTGTGTTTTAGAAGCCCTAGAAGGACTGGGACTAAAAAAAAAAAAAAAAAATCATCCTTCACTGTCAGCAAAATTAAACTAAATAGCTGCCTCATTTGGAAATGGAGCAGATGGTCATCAAAATGAAGAGTGGAGGGTACTCTAAAGCATCTCTAGCATTGGGGATGCCATTTCTCATTTGCAAGCAACTGTCAAGAATTTTACAAATAACCTCATAGGTGACTAGAGTGGAGAATGAAAGGGATACCCAGTTCCCATATTAAAATGTGTCCTGCTTCATTACTCATTCAAACATTCATCATTATTTCAATCAACAAGTAGCTATTAAACACATTCTATATGCCACGCGGTCTTCTAACAGTGATCAATAACAGACCTGGCCTCATCTTACTCCAAGTCCACAGTCCAGTGGGAGAGCCAAATACCCACTTCACACGACTGAATATGCACTCAGCTTTCCACCCAGGTTCTCAGGTTCCTCATCTGTAAAAAAAGAAGAATATTATATACTTCTCAGATTTTGTTGTATTTTTTAATTATATAATATTTAAATATAATGATTCTAAAATAGCATCATGATGGACACTTGAGTTTGATAAACACTCAAGAAACCTTAGCTATTATTATTTGTATTAGTTTAGGTAAATAATATAAGATTATATGATAAAAAAAAATCTGAGTAAACTGAGGAAAAGGTATGTGGAACACAATTTCTCCTTCACAGTGACTCCTGATATGAGAATTGAGAGGCTGGGAAAAATGTTCCACATTTTTAAAAATAAAAAGAGCGTGTGCAAAGAACCAGTGATGTGGAAGCATTTCTGAAGACTTGAAAAAGAGTAAGAGTAGCTGGAGTGTAGAGAGCGAGGAGGAAGCACTGCAGAATGAGATCATGCATAGCCTTGGGAACCACCTTGTAGTCATGCTAAGAATTAACCCTCTTCCTAAGTGCAATAAAAAGTCACTGAATGGTTTCAAACGGGTCGTAGCACAGAATGACATGATCAGCTTTGTCTTTTAAAAAGATCACCGTGGCTGTGAAGAAAAAAAGATTGGAGGGAAACAGAGAATGTGTGTGTGGACCACTTGGAAAGACTGTAGGAGCCACCCCAAGAATAGCCACGGAGAGGTCAGGCAGCAACACGGTAGTGGGGATGGAGTGAAGAAAAGACAGGAGAAGTTTCTGAAGTGAAACTGGAAGGATGTGGTGATGGATTGAATATGAGATAAGGGAGAGAGCGCTGCTCCGAATGGCTCCTGCTCTTCCACGGGGTTGTGGGCACATTGCCCAGAGATAGGGAACCCTGAAAGATGATCAGGGCTGCCTTTGTACATGCTACATTCAGATGCTCCTCAGAAATCCAAGAACACATGCCAAGCACACGGTTGGATACTGTGGTCTGGAGCTTCATAAATACACTGAGCTAGAGTATAAATTTAAAGGTTATTGACATATGGATAACACCCGAGGCCATGGGCGGGAAAATTTTGCTTAGAAAATAGGCAAGGGGTGCCTGGGTGCCTCAGTGGTTAAGCCTCTGACTCTTGATTTCTGCTCTGGTCATGATCTCAGGGTCGAGAGATGGAGTCCCACGTCGGGTTTGGCACTGGGTACAGAACCTGTGTAAGATTCTCTCTCTCTCTCTCTCTCTCTCTCCCTCTGCCCTGCCCCCACCACTTTCTCTCGAAAGAAAGAAAGAAAGAAAGAAAGAAAGAAAGAAAGAAAGAAAGAAAGAAAGAAA
>NW_022589704.1:63190278-63248201 GCF_004348235.1 Phoca vitulina | reverse complement strand
AAAGAAAGAAAGAAAGAAAGAAAGAAAGAAAGAAAGAAAGAAAGAAAAAGAAAATAGGCAAAAGTTAGACTGAGAGGAAAAGAGGGGTGTATATATAAGAGGAGTTTTATTTTAAGGACTGTGGAATCTTAGTGAGTCCGAAATCTGAGAGGGGAAGCTAGCAGGATGGAAGACTCAGGAAAGAATTACAGTTAGAGTCCAAAGGCATTCTGCTGGAAAACCAGAAATAGCAGGCATTGCTATTCATCTGAAAAGCAGTCTGCTGGAGAATTCCCCCTTGCTCAGGGAAGATCTACTTTTTGTTCTATTCAGGCTTTCATCTAGTTGGAGGAGTCCTACCCCACCCCACCCCCCACCACATTATGGACAGAAATCTGCTTTACTCAAAGTCCACTGGCTTAACTGTGAATCTCATCTAAAACACCCTCACAGAAACAACCAGCACAATGTTTGACCACATATCTGGGCACCATGGCCCTGCCAAGTTGACCTGTAAAATTAACCATCACAGAGACATAAAAGGAAAAAGGAAAACCAGAAAGAGGGACAACTTCCTAGGCCCTGTACTAGGTGCTAGGAATACAACTTACATTGTGGTTTAGAGTGTGAACCCGGGAGTCAGAGAACCTGGGTTTGAATGCTAACTTTGTCAGTTACTTGTCCTGGGACCTTAGGAGCCTATAGGGACCTGGGTTGGCCTAGATTGGACCTGGCTGAGACAGAATGAACAAGATGGATCTAAGCGGCTCCCGCTATGCGCAGCAGAGGGCTGAGGAGAGGAGGCCGGGAGGGCTCTCTGCAAATGACACTCACCCCTGCCCTCTCTCTGACCACAGAAATGGTAGTTTCCCCTTCGTTGCAAGGCTGCTGCCCAAGTTTGCCTTTCCGATGCTGTGTTTGTTTCTGTAACCAAAGACCTGCCCGACCTTCCCGAGCTGGGCTTCAGCCACTGAACAGACTAGAATGGAAACCAGAACATTATGTAATTCCTAGGTTGAAAAGAGAAAAAAAGAGGAGTCCCAAGAATGGGAGTTGGGGTTAGGGTTGGCCACATCACAGTGCTCTGTCCTGGGATTTTGTGGCAGGCATTCTCAGTAAATTTTACTGAGCCCTGAAGAGACAGCACAGAGAGATCTTTAAGCACAGTAAAGACTTCTCCAGGCAGCAAACGTGTGGCAACCCAGAGTAGTTGCTCCCTCCCCTTTCCTCCTAGGCTAGCTTGTTCTTAGCTAACAGCAAATATGATTAAGTAAGGATGTATCTTCCAGTTGCCTCAGCAAATATTTATTCAGCTGTGTGCAAGGCACCATGCTTTCTCACCAGGCTGTGACGTGTTTAACACATCTTTGGCTCCCTGACACCTAGGCCAGAGCAGGAAAGTAGCAGATGCTCTGTAGATACTGGTCAAATGAATTAGCATTAAGGCATTTGGAAAATGCCCTATAATACGATGTGTTCAACAAATCCTTCTTCACTAATAAAATCTACTTGAGATCCCACAAATGGTTTCTCATACCTTTCCTAAAAGCACAAAATATCCCTCATACTCTAGTGAAATAAGTCTAGCATATGATAAACTGCCTTATAAATTAATTAATATAACCCTGTGGAAAAATGGCCTATGGGCATTTGAAATGGCCAGAAACATAATAAGCAGAGCTCATATAGTTGATGAGAAACCCACTTTAGTGGGGTCTGATATTTTTGTTGTGATATTCTGCAGTGTAGTGGCTCCTAATATTTTTCTTTTTTTTTTTTTTTTGTCACAGTCCCCATAAGAGAGAAAATTCTCATGGGTCGCACACTCCCAATGGGTTATAAGCCATGCCCCTTTCTGTCTCCCAGGAAAGTTAATCAGAGGGCAAGTGAGTAAAATCAGTGTCTTTACAAGGATAAACTTAAATCTGCTCTAATTTTTAAAATTGAAACCCAATAATGGACAGCCTTTATTGAGAGTTGACTATGTGCTAAGCACTGTGTGATGAGCTTTGCGCATCTGATCCCATTTGAGCTAAAAACAACTGTGAGCAGTTGGTTCTACAGCACCTTCATTTTGCAGGTTAGGAAACAGAGACCTAGAGAGATTACCGAATGTTTCACGACTAATACATGTCTAGGAGTGGAATCTAGGTCTTTATATTTACACTCTCCTGTCTCCAAAATCATACGCAAACTTCAGCACTTGGCGACTATTGTTGTACATTTCCTGTGACATCCCTCACAACTGACTGCCACAATCTGGATATTATAACATAGAGAACCTTTTACCAAGGATACAGTACTGCGTTTATCAAAACTAGATTTTGCTCCACGGTTTGAAACCAAGTCATTTATTTGAGTCACTTTAGGTCTTAAAAACCAATAATGTAATAACCATCTTTTATTGAGTGTCTATTATATTTCACTCACTATGTCAGACATTTTTCAGGAATTATTTCTCACATTATATTTATTAATTGAAATATTTCTAATATTGTATTAATTTATTTATATTATATTAATATTAGATTTCTAATGTAACAGATATACAAAGTATTATATATAAAGTTGGAGCAGAACAGAAGAGCCAAGTCTTGCCCCACTTATTAGTTTCTTTTTCAGGCTGCAGGGGCCTCTGGCCTCCCCTCCCCATCCTCACTCTCCATAAATCTCATTTACTGCCTTTCTTCCTCCTCTGTTTCCTTCTCCACTGGCCTCACGGCTACGCTCCCCCAGCTGAGACTCAGCCGTTGGCTTACTGACTGAAGGGCCCTGCAGAAAGCTTCTGGGAGGACCAACCTCAGACTTGAGGGAGGACGGTGAGAGGAGAGGACAGGAAATGGTAGAAAGAGAGGAGAGGACAGGAAATGGTAGAAAGCCACGGTAGGGGAAGTGTTCCTAAGGCGGGTACAGATCCCAAGCAGGAGAAAGGAAAAGGTGAGTGATGTGAGAGGTGAGCCAGGAGAGAGCACAGTGGGCAGCCAGGTCCTTCAGGTGAGAAAATGAGAAAGGGCTAGAGGCTAGCTACTGCAGAGTCTTTGGGGAGGAGAGGAAAAGGGAACGAAATCTCTAGACAGCGCTGCCGATTTTTTATGAGGAAGGAGAACCACAAAGAAAGAGAAAAAGCAGATTTTTCCAGCCAAACTCTACATTTGCGTGGGAGTCTGGTTGACAGACAACCGGATCATTTCTCTCTGTTGTTCTCACCAACCGCCATCTGGAAGTCCTGCCCCAGGGAAGTGCCCTCAGGACTAAGCCAAAGGAAATTCTCTGGAGCCCTTGCCACCTGAGCAGCCTCGTGAATGACAAGCCTCACTTGGGCCGGTTCTTTTTACAGAGCAGGGAGCCGGGGTCAGTGGTAGGCAGGCTGTGGGCCAAACAGACCACTGTCCAGGTTTGGATGAGGCCAAACATGAAGCTGGAATGGGGTGGAGTAGGGATCAAGTCATGTGAAAAACGTGGTGGTCAGAAAGGAAAATCAAAAATATATGCACATGATTCCCTGCTATCAAGATTTCAACTGAGGCGTCTGTACATTCTTTGATTTCAAACTTGCCCATAGTTTTAAACCGTCCACATGAATATGGGCACATTGTTCTCCGCATCTGACGAGGACGCTGCCAGTGGTGATTATCCTGGATGCGTCTGGGTTTAGTTGAAAAGGCCGGTGCATGTCTGGCAGTCTCCTTTGTTGCACAAAAAGTTGATGTCGAACTGTAGCTGTTTGGAAATATATGCCACCAAAACGGAGACTTGGAAGGAAAAGTAAACAAGCGCTTCTTCACCTGTATTTTCACAAACAAGCGATTCGATCGCTTTGATTTTAAATTAACAAATCAAGACGTCAGTCAATTTGATTAAAAACACAGGCACCATCTAATTGATTTGTTGCCTGCACTGACTCTTGGCTTGAAGAGGCAGCATGGTGTGATGAAAAGAGAAAGGGGCCTTGGGAGCCAGGCAGCCCGGGTGCCTGTTTGGGCTCCACCTCACGCCCCCCGGTAAAAATTGGGGTGACCGCTGAGTCTCAGGACAGTCATACCTCTGTCCTGAATGCCAGTGATAATCAAATGAGATAATGTGGGTAGAAATAATTATGCACCCTAGAAAGTTCTGTACAAAATTCAGTTATTACTATCGATAACTGTCACATAACCCCAAAGCCAAGTATTCATCAATCCTTTGAAAGACTGACACTGGGGCGCCTGGGTGGCTCAGTCGTTAAGCGTCTGCCTTCGGCTCAGGTCATGATCCCAGGGTCCTGGGATCGAGCCCCGCATCGGGCTCCCTGCTCCGCGGGAAGCCTGCTTCTCCCTCTCCCACTCCCCCTGCTTGTGTTCCCTCTCTCGCTGTCTCTCTGTCAAATAAATAAATAAAATCTTTAAAAAAAAAAAAAAAAGAAAGACTGACACTATGTTTGATACACTTACTCGTGGGAACCCTCCCATGTGTGACAACTTCTGTCCCTCTCCTGAGTCATAGTCCCTAAGAGTTTTCAGCAGTGCCCTCTCTTTCCAATTTAATTCAGCACCACTGACAATAATAAGCCCAACTACTGCTGCAGTTAATAGAAATTCTCCTTTAAATGAAGTGCATCTGCTGTGACATCTGTTTAAAACCCATGGAGAGGAGTCAGTGTTCACAAGCAAATTGAGTAATTACTATGTAATTACACTATAAATTGGGCAGTCATTGATTTGCTCTCAAAATTCGTATCTTTTGGATACACTCAATATGAAAACCACCTGGGTCCTTCCAAAACTGTGCAGATATGTTCTTAAAATGGTCAATGTAGGGATTTGAGCTAAACACCTGTGGCCAAAAAATTAAAGTATTATCTCTAGAAGAGAGAAAGTGTTGCAGGGAAAGGAATTAAAGTGTGGAAGGAGATGTTAACAGAGTGAAAAAGAAAGGGGAGGGATATTTTGAAGGCAAATTGTCTAAGTGCTTTCTCGGTCATTTCATAAGAGCTGTGAACTGCTAAGCCTCACTGGCAGGAGAAAACACAGGAAGAAGAGAGACCGGAGATGCAGGATTTCACCTGTCCTGAGAAGAGCCCATCACTCTTTGGACATTGTTTGGATGTTGGGAAACTTACACTGTATGTAGAGAGTAGAGGAATTAATGATTTGAGAGATAGTATCTAATAGTCCTTTATAACCACCCAGATTTACAGCAGTAAAAACTGAGATCTAATACTTTACTAACTGGTTACAAAACATAGCTCTATGGTGCTTCCTCTAAATCCATTTTTAAAAAGCCAAACAACAGATATTTATTAACCACATACATTGAGTATATAATGCATACAAAGCTATATTCTTGTAACAACACAGAGTGTAAGTAAATAAGGCAGCATCACAGCGTAGTGGAAGGAAGGCTGACTTTGACCCTGGATGACTCGAGAATCCTGACTCTCCCGAATAGCTGTTGGGTTGAGCCATATGAAGCTGCATATTTCAACATTTTTAAGCCCCATAGTGGCAATTTCATGTGGTTCAACCGAAAAGAATGGGAAAAGTCTCTTAAATACTCTAGGCCTCAGTTTCTTCATTGCTAAAAAGGAGGATGATTATTTGAGAATTAGAGAAAATGTGTTATATTTATAACAAATATTCATATAAATTTTTAGAAAAAGTTTATAGTGGGGCGCCTGGGTGGCTCAGTTGGTTAGGCATCCAACTTGATTATGGCTCAGGTCATGATCTCAGCGTCCTGGGACTGGGCCCCAGCTTCAGGCTCCGTGCTCAGCTGGGGGTCTGCTTGAGATTCTCTCCCTCTGCCCCTCCCTCCACCACACACACATGCTCGCTCGCTCTCTCTCTCTCTAAAATAAATAAATAAATCTTCCTTTAAAAAGAAGTTTATAATAAGAGGGATATAGAAACCTCCTACCCTTGATCCTCCAGAGAATGTACTGAACAGCACCATTACTATAGAGTAGGAACAGCAACAAAGTTAAGACAATGTTGAAAAGTCAAAGTTGTGGGGGTCTCCCTTCTGATCACTGTGTATTTTAAAATAGAAATTACACTAAATATTTAATGTTAGGAATATTATTAAAATGAGAGGCTCCATTTGTTAAAACAAAGGCACCTGATGCTTTTCATAAACATGAAGTTATATGTCCAGTCTCTAAAACCAAAATTCTATGCCAAACAGCCACCTTCAACAAATAGCCTATTAAAATCAAGTTACTCTGCAATTACATTAAAAGCCAGTGGTTCAATTTTAATAACACACTACTTGCCAAACTATATGTTCCTCCGCAGTCTTCAAAGAGTAGGTCCTATGGAGGGACGGGATGCAGTTTTACAAAAGGGAAGTTAAAAAAAATGCACCCCAAACCAGCCAGCCACATTTACATCAGTTTCTTCCCTTTGGGGGGTGTGGGGGGGGAGCAGCTGCTCTTAGCAGCATCAGAGGCTGTGGCAGGGGAAGAGCCAGTGCCATCAATCAATTTGCTAAGTGGAGACAAGAAGCATGTGCCGTGGAGCAGAAAGGTCCCTGGCTCTGTGGAGTTGATGGAGAGAAGGAATGTGATTGGTTTCTTAAGGGGCAGGCAGAGGGGCGATGTGTAATTTTGCCTCCCCTCACTAAACATGCCTATCAGAGATAAATCAACACCTTAGATTACACATTATGCAAATGACAGTAGCAGTTTGGCACCTAATGTTGTCTCCAACTAGAGTTTAGATTCACTCCCACTGTTGTGCGTGAAAAGTGAAAATAAGCATGTCCCCCTTCCCCTCCTTGGCTTCCTTGTCCTTGAAATAGAGCTTCCTCTAAGCCCCACAGCTCAGAGGCTAAGCTACATGGCAGATGGCCATGTCTCCTTGCAGAGGTTATGAGCTCAAAACTCCCAGACTAGGAAATTAATTTAACAAAAACAAATATAGAGGCGCCAATGACCCTTGCAGATCATACAGTGTGGATCTCAGGGAAATTCAGTTCTTTAGACAAAATTCAGAAAGATCCTGACGATGTTTCAGCACCAGTGAGTCAGGTGAAAACCATACCCAAAGGTAGCTATTTCCTGATTTGCTCATTGAAAAGTGACACTGGAACAATGGAATAACTATGTGGGGTATAAAATTTTTGGTATCACCGTTGCAGTGGACATGTCTTAATCTGGGGAAAGGAAAGCTGAAAGTTCTGCAGAGTCTTCACATAAGTACTATAAAAGAGAATTGGTTTGACCATCTCCCACCAAGTCCCGGGGTAAAACTGGAAGATATGTGCTGAAATTATAGGAATAGCTAGTCTGTACGTGAAAAATGACATCTTTACATGAACTTGATCAGATCCTAGTACAAATTCCCAAGGGAAATTCTAAAAAGTCTCTTCCTATAGCTCCTAAGAAACATCTATATCTAAGATGCTGTCATTTATCCCTGGAGTAGAGGATTATCTTAAATCATCTCTTAAGACTACTTCCTACATTGAAATTTAAACTGTAAGGATGAAATCAGAGTTTTTAACCAAAGCAAGCTCAATGTTGGACTTCTATATCAGTGAAGGGTTGAATTCTGTGGTAGATTATTATCTAAAAATAAAACTTTACTGGACAAAATATGGTGTGTTGGTCTGCATTTCAAAAACATTCTCTAACACAGGTCAGAATTCAAAAATAAAGAAGAATCAGGTCAGGGCAATGGTATTCTTGTGGGTGACAGGATCTTTAAATCCACTCAGACTAAAAGGAGCCTCTATTTTGTATGTTTGCATGAAGGCTTAGTGCATGGACCTGTCTTCCGTGTAAACCTTCATGCCCCCAGTAGAAAACTAAACTTGAAGTCAAAAAATAGATGGCACCCAAACAAAGTCTAGATTTTTCTTTATAAAAAAGTCAGCCCTGTCTGAATAGTGGTCTTCCTAGAGTACATCTTTCATGGGAAAATGGAGAAAGACCAGCTTACCTTGGCTTATCTGTCCTTGAAAGGCACAGTGTGGTCTCTTTTCCAGAAGATAACAAGTCTCTTAATAGAATCAGAGACCCAAGTTTGAGCTTTAGATTCTGCTGGTTCTTTTACTTTGGTTACAAATGGTTAATCACCCTGCAGAGGTTCTCCTTGTAAGATGTTGCGATGATGTTTCTTTTTCTTTTCTTTTTTTTTTAAGATTTTATTTATTTATCCAACAGAGAGAGACACAGTGAGAGAGGGAACACAAGCTGGGGGAGTGGGAGAGGGAGAAGCAGACTTCCCGCGGAGCAGGGAGCCCGATGTGGGGCTCGATCCCAGGACCCTGAGATCATGACCTGAGCCAAAGACAGACGCTCAATGACTGAGCCACCCAGGCGCCCCTGCGATGATGTTTCTAAAAGCAATCATAAACGCACTGAAATCCTTTTCAGGCAAGCGAAGAAACTGCTGCTGCCTTACGTGGCTGTCCTGCAGTTCACTGGGAATCACAACTTGATAAACACACCTGTGTAATACTTAGAACCTCCTCGAATAGCTTTTTTTTAAGCATTTCTTTGAAAAGCTGCTCCACAATGTTACATTAGTTTCAGGTTTATAGCACAGTGCTTTAACAAATTCATATATTTGGCTACATTCACCACAAGTATAGCTACCCTCTGTCCTGATACGTTGCTATTTCTCAAATTAAAAAAAAAAAAAAAAAGATTTTTAAAATTTTTTTTGAAAAGCTATTCTGGAGCCATCTCCTCCATCCAGTGTTATAACATAATACGGATAGGCTCAAGGTGTTCCCCCATCAGAAAGAAGGTTGGCTTTTGTGGTTCATTCACATCTGACATTTGATCATTGTGAGCCATGTTCTTGTCTGAAGAGAGACCAAAAATTTGAGATAGTGCCTTTCTGTGCCTTTAGGATAAGAAAAACAATGGGATTAAGCCTCTAAACTGGCAAATTCCCCAAAGATATTGAGATGATATGGATACTCTTTCACATTCCCCACTTAGCAAACCTGGCCACAGTGGAATTGCCAGACTGGTCTGAACAGCTTCTGCGAATCGTACAAATGAAATGTATCAGCCATCTAATGAGGATCAAAGGCCTGTTCCAGCCTCCCCCTTTTCCTAACAAGGAGTGAGAAGCAATACCGGGCTGTTTTTTTGCCAGTAGCCACTGAAGCCCTGTTCCTAATTAGGAAAATTAAATGCCCCAGACAAAAATACAAAGAATCGAAATCATTACAGTAAGTACAGATTTTGAGATTCTCTATTTGCTGCCAAGAGAAAATCTCAGGGAAAAGGAAAAATACGGTAAACCACAGGAAATAAGGATGGAAGGCTAATAGATTTGTCATTTTAATGAGTATAATATGTTTCCATATTATACCATAATATGTTTCCTTTAAAATACAATTGCCTCTTGGGGTTTTTTGTTTTGTTTTGTTTTGTTCTGTTTTGTTGCTTATTTTTGCTTGAACACCAGAAACTGTTGACTTGGTCCAGGTTTTTGGACACTTGAATAGAATGTAGTTTGGCATAAATATTAAAGAAGCTGAAAAAAACAACCCGAATGAATTAAAATTTATTCTTTGAACGAAGCTATAAAAAGACGTATATCATTACAAAAGTTACTTCGCATACAGGGTAGTAGGAACTTGTTTTATCATGTCTTCTGTAGGGCAATAAAAGCCAGTGGCCAAAACAAAAACACTGAGTTCTCTCTAGTTCTTTAGATTGAAGCCTGAGTTGAAAGACCTGGAGGAAAGCAGTAACCACATTTCAGTAGCCCATGTCGTTGCCCAGCAAGTGAAACGCCGCTGCCTGGGCCGTATGGCGCCAGCAAATCTTCCCTACATCTGTCTACACTGAGCAGTGCACCTTCACAACATCTCATACATATTTTTGTGTCATTTATTTCATGACTTACGCACTATATTAAAATAAACCCCAGGTGACTACAGACTGGACTTTGACTCCTTAGAGGACGATATGTCATTGAACCTTCTACCCCAAAGACTTAGCACAGTGCCTGCCCGTAAGAGAGAAAATTAATAATAGTATCCTAATTCATAATAAAATACATTAAAATATTTAAATATATGTATGATTTTCTTCAAATATTAAAATTAGCAATAGCATTTATGAAGCACTAATATGTGCCCAGACTGTTAGTGAGTGCTTTCCTGATATTTATTCCATTTCATTTTCATGAATCTGAAGTAGGCACATTTTTCCTGTCTTCTAGCTGAGGAAATGATTGCAGAGCAGTGATACAGCGAGTGAATGGCAGAATGTGAACTTGAGTTGTCTGACTACACGATCTATAGTTTTAATACTTCCCAATACTGCCTGCTGGTACAAGTCCCTTAACCAAATGCCTTTTCAAAATATTAATGAAATCCAAACCCTTGGCAATTAAAAAATTAAAGTTTGTAGCTGCAAATTTTCACAATTGACACATAGAGATAGCCAATGTACTTCTAGTCCAAGTTGACTTCCTTTATATGATATATTACTTCAAGGTGCTTCACAGGAAGCGCAGCTAGGATGAAAGATAACCAAGACCTCATCCACACAACAGAGCATGGAGCTCCACTTAGACCAGGGAGATCCAGCCCACGAGGCTCCCTTATGTCATACCTGACCTGACGCCCAGAACTTTGATGGAGAATCTCCAGATAGCTATCCTCAATACTTGATAGTTCAAATCATGATTGGAATTGGCTCATCAAACAGACTACCAGGTCGTGCTAATTTCAACCTCTTAATAACTCCCTAATTGTGCTGATGATACTATGTATTATGTAAATGATATGGACATTCATTATAGAATAAGCTTTGGGATAAATAATCTGGAAGACTTCAAACAAAACATGGAACTGTTTCATGCTGCCATCGTAAAGGCCTCCAGATGCTATACTATTCCTATCCCAAGAGCCAGAAGGGTTGACTTAGTACTGTTCTGTGGATTTGACCCATAAACTGCAGGTTTCGATTGCTTGTATTGTTCCTCTGAAATATTAGTGGCCCGGGAATAAGTAGTAGTTGCAGATTAATGAGCGAGGTTGGGAAGTTATGGCTGTCAGCAGCACTGTGAGTATGATTTCAGGGACTCCAGGCAGCAGATTATTGTTGGTACCTCTATTCTCTGACAGTGCAATTGAGACATGTGAAGTTTCTAGGACAAGGCTTACAAAACCAAGAACACTGTCATCTGTTCTAATATTCACATCACTGGAGTCTCTGAGAATGCTAACAGAATAAACTTGGGAAATGCAGGAAGTCTGTTAGACTAAATATCCGACGGTGGAGGGATTATTACATAAATAAAATACGTTGTAATTGAAAATAAAGTGAGGGTAGGTAATGGTATGCAAAGGTGTTGATGATGCTAAAAAAATAACACATGAAAATGTCATTAAAACATGATCCTATATTTATAATTAAAAAAATATATGATGCAAATAAAGATCTGCATCTACTTGTCAATAGTCCTTGTATCTACTTGATAGGATTATGGGTGGTTTTTATTTTCTTCTTTTTGTTTACTTTGATCCTCTAAAAATCTGTCTTGAGTATGTACCTTTTTTTTTTTTTTTTTGGTCTTGAGTATGTATCTTTTTTGTACTACTAAAATAAAAGTTTTCTCAAAAGCAATATAGCCTTAAAATACACTGTCAGAAAAGTTAGGAAAATTAAGAGTTACAAGATACGAGGCTTACAATAATTTTTTTAAAAATAGATACTCTAATAGGATTATGCTCACCCCATAAAGTACTCAAAAGTCTGTGACCAATCTGCCTTTCTTTAGACCCTTTTTTTAAGAAACAAAAATACAGTAACAGTTATGTGACGACAGTCATTTACAATTCCAAAAGGGCAGTCACGGAACGTCTTAACTGTCCAATAGCACACAGCATCTCGAACTGTGTTGCTAAGAAGCATTTGGTAAAATCAAAATTCAGCATGCCATTTTATGTCTGTCTTGAGATTCTCAAAGGAATAGATCATATTAAAGGCTCTGAGCAGTCCTGCAGTAAATTAATGTGTAAACTTCATTTAACCCAGTGTTTCTGCCTATTAGCATCTCACCACCCAAAGTAATAAGTATATTGGAATACGGTCTGGTGACAAGGCAGCACTTTGAAAAACTTCTTCTTTCATACCCCATGAATACATTACTCCTATTGGGCATTACTTATTTGCTTAGGTTTCTGACCCAAGTGGAAGATAAATAATAATCCTGATTTCTGACAATTGCCCCAGGAGCCATGCCCTAGAGCTCCCCAGGCACCCAGAAGCATTGGCACTTCTCTATTAGTCTTCTGGGACTGACATATACCTAGGAACTGCGGAGCTCATTATTACTATTGCACTTCATGCCTTGAAAATTTTTCAGTTATCAGAGGTTATTCTTTGCTCCATTCCTATTACCCAAAATGCATATTTTCCTCTTGAATCTGGCAACATATGACCACTGTAAACAATTTCCAAGCACACTAAAACCAACCTAATAATGGCTCTGAAGATAATGTCCTGGAAGGGCATTTTTAGCAGTGAAGTTATGCTGGCTCCAAACTTTTCAGTGTTTATACTCTTATCAGTAGGTTGGAAGTGACATGAGGTGAAGCATCTAGTTAGAGGATTTCATAGAACACAGTACGGTAGCTATTGCAAATAATGACGGTGACTGTAGTAACCCAAGGTGAAAAGCACTATTTGCATCACTTTATCACCCCTTAGAGATCCAATTTACACATGTTACTGCTGTAACTGGACAAGATGGATGTAATCACAAATGACCCACCACAACAGCAAGCCAGATAATTTATAAAAAATTGGTTCAGAAAGACATTCAGGAAAGAACAATTCAAGGATTTGACAGTTGACAACTTGTGAAAATTTTTGAAAAATATTCACCCCAGAAAAGGTTTAGATTCTATATTATGTTTTCTGAATTTCTCTTTTATTAATGCCAGGCTAATTGTGTGTGTGTGTGTATTGTCATTCACAGAAATTATATCTTTTTTCCAGAAAATTTATTTTTAATCTAGAACCATTACAACAAAGTCATGAGTTCAGGAATTCAATCAGAGGCAGAAATTTGCCTAGAATGGCATAGTGAAAAGGGCCAGGCATAAGAGAAGATATCATACACTCAGACTACACAACACCTTTTGGTGTATCTTTCTAGCACATCACATAAATGCTTGCTCTGGAATACAGTCCACTTATCTATGATATCTCAGCTCTCAAGAGCCTGCAACAAGGGCTCTTGTTGATGTCATCTTATTGGATAACTGTTGATGGCTATCTGTCTGGAAGCCATTCACTCAACAGTTATTCATTCATCAACTACAGTATTTCCTGCACCATGCTGTTATCCTTGGCATAGTGATAAAGATAGAAATAATAATAAGAGTAATAAAAATAGTGATAAAGTCAGAGAAAATCTTTGTCCTTATAGAGGTTACAGTTTATCAAATAAGACACAGTTAAAAACAATGAGGAAACCAGCCTAGTGATTGAGGGGTCTTTCCATAGGACATAAAGAAACAATCAACCCAAAATGCAATCAGTGGTAAAGTTATGAAAGTATATTGAAAATGAAGAAATGATGAAGATGTGGTGGAGAAAAAATAAATCATGAGCAATGACTCCCTCTGCATACTTAATTTCAGCTACATTCTATCAAGAATCCAACACTCTGCCATACCGGATGGCTCGCTATTCTCCAAGTAAATCAATTTAACACCTTTGTTTCTTTGCAAACGTTTTTCTCTTACCATTGAATGTTTCTTCCCCACAACCAATTTTTCTCCTATTGAGATTTCTCTATTCATTTTTTAAAATTTGAGATCCAAGTGAAATTTGTGTCTTCCATGAATGTAACCCAATCATCCATATCAAGAATTAACTATATCATAGTTACCATATACCATAAGTCTAATTATTCCTTGTTTCTTCCCACATAGATTATAGTTAATATAACTATAAGCTCCTTAAAGGAAGGGAATTTGCATTTTAGTTTGTGTATTTAATATAACATATATAAATTTTAATCATGGGATTATCAAATATTATGAATGAGTAAATGCAAACAAAAGCACAGTGGTTCCTTTCAGTAATCCTCCTTCCCAGGGGCTTCTGGGTGGCTCAGTCAGTTAAGCATCTGACTCTTGGTTTTGGCTCATGTCATGATCTCAAGGTCATGAGATCGAGCCCTGCAGTGGGCTCCGCGCTCAGGGAGAGTCTGCTTGATATTCTCTCTCTCCCTCTTCCTCTGCTCCTCCCCACCCTGTGTGCATTCACATTCTCTCTCTCTCTCAAATAAATAAAGAAATCTTAAAAAAAAAAAAAAGTAATCCTCCCTCCCAAAGGGGGGAAAAAGAAAGAATGGAGAATAATGAATTGTCAGCATGTCTTCAGACTTAGGAGTAAGCACATGTATGATACCATGTGTAATTATACAGGTAAAATTAACACATCACAAAAAAGAACCAAATGCATTTTTAGCAATTTTTGAGAGTGTATTTATGGCGGCCTATTTTTAAACGAAGGCTGAATGGTTTTCAATTAATTCACCTAGAAGAAAGGTGCACAAGGGTTTCCTGAAAGGGATAATCAGTTGTCATCCAGGGCATCTTGTCCTAAGCAAGATCACAACAAGAGGGCCATGTGACATCCAGCCAAAAGACACATGCCATACATTTTTAGACAGCATTGAGAGAGAAAATAGAGTTTTTAAATATGACCCTCAATTCAAAAGGCTGCTCCTTACATGGGCAATGCTATACAGCATTTCCCAAGATGAGTATAGCAGGGACACATTCATTTTATGGTGGTAGGTAGTTCACCTAAGCAATGCTTAAATGTCCAGCAATTTATAAGCCACTTTAAAGCTTACCATGTATCTCACAACCAGCCTGAAAATTAGATTATCATCATTTCATTTTATACCTCAAGAAGTAGAGAGCATGGTATGGTTTGGGGTTCTTAGTTACAAAAAAACAGAAGCCGCTTTACCAGGTAAAAGAGAAGGGAATTTATGGAAAGGCATTAGGTAGCTCATGGAATTTCTGGGAGGCAAGACCCACATGTGGTTCTAACCAGCCAGAGCAGCTTGGCCATGAACGGCACAGCCCAAATGGAGCTTGACAATTCTTTAGAGCTGTTTTAGGGGGCACAACATTGCTTCCACTGCCTCTCCTCACACCTCTGATGTCACATTTGGAGAATGGAAATTCTATCACAGCCGTTCGAGAAAAACCAGACACTTTTGTCCCTCCATGCGCTTTCCAGTCCATCCAAATCACTGGAAAGAAGCTTCTATCTTATGTTGCTCAGCCCTGTATCTATGTCTTGCCCCGAGGCATCTGATTGCTAGAAACTGGGTCCTATGCCTTTATCCAAGTTGTAAAGAGACCTGAGAAATTTAGTTTTGGACTTCAGCTTCTTTTACAACTGGCCCATTTCCTGGAAGAAAAGCTAAAGGGGAATTGGAAGAGAAATAGATTGGACTAGCTAAACTACCAAATCTGCCCTAAAAGGAGAATTTACTTGACTACAGTCACATAGCTGGTAAGTGGCAGAGCCTCAGATGCCAAGTTATACACTCTTCCCAAGATAAAATGACTGCTTCATTATGGCAGAGATGAGTGCCTCATCTGACCTTCAAAGCTCAATTAAAATATCCCTTAAGATCAACTGTTTCCTTCTGACCTAGAATTGTCTGAGCTTTAAACACCATTATTGGTAGGGTTTTCTAGATATCTTAATATCGTGAAGGGAGTAGCCTTATGAATGGAGCTGTATCCTTCATCCTTTCTCAGGTTCTCATTAAAAAACAATAACTATGCATTTACATTAGGGAACTAAGGATCTCAGGGCCAGAAAGACCCTTGAGCCATGGTGAGATGCACAGCAGCCGTGAGTCCATTTTCCCTACCTTCACATTATTCCACAGAAGTAGGAAAAACAAAAATTTTTAAGATGACTGCATGTAAAAAGTGAAATGTAGGAGATGGCGTATAGACCCACACATTACAGTTTAACAGATTCGTGTTCACATCCAGGTTGTTGGGTTTTTTTTTTTAAGATTTATTTGATTTAGAGAGAGAGCATGCATGGGAGCAGGGGAGAGGGACACGGGGGGCAGGGACAGAGGCAGAGGGAGAGAGAGTGGAAGCAGACTCCCCCTAAGCACGGGGCCTGACTCAGGGCTCACTCCCACGACCCTGAGACCATGACCTGAGCAGAAATCAAGAGTCCAAGGCTTAACCGACCAAGGCACCCAGGGGCCCCCACATCCAGGTTTAATTACTCACTAGCTGTGTGACACTGGGCCAAGTTGCTTACTCTTTGGGCCTCAGTTTCCTCTTTTGTATAATGGGAACAAGGATACCTATTTCTTATAATTGTTAGTAAGACTATACGTAAATTATGGAGAACATTGTAAGTGTGAGTAAGGCAGAGAAGCAATGATGTGTCCTCTAAATACATAAATTATATATACAAATAGTTATTTGTAAGGCATTTTATATAGTCCTAGCAAATAGTATTGGTTAAATAGAAACTATTGCTTAAAATATTATTTCAAAATAATTAATATCATAATCTTGATTTAACAAATTTGAAAAATGAAATGCTATGCTAATCTACCCAGTCATAAAAATGGTTACACTTTTTTTTTTAGGCAATCCAGAATATTGATTTATTTCCTCTCCCCTCAGCCTCACATCCTAGAAGTCAATCTTTTTCCCCAAGAACCTCCTGAAGGCCCCTTTCATGTCCTTATTCCATAGGCTGTAGACGAGGAGATGAGGGGGTTCATCATGGGAGTGGTTACACTTTTGACTGAAGAGATATGATAGTGAATAATGACAAATGAGATTTTCTTCCTCTAATTTCTGAGATACATTTGTATGGCTCATGTGTTTTAAAAAAAAAAAAAAGTCTATTTCCTTTCACAACTGACCTGTTTCCAATTATACTTAGAGACCTTTCCTAAATTCTACCTTTATAGAATTCAAACTGTCTGATGGTTTTCAAATAATATAAGAAGGGAAAGGGAAAGCAAATAGCTTGATATCTCTTTAAAAAGTCACCTGTACCATCTGTCTAGGACTTACTGGAAAAATGACTATTAAAATGCAGTCTTAAAAAAAAAAATAGCCTCCGAATTTCATGGAAACTCATCTCTAATGGGCCAAGTAAAAACGTGCTTTGAATGGGACTTTACAACATTTTAACAGTTTCAGAAACACCCTGAAATCTCCAGTATAAGGAAGAATAAAACTCTTACATGTGTAGGTGAACAAAAAGCACAAAATCATTTTTTACCTTTTGTTGTCTTTAACAAAACCTGTCCTCTATGACTGTTAAGTTTGTCTATGATACAAACTTCTTAACTTAAGAAATTGAACTCAAACACGTGTTCTGAAGTCTATTTTCTACAGGAAAAAGAAAAAGCAGGAAACAGAAGGAAGGCAAATACCTCTCTGCTTTGGTACAAACTTACATCTATACCCCATCTGAGAGAGAGAACCGTGCTGAAAATGGGAAGGGATGTCAAGTTCATCGGTCTCTGACCCACCTTTCTGGTGAACGCTGCTAGAAAGCTGACAGCAAATGCCTTTTTCTAGAGAGCAAGTTCCCCATGCTAACGAGACTGGAGGGAGGGCTGAGTCCCGGTGTGGAAAATAGGAAGAGCAGGCAAAGGACGGGTGAAGAGAAAAAAGCACAAAGACCACCAGAAATGTGAGCAGAGAAACATGAGGAGTGAAGTAAGGAGGAATCCTAGGCAAGAGTTGGAAGAAAAGAGTGACTAAGTGTGTCAGGGAAGGTCTCAAGGCTTTGCTCAGAATGGTGTCACATGCCATGTGGATAGATTGCAAGAGTTAAATAGGTGAGGAAATGGAGAAAAGCATGAGAGAGCACTTATTTAGGGGCTCTGGATATGAAATGAAAGAGAAAAATATGACAATAATTGAAAGTGATGCCAGGGTCAAGAGGTTTTGTTATTGTTATTCTCGTCATTTTTCTAAGCCCTTCTAGAGACAAAAAAGCCAATGGAATGGAAAGACTGGAAATGCCAAATACTGCAGAGAAGAGCCCTTCGTCAAGTGGGTTGAGAAATCATGGACTGGTGCAGAATTTCTGATCAGTGAAAGTTAATGCAATTTTGAAACTAAGAGAAATTTTTAAGGAGGAAAATATTTCCAAAGAAACTTCATGGCAGAACTACAACTTGATTCTTTTTCTGTTGTCAATCCTGTGCTTTGTCCAGAGAAGCAATATCTCTTTGACAAGAGACCTTACCCCACAAAATCTAAAGGCTCAGGAGTAAGAATAAAGATGGCAGATGATTGTGGACAGCTGATGCAGTGGGGAAAGGAGAATGGTGAATTGACACAGGAATGAGAATTGAACCTCAGAGGCACTGGGGGAGATTAATCTTGAGCCCTGCCCATGGAATCCAAGTGAGAGGAGTCCAGTGTAGCCTCAAACAGATTCAAGAGCTACGTAAGGTGGATTGTGGTGAAGAGTTCAAGGCGCCAGTAGGATGAACACTGGCAGGCTGGGTCTCTAACCGTTGGGGAAATAAGAATCTTTAGCAAAAAGGAAGTTGTAAAAAGAAGGGAAGGTATAGAAAAGGGAAATCTCTAGTACCAAATAGCATCTGGTGAAGTGAAGCTGAGCAAGAGTTTGGTAAATAGCTTGTGGGAAGCGATGCTGGGATTGAAAAAGGTAAGGACTGTGAAGACCCAATATGGGTGACTGAGGATGAGAATGGCAATCAAGGGCAGTATTTTTCACATGACTGGCCAGTAGGTACTAATTTAAGAAAATTATACCCAAAATCACAGATTTCAAAAGCAAAAGGGTGTGGTTAAAAAGCTACTCTGCCAAATAAAACTTCTTGTCACCCAGGCTTTCCTTTGGGTGAATTTCTAGAGCAATTCACAAAGCATTCTAATGCTGAAAATTGCAAAGTCCCTTAGCCAAGTGATGAAATGACCATATGCCTTGTAATATTACATTGTGGATAGGTTCTATTACAACCTAGCTAAGGTTCTATTACAACCTATGAAGGAAAAATGATAAATCTTGAATTGGCTTTGTCTTAAATATCTCTACAATTATCATGGGGTAGCCATTTCAGACTATCTTAGCATACATAGAATGTTAGTGATGACTATGTAAATGCTACTCAGAGGGCTATTTAAATCTGGTAGATTTTTGATATTCTAAAGTTATATTTGAAAAAAATCTAATTCTTCATCACATTAGTGCTAATAATAATCATAATATTTCCTCTAGCTTGTGTACCCCTTTTCCACAGAAGTACAAGACCTCTTAATATACACATTATAAGATGCAATTGAACCTTCTTATGAAAACAGTCAACTGCCAAGCTTTTTTCCCCCTTTTTGAGTATCAGCCAAGTAAGAAAACTGCTTTTCCACCAGTTAGTCAAGATGCATTGACTGACTATTGCTCGTGAAACATTTTATAGGCGATCCTCTCTGGATTTGTCTTTTATTTGTCATGTTTATATTAATAATGACAATACTCTTCATTCATGTAACAGTATTTAGCTTCCAGAGCATTTTCAAATACAGTATCTTATTTGATCCATACTGACCCTGCAAAGTATGTCCAGATGTTATCATTCTCATTTTATAGATGGGGAAACAAAGGTAGAGGGATGCACAGAGTCCAGAGTGGATGACTAAACATCTGAAGGTTGAATCCAGCTCTTCTGGTGCCATAAGATTGACTGCCTACAAGATAATTTCCATGACAGCAGCTACACAAAATTATTTTTGGCTATTATGTATTCTGATAAACTGATACTGCATAAAGGGGCATTTGAGTTAGAAAAGGAAACAAAAGGAAAATAAGAATTGCAAGTTCTTTTCCATATGATGTTATCAGTTCCCTCATGGTACTATCATTCTTTGAAATATGACCTAAAATATTACCTCTCTGGGATGGGCTAAGAAACATCTCCTTAGACATTGTAAATTTTAGATAGCAATACACTAACATCTTTCTGGTTTCTAACAATATCCATTTATATCGGCTTCCCCTCCCCAAAATAACAGGCGAAATGAATACTCCTTTTTGGTATTGCAGAGCTCATCATTTTTAAATTCTCCCAGCTGCTGTTTATATGAGTAGGATGTCTTTCCTCTCCTCCTCTTCCACATCTGTAATAAAACATCCTGGTGTTTCTTTCCCAGCAGAGAAGCCCTACCCAAGGTCCAACCACATTGCCAGGCTCCCAGTCTCCTAAAATTAAATAAGTGATGGCTCTGCCCATCTTTAAAAAATGTGTCTCATATAAGGCCGTCAAGGCACCATATCCATCACTGTGAAGGAAGCCAAGCATTTATTTAAAATAATGAGACATCCTCATTTTCATTTTTCCCTGAGAGGATTGTAGCAATGTTTAAAAATTCTCTGAATTCTAGAACTAGGGCAACACATTGATTTGAAGAAAGCTATAATCTTCTCCTCTAATTTGAAGTGCACTTTTTCTGCAATGAAATGGAGTGTAGCTTTCAGAATAGCAAGAGCCCTAAGCCCACACAAAGACATCCTCATCCTGACCACTCCTCTTTCAAGTTGGCCCCGTTCTTCTGAGTGCAGGAATTTATAAAGACCTTTTCAATAAATTTCAAGGTATATTGAACTAAAAGGAGAAAGGTTCAAATAATCTCTTCCAGCTTTGGGAGGGAAATGATTTCGACTGCCAAAAGATGATGAATATTACCTTTTGCTTTCTGCCACGTCCTTGTTGCAAATGATCTGTTGGGCGAGTTCAATTATGGGGTCTCCGAAAGGATTCATGATTAATTTTTTTAAAGGAACAAATTAGCTCTTGGTCTTTCTGAGGCAGAGGAGTCAGAACACTTACTTCTATGAACATTCAGGGATTTCGACGTCTGTGGGCACAGTGCCTTCCACAGCCAAGGAGGCTTACTTCAAAGAAAGGCTAGGAGAGAAAGCCAGCCCTCTGCGATTTGGAGAGATAATAAGTTAGCAAGCTGTATAACATAATGGTTTATGAAATTCTTCCTTCAAGGACCATTATCTAGTGTTAATAGTGCTTTATTTCTTCCTCTCCTGTGCTTATTTAGAGCATAATTATAAGAGCGAGAGGAAGGGAGGGAGTTGGGCATCAAGATAACCATTTGCCAAATTAATGCAGCCGAGTAGAATCTCTGGCCTTTGGGGCTCGTTTATCAATTAGTTCTGTTGCGGTCTGAGTTCTTGTATTTCCCCACAGAATGAAGATTCTTTGATTTCCCTCATACGCCAGCTCTGAGGAAAGTCACTTGAGATCAAAACATTTCTCAGACAGGATCTCTTTTCCCCTCCCCAGTATCATGATGGGCTGTATGGCCAGCTTCTCATCCATTTCAAGAGCTTTTCATAAACACGAGTGGTTAGCCCTTTCTCTCCCTGCCTTCTCGTTTCTTTATTTTTTTTTCCTGAATTTCTGTCTTCCTTTTATTCCTCTCTTTTAACTGGTTGAAATTGGGTTGATTTTTTCCAACGGGTTTCTCTTTTGGACCATGTTTTAAAGTGACTACATGGATTTTAATGTTCAAACCACTTTCGTAGTACCATATGGTCTCTGAATATTCAAAATTGGTACTGAATGATAGGAATGCTGGTAGTTTGAGGTGACACTGGAGAATTGTCCTTATTCTCCAGAAACCAAGTCAGTTTCTTGGGAATTGTTGACCCCAACTTTCTGGGAAAGGTGCCACCGTCCTGGCTTCATTTTCCCAACTAATTATGGGTCGATTTTTTGTGTGTGTAGAGGGGAGTACCTCAAAGGAAAGAGAAAGCAGCAGAAGCACAGGACCGTTTAAAACTATGCCACATTCTTTGTGTCGTCTTATTAAAAAAATGAACTAGCTTTTTCTTTAACCTAAAAATAAGCCAAACTTTGTGTCCCTTTACACATTCATGTTTCATTCTTCTTTGAATGCTAATTACAAATTTTTCATCCTTTAAAAGTTGGTTTACCAAAACCCAAGACTTTACCTGCTCGAATCAAGAAAATAAAATGTGAAGAAACGAAGTCTTGTGGAGCCAAGTATTTCATTCTGTTGCTATCTGAAAGATAGTTATGAAGTTGTGTCTCCCCCACAAAAACCAGACATGTTGAAGTCTTAATGCCCAATACTTCAGAATGTGACCTTCTTTGGAAATAGGGTCTTTACAGAGGTAATCAAATTAAAATGAGGTCATTAGGGTAGGCCCTAATCTAATATGACTGGTGTCCTTACAAAAAGGGAAAACTGGAACACACAGACACCCATAGGGAAATGAAAATGCTGTGTAAAGTTGGAGACAGAGATCTAGTTAGTGTATCTATAAATCAGGAGTGCCAGCAAATCACCAGAAGTTAGGAGAAAAGTATGGAACAGATTCTTGGTCATAGCTCTCAGAAGGAACCGCCCCACCGACATCTTCTCAGACTTCTAGCCTTGAGAATTTGTGAAACAATACGAGGAACAACAGGTGTTAGTGAGGATGTGGAGAAAGGGGAACCCTTTTGCACTATTGGTGGGAATGCAAGCTGGTGCAGCCACTCTGGAAAACAGTGTGGAGGTGCCTCAAAAAGTTCAAAAAACAGAACTACCATATGATCCAGCAATTGCACTACTGGGTATTTACCCACAGGATAGAAAAATACAGATTTGGAGGGATATATGCACCCTGATACTTATAACAGCATTATCAACACTAGCCAAACTATGGAGAGAGCCCAAATGTCCATCGACAGATGAATGGATAAGGAAGATGTTTTACACACACACACAAATATTACTCAGCCATCAAAAAGAATGAAATCTTGCCATTTGCAATGACATGGATGGAGCTAGAGTGTATTATGCTAAATGAAATAAGTCAGTCAGAGAAAGACTAATACTACATAATCTCACTCACATGTAGAAAGAAAACAGATGAATATATGGGAAGGGGAAAAGAAAAAAAGGAGAGGGGCACCTGGGTGGCTCAGCCATTGAGCGTCTGCCTTCGGCTAGGGTCATGGTCCCGGGGTCCTGGGATCGAGCCCCACAGGGAGCCCGCTTCTCCCTCTCGCACTCCCCCTGCTTGTGTTCCTGTTCTCGCTATCTCTCTCTCTCTCTCTCTGTCAAAATAAATAAATAAAATCTCTTTTTTAAAAAAAAGAAAGAAAAAAATGAGAGAGGGAAACAAGCCATAAGAGACTCTTTTTTTTTTTTTTTAAGATTTTATTTATTTATTTATTTGAAAGAGAGAGAGACAGCGAGAGAGGCAACACAAGCAGGGGGAGTGGGAGAAGGAGAAGCAGGCTTCCCGCTGAGTAGGGAGCCCGATGCGGGGCTCGATCCCAGGACCCTGGGATCATGACCTGAGCCAAAGGCAGACACTTAATGACTGAGCCACCCAGGCACCCCGCCACAAGAGACTCTTAACAATAGAGAACAAACTGAGGGCTGATGGAGGGGATGGGCTAAATGGGTGAGGGGGATTAAGGAGGGCACTTGTTATGGTGAGCACTGGGTGTTGTGTGTAAGTGAGGAATCACTGAGTTCTACTCCACAAACCAATATGGCACTATTTGTTAACTACCTAAAATTTAATTTTAAAAAAAGAATTATGAAACAATAAATTTACCCAACTTATGGGACTTTGTTATGGCCACCTTAGCAAACTAATACATATAACCTACTAATACAAATAACCTGCATCTCTAGAAGCTGAGGGCATTTGAACGAGTGGGCAAAAAGGCCACCACTGGGAAACATGAAGCCAAGAAGATCCAAAAGACAAGAGAGGAGCAGAGATTAAAAACCAAAAGGATTCTCCTAATGAAGCAGTAATCCCAAACAGCCAAGCAAAGAGCCAAAATGTTAGTAAAAAACTCAATTACCAGACTGGAGATCACAAGGCTTTTTATTCTCAGCTCAAATGTCACCCCTTCAGAGAATGACCAATTCATCTAAAGTTGCTCCCCTCCCACCTCTACTCAGTCTTTATCCCATTGCCCAACTTACTTACATCACTTATCGCTACCTGAAACTAATTTTGTATTCATTTATCATGAGTTTATTTTCTGCCTACATTTCCTAGAAAGTAAGCCCCCATCTGTCTTACCAGTTGTAGAACAGCGCCTGGCATCTCTAACAGGTGTTCAGTACGTCTCTGATGAACAAATGAAGTAGATTTGGAAATCCAAGGGAAATCAGAACTCAGGGATATTATATTCCTTGTGACACCAGGGAGTGGAAGGGGCCTGTGCAGCCTCGCCCATGGGTGCAGGGAAGCTGGAATGACTGCCACGCCATCTCAGTGGCAACCAAGACGTAGGCACTCAGTACTGACTTGTACTTGCCGGAACCATGACGGAGAAGGACATGAGCTTGACACCCCAAACTATGCACAGTTTGCCCAAGAGATTCTACCCACTTGCTGCTGGACTGATTTCTGGCCATACAAGAGAAGAATTTTGGCAAATTTAGGAGCTTTTTAAAAAGTAAATTACTCAAAATAACAGATTATCCAATGTGATTTCTAGGAGAAACATGTGCTCCTTAAATTGAAAATTCTGCCCCATTAACTTCCTGAAAGGTGATGGTGGATAGCTACTGACGGGTTCTGTGAATGAGGTAATCTGTGATACAGCAAGGCCTCTGGGGAGGAAATCTTTCAAGTGTTAGAGGCGAATGTTTCTATTTAGAGGGATTTGAATTTAATGGATGACAAGTTAATATGTCATCAGCATCTGTGGTTGTAGTAGGGCTGCTAAAAGGAATGACAAATGCTCTGTGTGCAAGTTTGTATTTTAATACATTAACATGTCTGTTAAACAGGACTTCTTTAAATTTCATGAAACTAAGAGAACCCTCCAGAGGATTCTGCTTTGTGACATTCAGCTCCTTCTCTAGAACTTTTCAGCTGTCATTTTCTTTGCTTTTTAGTGGACTTTTGCCTTTGTGTTTTCCAGGAAGAAAACAGAATTCTCTAGCAGGCAATCTCTACAGTGTATTCGCTAGACCAAAAAACTGACCGCAATCCTACATATTTAGAAGAATCGATTGACATGTGTGCCCTGGACCCCAAATCATGAACTGATCAACTGACATAATCCCCCCATCCCCATTAGAACCTGTTCTTTATATCATAATACTATCTGCCTGTATAGCAATATTTCCCTCTGAGAAACTCCAAGGATTGGTGATGATCATTAATAGCTATAATGTTGTCGAGATAATGTAGATGTTATTTTTGCCCTTATTTTATACGTAAGGCTACTGAGGCACAGAAAGCCACATAGCAAGTTCGGATTGTTCAAGGAGTGAAACATGGACATCTTGCTCAACACTAACTACTTCAACCAACATACATAAAATCATGCTTTAGAGTTAAATGCAGCCTGCTACTACTCTCTATTCTCTTTACTTACATTGCTATTTCTGTTCCAGAGGCCTATTTTTGTGTTTGCCTGGCCACCTGAGAAATCTATTTTGTTATAAGCAAACAGGATGCTTTTTAGTGCCCCTCGCTGTAGGTGCGCATTATCGTTAGCCACTCTTCAGATTCTAGGCTGGTTCTTTTTCCCATTTCAAATCCTCTGTTTTTTGGGGGTTTTTTTTGTTTTTTTTTGTTTTTTTAAGATTTTATTTATTTATTTGAGAGAGAGAGAACGAGAGACAGAGAGCATGAGAGGGAGGAGGGTCAGAGGGAGAAGCAGACTCCCCGCTGAGCAGGGAGCCCGATGCAGGACTCGATCCCGGGACTCCAGGACCATGACCTGAGCCGAAGGCAGTCGCTTAACCAACTGAGCCACCCAGGCGCCCCAGTCAAATCCTCTGTTTTTATTGGTGATCACTTGCATTTCCTGGTGCCCAGGATGTAACAATACTGTGCTTACTTTTGTCCTTGTGTCTGAAAAAAATCAGTAGAAAGAGTGATTCTTTCAGTGTGTGAGTGTGAGTACATGTGTGTGTTTCGAGACTTCAGAGAAAGGGAACTGCAAAGTGTTTCTGAAGCTTTCAACAGCTGTAGCTCTCCACCCCCTCTCCCCCCGTCCCAGTTTTCATGTGCTCTTTGCAAGTCATCATTTTCTGATGATCAAGGATCCCCATAGAACTGGTGTCATGCAGTGTGTAACAAACCAGAATGAACTAGGCAAAAATTCCAGCCATGGACACACATCTAAGAAAATAAATGTGTGGATCACTGGGAGAAGAGCAGCATGCATTCCTCCCTGCCACCCTGGCTCTCCCGTGCAAGATTTTGCCTATTGTCCTAACGGGCCTCAGGAAGCTTGAGATGACTACTCACTTAGTCACCCACTAGCTGCGTGATCTTGAGACAGTACCTCTCTTGTAACAACGTAAGGAATGAAGCTCTATAAAATACAGGGCATGGAGCGCATAGCCCAGTATCTGGTGTACTACATGCTTTTTAAAATGAGACCTATCGGGGTGCCTGGGTGGCTCAGTCATTAGATGTCTGCCTTTGGCTCAGGTCATGATCCCAGGGGTCCTGGGGTCGAGCCCCGCATCAGGCTCTCTGTTCAGCAGGAGGCCTGCTTCTCCCTCTCCCCCTCCCCCTGTTTGTGTTCCCTCTCTCACTGTGTCTCTCTCTGTCAAATAAATAAATAAAATCTTTAAAAAATAAAATAAAATGAGATAAATAAATAAAGACCTACAATAACAATGAAAAGAAGTGTCATGTTCATTAGCTAAGAGAGAATGCTCATTCTTCTGTGAAAAGTGTTCTTAAATACATAAACTTTATTCATGCTCTCACCTATTTCTCTATTTCTCCCTCTTTTAGCTCTTTCTAAATCTCCCAAGTACCTGTTATTTATGGAGTCCCTTCCCCCAGAAAATCACACAGAAAAGTATCAGAGAAAACAAATTGTCACTTATTCCCTTGGGGCATAGAACTATGGGAAAAAGAAATACCTAATATGGAAAAATAAATGGCTGTTGAAATCAGTGGGCAGGATCTGGTGAAGGTAAAATCCTCCCTTGCACCCTTTAGGTTGCAGAGATGGGCGACAAGCTACTCAGCTCAGTTTCTTAGCACCACTCACCATCTGACCCCTGTTTATCTCGAGAGCCTGAAACTTCACCATCACCACCCTCCTCCCCGGCACCCTGTCCTCTTCCCTTCCTCCAGGATTTGCAGACCAGGCACACACCGTGCTTCTCACTTCATATCTTTGAGTTTCCTCTGCCTCAAATGTCTGGTCCTCATCCAGATAATTCATACTTGCCCTTGAAGACTCAGCTTAGATAACGTTTGCATGGCATCTTCCCCGAGGCAACCTCGTTGTTTCAGTCCAGGATGGGGTGGAGGAGTATGATTCACATCACAGTCTCTGGGAATGGCGCCTTGTGGAGATGCCGTGTGCAGTCTGCTCGACTGTGCCTGGTCTGCACACACCCTGTCCACCAGCCCACCTCTCCTGTGTCCTCTAGTAGCCTCGTGAGGAAATTTTTTGTCTCTCTGTTTTAATCGTTTACAGGAAGTCTTTCCTCCTAGACCACGTGTTCCTTGAGGAGGAGTATGGGCTCTACTTCCGTTTTTCCAATACCTCACAGGCACTCATGTGAGTAGTGGCTCAAGAAGAGAGCTTGAGAGGTGCCTTTTCCAGTGACTATTTTTGGTATACCAGCTTAGTAATAGATGACTCACAGTTTAGTAGGAAACTGTGAAAAGTAACAAGGGCTCTAGGATGACAACAGCAGGCTTATAAGAATCAGATACTAGCCTGGAACAATGACGGAGAAAGTTTGGTTTGAGACTCAACTCACACTCCTTTGGCATTCAGTTGGAGCTGCCGTCTGTATATCCCAAGTTGAGAAGCCCTTTTCTAAACTCTATTGCTGGCTTCTCACTTCGTTTCGCTTGCTATTTAAAGTTTCAAAGCTTGCTGCACATCACGTCCTTTATATCAGCTATGGTGCACCTTAGAGCGGACATTTCCTTCAGGAGCCAAGGATACTGGAGCTTCTATTTAGAGAGTACTTATTATGGGTTGGATGAAGCCCTGCCTATGCCTAGAGTCATGCTGCTTGAAGCCTTTCTAATATTCATTTAGTTAGAACCGTAACCACACTGAGTTATTGCTGGTCTCATATGGATCATATATTCACAGGCAGCTCTTGGCTTTGACAAGAGGATGTGTGTTATCTCTGCTATTGCCCATCATGTCTTTTCATTTCATTATGAATATTGTGCTTGGAAGCCTGATTTTCAATCTATAATCCCAGTTAAATTCTTTCAACACAGTCTGTCCATTTAAGGGCATAGTTTTCTTTGAAGCAGACCTTGTTGAAGTCAATATCCATGATCTGCTATCTCTGTCTTCCAGGGCCACCACATTTTGCTCTAACTGGGAAGGAAAAGACAATTTTTAACATGAATGAACTTTGTAGCCTGGCATATATTTTTTTACTGGCATGAGAGCAGCTCAAGTTCTAGAAAGAATTAGAGTTCCGAAGGACAACTTTTTAATGTGAACCAATTAAAGTGTTCTTTCCATCTTCACTGGGTCTGTGGCTCCAAGCTCAATTGCGTCTCTTATTATACTGCTGCTGTGTTTACTGACAAGTGTCACTACATAAACAGAATTGAAAGGGGCCAGCATAATTTCATCAAGGGAACATCAGGGTGAATTGCTGAAAAGCACAACACGTGACACCATTTAGATCAACTCGAAAATGAATGCCGCCAGCTGTCTGAAAGGCCCTTTGGGTGATGGTGTCCATGCCTGAGGGTGAGGCTCTTCTTCATGTGAAGCCTCCTAGGAAACTGAGAATTAGGGACCAACATTCATGAGAGCCGAAGTTAGGAAAAAGTGAGGAAAAGTAAGGAATTACTTGTAAGTCAGAGCCCAGGGAGACCGTTTGAGCAGATTTTCCAGTGGTCATGCACACGTTTTCAAATACAGGGCTAGAGAAAGCAGAGGGATGTTGAGAACCAACTACTTCATCAGAATCGAGCCAACAAATACTCAGGCTTAGAAGTGTGGGAATGAGATAGGAGGCCCTGTGTGAGGCTCTCCTGCTTGAAAGAAGACTTCAGTGTCAGAAGGTTTTTAACAGCGAAGAGGTCCTTTTGTGAAGAGGGGAAAAGTCTTTTTTAATTACTAATGTTCCGTTTACTTCATGTTCCCCTAGAGCCTATAATCTAATACTTGTTAATTGGGTATGAATATACATAAATAACCTCTATCCAGGGGAGGAAAGGGAGGAGGTGGTGTCAGGAAGTTTTCAGTAGTGGTGGCAATGAATGATTACGTTTACGATTTGAGTCATCATGGGTAATTCTAACACCCTTATTATGTTTATTTGAGGATGTGAGGTGACTAAATAAATCTGAACGACAACTGTACTTTATTGATTTTGCAGAGTTAAGAGGAAGATTTATGAGACATGGAACTTTCCATCAGGTTTGGAAGAAAGTAAAGGGAACGCAGAGATGCCAGACCGCCACTAAGACCCATGGACAATCCCGCACTCACACTTCTCTGTCAAATTTTAAGATTTATTAGTAATATGCTGCCTTTGCAAGATGAAAACAAACTAATGCCAAGAAGGCATATTCTTCCATATTTGCAATAGACGTGCTCTCAAGACAATGGCTTCAAAGGTCTCCTGTCTCTATGTTTTGACAGTTGTGTGCTGGGCCAGTGCCCTCTGGTATCTGAGTATAACTCGTCCCACTTCTTCCTACACTGGCTCCAAGCCATTCAGCCACCTAACAGTTGCCAGGAAAAACTTCACCTTTGGCAACATAAGAACTCGACCTATAAACCCACATTCTTTTGAATTTCTTATAAATGAACCCAACAAATGTGAGAAAAACATTCCTTTCCTTGTTATCCTCATCAGCACCACCCACAAAGAATTTGACGCCCGCCAGGCAATCCGAGAGACGTGGGGGGATGAGAACAACTTCAAAGGGATCAAGATAGCCACTCTCTTCCTCCTGGGCAAGAACGCGGATCCTGTTCTGAATCAGATGGTGGAGCAAGAGAGCCAAATCTTCCACGACATTATCGTGGAGGACTTTATTGACTCCTACCATAACCTTACCCTCAAAACACTAATGGGAATGAGATGGGTGGCCACTTTTTGTTCAAAAGCCAAGTATGTCATGAAAACAGACAGTGACATTTTTGTAAACATGGACAACCTTATTTACAAACTACTAAAACCCTCCACCAAGCCAAGAAGAAGGTATTTTACTGGCTATGTCATCAATGGAGGGCCAATCCGGGACGTCCGCAGTAAGTGGTACATGCCCAGGGATTTGTACCCTGACAGTAACTACCCACCGTTTTGTTCGGGGACTGGCTATATCTTTTCAGCTGATGTGGCTGAACTCATTTATAAGACCTCACTCCATACAAGGCTGCTTCACCTTGAAGATGTCTATGTGGGACTGTGTCTTCGAAAACTGGGCATACATCCTTTCCAGAACAGTGGCTTCAATCACTGGAAAATGGCCTACAGTTTGTGTAGATATCGCCGCGTCATCACTGTGCATCAGATCTCTCCAGAAGAAATGCACAGAATCTGGAATGACATGTCAAGCAAGAAACATCTCAGATGTTAGGATTTTTACCGATGTAAATACATTCCTTTTCTTTTTTAAGAAATGGGGCCTAGGGTGTTGGTGTTTTATCGGTGTCACCAGGGGAAATGAACCAGTGTAGGGGTTTTGTAAAAAGCTTTTTTCTTCCCGCTCCTAGTTTCTTTCTTGGATTACCAATTTACAAGTGTTAGGCTCTGGGCATAGAAACAACACATGAGTTAGAAGGGCCAGATTTCATTCTCAGGTCCTGAGGCATTGCGTGTATCTCAAAAAGTAACATCCTAACAACTGCTAGGATTTACATACTCTGCATCTGAGATAAAAATCTGGTTCTGGGAAACTGAGACTTGAGGTAATGCCTTCATATCATCTCTGCAAAAATAAAAGTAAATAACTCTTTTTCAGAAATAATACACAGTCAGGAAGACACACCCGATGTGATTATTAATATTGTGTGTGCTGTTACATTGAATTTTTACATCTCTTGCCATGTAATGTGTACAGTATTTGCGGTTCCACCAAGACATGAACTTAGGCCTGGCAGGGAGGCTGCAGCTAAATAAATGGAAATTTAAATTTGAAAAGCAAATATTCTGTATGGTTGGAAGACAACTGTGCTTGCTCATCCGAGGATTAAACCTGGTCATTGGGTGGAATGTATATAAAATGCTACTTAACAAAATAAACAAGAGATTTGCCGGCGCGGGGCGGGGGGGGGGGGGGGGTTGTCTTTCAGAACAAACATTACCTGGTGCCTCCAAGGAGATTTTGCCAAATGTAATCTCACCTGCTTCCCTCCATACGGTGTTGCTAAGTGCATTTTACAGTTTCTGTCTCAGGAAGGCACATATGTAGAAGTAAGTTGATAGGAAGACAGAAAAACAATAAATTACACGGAGAAAACACGAGTTTATGTATGCATTATAATTAACATAAGCAAGCTTAGCAATAGTATAAGATGCCCCTCCCACACATTTGCAAAGCATGTGAGATAAGCTTTCAATGGGTCCCAATGTTATTGAATGCTTTAGCCCTACAGTTGATAGATGTAATATTCTAACATCTGGAACATCCAAGTACCTCTAGCTGCAATGCCGTTAGGAGTCGGAGGTGCTCTGGAAGTTCTATGACTGAGGTTCATGGGAAGGAAAAGTGGAGAAGCTTGGGATCAGTTTCTCTTGGTACCATCGTTCTTATTGGGTCATGTGAGCAGGCATCTTAACCTTGCTGTGCTTCAATATGCTCATTTATAAAATGGATGGAAAAAACACCTACCTCACAGGTGCTGTGAGAGCAAATTGCATTTGCTAAGTATTTTGAGATCCTTAGTTTAAAAGGTGCTAATGCAATGTATCATGCGTTATGCCAAATGCTAAAATAATTGATTACAACAGTGGTCATCTGTAGTAGTAATATCATCTCAAATATAAATTCTGCCAACATAAAGATCGAATATGAACTATTAGTGCATCTGATTCTTCTAAAACTTTGACTTTTCCCTGGATACTTAGGTGTTTGGAGAAGCTTCAATTTCTCTATCATTTCCTCTGATTTCAATGAATAAGTTTTTACTTTGGTGCAATGCCTTGATTTCCCAGGGTGCTGAAAGTGAAGGCAGCTGCCTTTCTTTGGGGAGGAGCCTCTGGCTGGAAGCATATTACAATAATTGAACCACATGCTTTGCAAAATGTATTATATCCCACCAACTTAGATCTCAGGAAACATTCATCTGAATTCTCGATAAGGACTTTGAGGGCTGGTAGAGCTAGTCCCCCTCTATCCGAAGAAGAATCGGCACTCTGCAAACCCACATATTGCACATCTTCTATTCATTAGAAAACAACTTCTGCTTGTCTTCATTCAAAGACAGCCCTGCAACTGAAAGAATATAACTTTTCTTTTAACCTGACCTTTAGAAGCTCCCCCAGAAGTTGATAGCAAACAAGTAAACAAAATGAACAAATGGAAGTCATGGCCTATTTCTTGACAACACTGGATCTCTTATCCCCAGCCCCAAAGAATGTAATATGAGACAGGTCTTCCTGTCCTTCAGTACATCTTCATCAAACAGTCAGCTGGACTGCCGAGTTTGATTGGAAAACAGCATTAGGTAGCCTGGGGAGAGATGGATCTACACAAGGTGAGCCCCTCTCTAACCCCCAACCCTCAACTGCTGTGAGTTCTGGTCATTGGAAAAGTCTCATGACTTTGTACTTGGTTCACATTTCAGTCACATAGCTGAATCAAGCCTCTGTCTTCTACTACCATTTTGCATTTACCTTATGCTCAGTCAAACCACCTTCATGTCAAGGAATTGCACATTATAAACATCATATATGTACATCTATGAATTGTTTTCTATGTGTGTGTGTGTACATTATAAATAGAGCCCTAATCTTTAAAAGGAGCAAAAATCGGAGAATCATATGTCTTAAAGAACTATTTCCTAACTTTTTTATGCTAGGTAGTGCCCATGTGACAAACATGTAAATAGTCATCAAAGACCATATGTATATATTTTAAAGGCACTTTTTTTCTTCTCCCCTGTATGTATAGCTAGAATCTGCTTGTTATGTACATTTTCTTCTGCATGGAGCTTGGTGAGGCAAGGCCATTTGTCCAGTGTTTCAATAGCCAAAAGCATGTTTGCCCTTCGTTTTTTTGAATGTTCAAAAAAAATGTTTAAGTCAGGTGATCAGGAAAAAAAGCTCTGATTTTCTACTTTTCTTAATTTTATGATGCTGGCCAAATTATGGTTTCAATTATTTAAGCCATTTTTAAATGTATTTCCATTTCTCTTATATAAAATAATGTTTCAGACAGTATTGTACCAGGAGTCATTCAGACAATTTTTATGAAAACCTTCTGACTGTCCCCCTACCTGTTTTGTTCATTATGCATTGGATAACAAAATGTATCAATATTGAGTGTCTGTATTCTTAAAATTTCTTTTTTAAATTTATTTTTGGAAAAAAAAGTTTTATCTTTGCTGGCTAATTTGCGTGGCTTTGGGTCTTCTTATATTGGACCAAATGCCAGTTTCAACATATAATATCATATCTTTAAATAACAAGAATCAAAATTTGAAGATCATTTTTGATTTGGATTAAATTCAGAAGAACAAAACCCCTTTGTGTGATGATATGGGGGAAACAAACTCTTGACAGAGAAGCTAAGGAAGGAGTTTTTCAATCAAATCTCTTCTATCAAAAGACAATGGAACATTTACATAAAGCTTCTGGGATTCATTTTCTACCTTTCCTAATATGTGGTTTAGTGGGGGAATTGATTATGTCATTTCTTCTGTAAAGGTGAGGATAGTTTTTCTAAGCAACAAAGTAACTCGTGAATGAAAGAAGTAATTTACTAGAAACACTTGTTGATGATAATTGACACTTAGGTATATCGTTATATATGAATGATTGTTTATTTATGTATTTATTTGTCAGAATTGTACATACTATTTCGCCAAACGTAATTGTCTGTAAAAGTGCACTCTCCAGGTTTGTAGTACTATTTAGGGTTACATGGGTTGCCGATCAAGCTGCTAATCAGAATACTATTTTTTGTATCAATGTTATAAAACTGAAAAATGACAAATAGATGCTGAAGATGTCTTTACATTCAGTTTCTTCACCTTCCTCTTGAAATGTAAACTGTTGATTGAAGCACGATGCCAATGTATACGTCCATCTGTCATGAGGAAGATTATGGTTCCATAAAGCTGATTTTTTTAAACCATTGGGACAAATAAACAGAAGGAGAACGTATTTTCCACTTTGCTTCTTTTCTGAAAGAATCTCTTTGGTGAGTTGTGATCATTAAAATTAGCCGACACCCTGTTGTTTATCATTAATCTTCTCTTCAACCTCAATATAGGTCATAGCTCACATCATTCAGAGCTCATCCCAAGAGCCCACTGCAGCATAACAGTCAACTTAGAGACGGTTTGCTCCTTAGATCATGGACTGCTCCAGGGTTTAGGAAACTGGTGTCTCCCTTGCCCCTTGGTGGCCTCAGGAAAGTCTCTGTGTTAAATTCTATGGGTTGAACATGTCAACAAATTCCAATTCAGAGAGTACTATATTGATTACATGAGTGGTGAATTAGGACATATTAAATTCAAGGCAAAACTGTCATTCTTATGCGTCACCCACATATATCCTTTGGAATATTGCATACTATTTTAAAAGTTTGCTCAGACTGGAAAAATGCTATTCAGGCATCCTTTCCAGCAGACAAAGAGGGGACGCTTGCTGATGCCTGACTTTGTAAGCAAGAGACTAATAGCTATTTAAGAGACAAAAGTTCCTATTATTATCAACCCTGAATTAGCTTAAATAGGTCTTTACTTTTTAATGGAAATTTAACTGGATTTACTACGGCTGTACCTCAGAGTTCAAAACGTTAAGTCCATCAGGTGAGCTGAAATACATGAGTTAACAATGAAAACATAAAATACATAGATTTGTATTCCGTGTGACTCTTCTAAAGGACCAACATCAAAAGCAATGTTGTAAAGGCATGGTCTTATACCAGGAGCATCGGCACCAAGTGGGAACTGGTTAGAAATGCAAATTCTTGGAACCTACCAGAAACTTAGGGGTGTGGCTCTGCAATCTATTTTAACAAGCTTGTTAGGTGATTCTCGGTCACACTAAAGTTGAGAATGCTGCTCAGGGGCTGGCAAACGACCCTCTGAGAACCACTTCTAGCCTGCTGCCCCCAGGTTGAGAGTGGTTTCAGGATGAACATCTGCAAAGATTCGATGAGGGGACACACTAATATTGAACCCCAATTAAGCGACATGTTTTCCCAACGGTAAGAATTCTACTCTTCTCGGGGCGCCTGGGTGGCTCTGTCGGTTAAGCGTCTGCCTTGGGCTCAGGTCATGATCCCCGGGTCCTGGGATCGAGACCTGCATTGGGCTCCTTGCTCAGCAGAGAGCCTGCTTCTCCTTCTCCCTCTCCTCCTCTGCCCTGTTTATGCTCTCTCTCACTCTATCTAAAAATCTTTTTTAAAAAATTCTCAGTAGATGTGTATTGCCAAAAAAGTCCTTACTTATTATTTTATTATATTTTAATTTCATTAATACAGAAACTGTGGAGATCTGTTTCTTGTTATTTCAGTAAGTTTATATATCTTCAATTTTGCCTGTTAGCCTACGAGCTTGAAGTATTTATTATCTGGTCTTTACAGGGCAAGTTTGCCAACCTCTAACTTAGAGAAACAGGGAGACATCTGACAAAGGTATGACGTACAAATTTCCTCCAGTTGTGGATGAGAAATGACAGCACTAAAGCATACTGGAATTGTTTTCATGCAGCCAGAGAAATGACAATGTAGTCATGGTAATGTATTGCATTAAAAACCGACAGCTGCTTATATTTTTAAAATATTTTTTCTCTCTCTGGGTGATTTTTAAAAATTGTAAAAACTTGATTCTAATTGTAACAATTAGCCAAAGCTTAATTAATATATTGCTTAAAGTTGTGTGGGTATTAGACCTAAGAGGGTGGGTTTCATATAGCTTGATTATCATAATTACAAGCATTCTATTTTCTCATTTACTTAATTGATTGTCAGAGCTTTCCAGATAAATTCACACTGCTGGAAGAGAATTGAATACATTTCTGAGAGAGAAAAAAAATGGGGCTATTTAGAAGAACGATGTGTCCCAGAATATAACCCATGTGAGCATGAAAAATTGCCCTTGATCATATCTCCTTACCTCTTTGCTGGCTAAAATAGGCATTTTTGTGAAATGAAAAAGAAATGAATGAAAAAGTATTATTGATTCAACTACATCTATAATAACACCGACTCCACTGTCTCTTCAGCCAGAGGTGCCTAGCACTCAAGAAAAATTTTCCATTTAGTTTTCCTTATAGAATCTATTAGTTTGGTACATTATGTCGACTATTTGTTATGCCTCTTGCAATGACCTCAGTCCTCACCTGAGGGGAGCATGGCATGAGAGGTGATTTATTCTCTCTCTGAGGTTTATTCCTGAGCGTTTACTCAGCAGTGGCGGCCTGATATAGCAGGCTGGGCAGCGTTACGTGTGGGGGTTTTGTGATGAAGACTATTTTTCAGCAGAGACAAGGATGACCTCACCAAGAGTGAGGTGAGGAAGAAGAACACATCAGAGATCTTCTCCCATTGTAAAGCCTTAAATGTTCAGTGCCTATTTCTCTGGTCTGTTGTTAAATCCTACCGGTAGCCCCGCGAGGTAGTACTACTGTTATCTCAATTGACAAATTAGGAAACTGAGGCAACAGAGAATTGTGTAACTTACAGAGTGAGCCCGGGCCCTCTGGCTCCAAAGGCTGTGTCCATAACCAGTGCAGCATGCTGTCCCTGAAGGTAAGAACAGACACCCCAACTCCCACCACCCCCAACCCCATCCCCATTCCAATGGAAGTCTGTGTAATTAATTTAATTTGTTTTCAGGTTGGAAACCGCCCCCCAACTTTCTTTGAGTTAATATTTATATACCTTAGCATTCACCCTATTTAAGTGTACAATTCTATGAGTTTTGACAAATGATACATTTGGGTAACTGCCACCATAATCCAGATCTACAGCAGTCTGTCACCTCCCAAATTCTCTTGCCCCTTGGTAATCAGTCCCCTTCTCCAGCCCCTGGCAGTCACTGATCTCTTTCCAAACTTCTATCTTACATGGTATTTGCTTTTTATTCAGTAGTCATCATATATAATGCTTAATGTTTAGAAAAAAGTTTCTTCAGATAACCCATTATGACAATTTGGTACAAAGAAAAGGAAAAACCCGGAAAGGAAGAGAATAGAAGACCAAAAAAAAAAAAAAATCTTAAGAAAATAGTTAAACCAGGGCGCCTGGGTGGCTCGGTCATTAAGCATCTGCCTTGGGCTCAGGTCATGATCCCAGGGTCCTGGGATCGAGCCCCGCGTTGGGCTCCCTGCTCAGTGGGAAGCCTGCTTCTCCCTCTCCCACTCCCCCTGCTTGTGTTCCCTCTCTCGCTGTGTCTCTCTCTCTCAAATAAATAAATAAAATCTTCAAAAAAAAATAGTTAAACAACATGAAAGTACAGGTAAAGATTCCAGAATTTAAAAGAATGCCACCATAGTTTGGATACTATCCAAATCTAATGAATATTAATAAGAAAATACAAGTCAAAAATCTATAACCCCCCTCATTCAGAGTCTAGCCCAGCTCAGGAGGAACTTTTAACAGAGCCTCTATCCTTCAGAGTTCACACACACATTTCTGTAAAGTAGAAAAAACAATCTATAAGTTCAATTATACTTTTTTCCCTCTTGGAAGCAAAGGACCCTCTGGAGAGGCATCCGGCGCTCACTAGCTCATTAAAAAGCCCAGCCCTCTCTGCACTGGGGGGTTTGTCTCCACACAGGTCTCACACCACACTCAGACAAGCTCTATTCCTGCATCTGCCTGTGCTTTCTTTCTATTGGTCTCTTCAACATATGCTCGTCCACATTTCCTTTAGGAAAAGAGAACTTCACAACTACAGGTTTCTCTTCAAACTTTTTCGACAGAAGTATCTGAGTTCACTTGGAAAGCATGCCCTTTGTAACAATACGCTCCTCAGTCCTACAGGCAATCCAGGCTATAAGCAGCTTGGCTGTGGGAGCAAACAGGAGCCTGGGGCAGGAAGAACAGCATGAGGGACACATACACTCTACAGCAATGCTCCTCGGGTTGTAATGTGCCTAGTAATTACCTGTGAATCTTGTTAAAATGCAGATTAGTAGTTCGGGGTACAACCAAGATTCTGATTTTCTGATAAGCCCTCAGACAATGCTGATATTCTTGTAGCAAGACCCTAGCATTTAAGGCGAGATTCTCGATAGAGATACTAGCATTCATTTGGCATCTATTATGGACCATACCAAGGGCTTTCACTTAACTGCCTCTAAATCTTCACAAAAACTTGTTAAAAGGTATTAAGGATTAAGGTGAGGTTTGAGTCTCTAGTGTGGTCTTAGGTTAAAACCTCTTTTTATTTCTTCTCTATATTTTCTCTGAGACCTTATGGGAGAAGATTGAGGTCCTAGAGGAAGCAATACACCCAAGAAACAAAGCAATGAGAGGCAAAACAATCTACTTAAAATATCACGCTGTTATTTTGCTGATACAGTGCCTACTAGCCCAATAAAGGATTCTATCTTAAAACCAAGTTGGCACTCGGGACGCCTGGGTGGCTCAGTTAAGCGTCTGCCTTCAGCTCAGGTCATGATCCCAGGGTCCTGGGACGGAGCCCCATGTTGGGCTTTCTGCTCAGCAGGGAGCCTGCTTCTCCTTCTCCATCTGCCTTCCCCCGCCCCCTGCTCGTGCTCTCTCTCTCTCTCTCTTTCTCTCTCTCTCTTTCTATATATATAGATAGCTCTGCTCTCTCTCTCTCTTTCTCAAAATAAAATAAAATAAAGTTGGCACTCATAGCTTAGGTCCAGGTCAAAGATGGCTTCATCTTTCCACCAATCACATACTCTTACCAAGCTTAAGGTAGAAAGAGACTTCATAGTACATAGAGAAAAGAGGGGAAGGATGTATGGACAGGCTACAGAACTCCTGGTACTAGGTCATGAACGCAACAGAAACAGAAGGAAAGCATCAGAGAGAAACACCTATGTCATCTGTCCACAAAAAGTGACTCCCACACAGACATAAATGTGGTTAATGATTGTCATAGAAAACGACCATTCAGATTAGTAATCTGACCTCTTGAGGAGGAACGATGAACAGGGTGAGAGAAAGGAAGCTTTTTTGGCATGATATCAGAAGGTAGGTGGTCCCTCCCAAAAAAGGAACCCAGTATTTATTATTGGCACCATTTTGAAGTTGAGGAATCTGAGAGCCAGAGAAATCGTCAAAAATTGATAACTGGAAGGATAGGATTCAAACCCAGTCTTTTGACTAGAGTTCAAATGCTTTTTTCCATTACATCACACTGCTCTCAATACCATTCACAATGTGGGAAACAAAAGAGGAGAAAACTCTGGTTTTAAACTATATACACATCTAGGGGTGCCTGGGTGGCTCAGTCAGTTAAGCATCTGCCTTCGGCTCAGGTCATGATCCCGGGGTCCTGGGATCGAGCCTCACATCAGGCTCCCAGCTCAGTGGGAAGCCTGCTTCTCCCTCTGCCTGCAGTTCCCCTTGTGCTCTCTCTCTCTCTCTCTCTCTGACAAATAAATTTAAAGTATATACACATTTAAAGGATTTATTAGCAATATACCCAAGGCCAAATAGGCAGTCAGCGCTTGAAGTAACAAACGAGTGTGGAAGATCAGCACAAAACAAGAGAGATCCAGAATCCAGATTGGTAGCCCAAAGACTGTGCAAATACCTGGGACAACAGCCTCAAAATCTAGGCAGGAGTCAAAAAAATAGGTTTAGAACATCCATCAGGATTACTTAATATTAAATTGCAAAACACAGAGAACTGGATTTTTTAGGTAGAAACTCTCATCCAAGAATTCTTTTTAACTGCCATAAGCAAGGTTGTCTACAGGATCCTCAGAGGGAGGGTTGTACGTTTACTTTTGAATCTAGAAGTAACCTAGATCTGATGTAGCCACAAATAAAATACATGTTTTTCAACAAAAACACAAAGTACACTTTGCAAAGGCTTTGCACACGCTTTCTTATTTTTAAGGCAAATGGAGGGAGGATTAAATGACTCAAGTAACAAAGGAAGAGAGGTAGCCATAGAGACAATGAGAACCTTTGAAAGAGACAATGAGCAAGAAGCAGGAAGGAAGGGAAGTAAGAGAACAGAAAGCAGTTATTCAGGGTGAGGTGAAGAGGAAGAGAAACTCACCTGTTTTCAGATTATGTTGACCAATGTTACTTGGCTTTTGCCATTGTGAAAAGTAAGTATCATGGATTTCAAGCCACCTTCCATCAAATTTTCTTCTAAGTAGAGAAGTTTAAAACAGGAGGAGTCTCCCAGAGGCAGTTGTCAAACTGTGTTTTTTTCTAAGATCATGTTTGTCCATTCACATTTCTTGTATATAAGCTTGATTTTTCCTTGTTTGTTCTGTTACTTCTGCCTTATAATTATTCTCACTTGGTTCTGATGTCTGTACCAGAAATGCTACATTCTTTTGCATTAAATTTTGCAGGTGTGCTATAACTGAATCCCAGAGATTGGACTTGCTTGGGTTTCCATAGTCATGGATTAAGTAATAAGTGAAATCACTATTTTCAGTGGAGAAAGAGATCATTGGACACTCTTCTCTCCACATTAGAAGGAGGTACAAATTAAGGCAACCTAGCTTTAAAGTCCAGCTTTAAAATCAAAATCAAAAAAGATTTATATTAGGTTTCTGATAAACTGTAAAATCAATTTCAGTTGAGAAAGCTATCATTTTGCTTTATTACTCTTGGGTAGATAGCAGAGTGTTGATGGAAGCCCATGAAGGCATATTTATTCATTCAACCATTAATTCAATATATATTTCTTGAAGGCTAACCAGGAATCAGACACAATGTTAGTACCAAGTGTTTATACATTTTAGGAGTGGATTGTTGAATATTCTTAAAAGCTCAAGCTTCCTTGTTACTCAAAATCAGAATACGTTTCTTAGAATTCATAATCCCTGGGTGCTTTAGTGAGAGGTAGTTCACTATAGAAGTATTTATGATCCCATGATCACCAAGCCAGCATTGTTTATAGCTTGGTCCATAGAATCATCATTTTTATTCTTTCATGAATAAACCTAATGGATTAAAATAGGGTTGATTCCTGTCTGTTAACCAGAAAAGAAACATAGTAATGCATATGTAGTCCTGTATGTTTAAGTCTCTCAAATACTAAATCCATTCTAATTGCAATGTAAATTGTGTTAAGCCCCAACCCCAACCAAGAACAAGTAAGTTTCACTTACATTACATGCTGATACTTTCGTTTCTTCAAGTAGAAGATTATACAAAACTCTAAATAGGTTTAATAACTTAAAATATATTTCTATGAGATTAAGAGTAGATTGCATGATGGGCTATAGAATTTGCTGAAAAGCTTTGAGCAAGCAAACCTGTCCCAGACCCCTATCCCGAGTCAGCAGTCCTGTCCAATCTGTATTTACAGCTATGCATGGGCAACTGGACATGGTTTGAAATCTCCGGACCATTCAGCAATTGCCCAACTAGGGCAAAGGCATCTCTCACTTAACTTTATTAAACTTCACAGAAATGTTCAACAAGGGCTTGTTTAAAGTCTTCTCTCCTATATCAAGGTAGCTACTCCATGGTCTGGGGTGATCTCCCCACACCACACCTCCATTTTACTCAACCTTCAAGACTCAACTCAAATGCTACCTATCAATATTCTTTACTGCCCTTTCATAACTCAAAAAAAGCATGCAGGTATGGGCAATCATGGTATGAGAGTTATAGGGCTTCTCAAAATACAAAATCCTTCACAAATGCATTTGATTATACCATATAGTCTCTCTAAATAGGAAGTTTACCAAATATAATGCTGAAGTCACAAATACCCCTAATGTCAATCCATTGTTATAAGAAGAGGATTTTCTGGGTCATTGCCCTTCATGTTTAAAGAGTAGATGAGCTCCTTTAGAATGGATCAAAACAATGATTACCAAACTTACACTTTGCAGACATTATTTATCTTCTCCCAAAATCTTCTCTTTGTCCAATTTTCCCATCTCAATAATTGGGCCAATTAGAAATCTGGGAACCAGCCTTATTTGATTCCAGTCTATGTCCCACTCCAGACCATAGTCTCCATGAAGGCAGGGATTGTGTCTGCTTTGTCCATGTTGTATATTCAGCACCAAAAACAGAGTCAAAGAAGGTGCTCAGTAAGCACTTACTAAATAACTAAATTAACTAAATTTTCTGTTATCTCAAGGAAAATTCTAAAGTCTCAAACAGTTCTCAAAATAAAGTTAATTTTTTCCTTGTTCTAATTCTTCTTTTAATTTATTCCATCCTTTAATATTGATAGGAGAAAGGTCATAAATCATAAAATCTAAGTTGCCAAAAGAGGCTTTTATGTCCTAATTCAACAAATTGCAGTTCAGATGAATGCTCAAACACCTTTGCTTTACATAAATCCAGATACAGGGAGCTCATTCATTCCTAAGGCCACCCATTCCCATCTTGGACAGGTCACTGGACTTTCTTTAGCTATTAGAAAATAATGATCATTTTGTCCCTTCATCCTTTCTTTTTCCCATGAACTTCTTCCTATGACATGTAATCTTTCTAACACAGATCTGATCATATTATTTCATCCCAACCCAAAGGTTCCCCAAGACTGCAGAATAAAGGTTAAATGCCTTTAAAAATAAAAAAACAGATCCTGTTTTCTTCTCAAGCATTATCTCTCACCTCCCTGTGGTCTGGCCATACTCAGTACATTCTCTCACTTGTCTCTGGCTTTTCATGTTATCCTCTCTGCTTGAACCTCTCTTCCTCCTCCCTCTTCCTTCTGCCATTTTCCTGCCTATCATCTGGATAATTTCTCCTAATTTTCATCCTCAGCTCAGAAGACCATCATGCTAGAAGCCTTCCTTGACACTCCTCTCCAACTCTGAGCTATATTCTATTTGCTTTCAAAGCACTCTGTCTTTTTAAATCTGATGATCATACTTCATGGTAATTACCCATTGACCTATCTCTATCTCCTACCCAAACAGAGTTCCATGAAGGCAAGGGTTACATCCACCTTTATTCATTTATCCAATCTGTTTTGCATTTAATTAACAAATGTTGATTGAGCACCTCTTATGTACCATGCACCATTCTGACCACTGGGAAAATAGTAACAAACAAAACAGACAAAAAATCCTTGCCATTGTACTTTCTAGTTCTCCCCTGCTCATAATTGCTGATAGTATGTGTTCCTTAACTCATTTATTAATTCAACAAATATATACTGAGCACTGTGCTACGAGTAGAGAATATACTACTGAGCAAAATAAACTCAATCTTTACTCTCATAGAGCTTCTGTTACATTAAAGGAGACAAATTTCAAACTAATAATATACAAATAAATATTTAAAACTGAAATTTCAGCTACTTTTCAGAAGATTATTTATTCTATACCCTGTTTTTGAAGTATCAGATCTTTATTCATTAGAGCAGGCGACAGCAAAATATGACCCACCACCTGTTTCTATAAATAACGTTTTACTGGAACACAGCCATGCCCATTTGCTTATAAATTGTCTCTGAACCATACAAGGAAATGAAAGATACTTGATGTGGATGGAGCATGGTGAGCTGGAGGTGGAATTAGAGATAATGCTGGAATGGGAGGGAGAACCAAGTCATACAAATCCCTGTAAGCCAAATTAGTTTAGATTGAAATCAAACTCATTGGTTCTTAAATTTTACCATGTGTAAGAACTGAAAGAGGGGAGTTTTGAAAAATAAAGATTCTAACAAAGAGATTAAAAGCTTTTAGCAACCTGCATTTTTAGCAAGAAATCTGTTTAGGAATCTACAATTTAGTAAGAACCCAACTAGACCACAGACCACACTTGGAGAACCTTCGAAGGGTTTTAAGGATGGCAATAACATGGCTTGAGTTAAGTTTTAACCATAGGGAATGCTGTGCAGAAAATGAACTCAAGAGAAGCAGATTTAAAACACTTGGGGTCTTTTTTGGGGGGTGGGGGTATGGGAATTTCATTTTCTCCATCAGTTTTCTGTTATAATCATGGACCCTTTTTCTTTATTAACAAATAATTCATATACAATAAAGTTGGTTCTTTTAAAGTGTACAATTTAGGGCCTTCAGGATATTCACATAGTTGTATGTTGATCAACACTATCTAATTTCAGAACATTTCATCACCCCAAAAAGAGACGCCATATCCATCAGCAGTCACTTTCCATTCTCCTCCCTTCAGCCCCAGGAAACTACTACTGTGTTTTGTATTTCTGTGGATTTACCTATTTTGGACATTTCACATAAATACAGTTATGAAGTATGTGACCTTTGGTGTTTGGCTTCTTTTGCTTATCATATGTTTTCAGGGTTCATCCATGCTGTAGCACATACAAGAACTTCACTCTTTTGTGTTTGGATAAATACTCTATTATATGGATATACTACTTTTGGATGAATTTTTCATATTCTTCCCTACAGTCCTTTTTAATTCCTGCAGTCTTAGTAATGGTGTCTCTTCTTTTATTCTTGATTTTGGTAATTTGTGTCTTCTCCCTTTCTTTTTCAATCTAGATAAAGGCTCATCAATTTTATTGATCTTTACAAAGAACCAAGTTTGGCTTCATTGATTTTTCCCTATTGCTTTTATTTCCCTATTTTATTGATTTCCATCTTAGTCTGTTTTATTTCCATTCTTCTACTTATTGTTTAGTTTTATTTGCTTCATTTTGTCTTTTTTTAAGGGTTTTTTTTTTTTTTTTAAAGGGTTTTTGGGTTTTTTTGGTGAAGGTTGGATTATCTTGTACTTTCCTTCTTTTCTAATATAGGCTTCTTTGGGTTATATATTTCTCTTAATCACTGCATTAGGTGTATCACATAAATGTTGATATATTTTGGTTTCGTTTTCATCTAGTTCAAAATATTTTTAATGTCCCTTGTGATTTTTGACTCATATATTATTTAAAAGAGTATTATTTTATTTTCAAATATTTGAAGATTTTTGATATCTTTCTATTGTCGATTTCCAATTAAACTGCATTGTGTTTGACAAATATACTTTGAAAGATTTCATTTATTTTAAGTTTATGTAATTTCTTGTTTTATAGCCAAGTATATTGCCTATCCTTGAAAATATTTCATGTACTCTTGAAAATAATTTCTATTTATTTCTTATTCATAATTTCTCTCTTAATTAATAGTATGTGGTATAGTTTTTTGAATGTATTTAATATAGCTAGTTTAAAGTCTTTAGTAAGTTCAACTTGGCTTCTTTGGGGACAGTTTCTATTGACTGTTTTGTTCCTCTAAATGGGAAATAGTTTCCTGTTTCTCTGCATGTTCTTTTTATGTTAAAAATTTAAATAATACAATTTGCCAATTCTGGATATTCAGTTTCTGTCCTCTCTCCAGGATCTATTGTTATTGCTGTCTGTTGTTTCTTTGTTTACTGACTTTCCTGGAATAACTTTATAAAGTTTTTATTCTTTATCATGTGTGGCCATGGAAGTCTCTAATCAGTGAGATTAGTGGCCAGCTAGTGATTGGACAGAGATGTCCTTAAATGCCTTGAACCAATGTGTTTTCCAGTCTTTGCAGAGGTACTGTGGAGGGGGTAGGCAGGAGCATGAGTGTTTTAAATGCTCTGGCAAGAGTTTACAACTCCACCCTTGCCTTTACTTCCTGTTTGCACAGAGCTTCCAAGTTAGCCAGAATTATGACCATCAGGACTTCTTAGGTCATTCCTGGATGTGCACAGTGTGGTATGTGTGTGACCTTTTAGAATTCCAGGAATATGCCAGAACTTTTCAAAGCCTCCTATGGACATCTCAATCTCTAGGTTTTCATTTTAAGAATTTGGTCAGTTTCTTATTATTTCCAACTGGTAACATTGCCTCAGGCAGCTGTAATGTTAAACAGTTGCTGCTGATTGTATTTGACAAATGCTCTGTGGATAGGGCTCTTTTCACAAAGTGAGATTTGTGTCAAGTTCAATAAAAGCAAGCCCTGAGAATAGAGCCCCTCGGTGAGTTGTCTGGTCAAATAGTGACAATGCTTTGATAACAGGGTATTTGGGGGTATTCCAAACCCATTACATCTCTTCCAGTGGCTTCTGGGCTGCTGGTTTCCATAGGTACCATAGTTGTGGGGATGTTATTTTTCAAGACTACTGCAGAACTATGAAGAGGTGGATGGGATTGGCAAATTAAAATCCCACAAATCTCACTGTTCCTATAAATACCCAGTCATATTTCTTAAATAAACCCTCAGATTGTTGCAAGCCTTTAGTTCATTTACAGATTTCGAGAAAGTTTATTATGACAGTTTTTTTCCAATGTTCTCATTGCTTTCATGGAGGAGCAGATTTGCAGAGTTTCCTATTCTATTCTGGAAAAGGATTGATGCCAGTTTATTGATTCATTCACTCATTCATATAGTAACTGATAAATGGTTGTTTTTTCACTCAATAAATATTTATTGATATTCATTGTGTATCAAAAATTACTAAGTAGGAATATACCAAGATTAATAAGGTAAGGTCACTCTCTCAGATGAGTTGAGTGTGTAGGTACAGAGGAAACAAACATTGGAAGTAAATCCTGATGATATAATGTGATTATTAATGTAACAGTGATATGAAAAGAATATATTGAAAGAGGAGTTGAGAAAGCACATCACTCTGTGGAGGCTTTGTGGTAAATGTTGTAGAATAGGTGACATCTAAGCTGAATAAAGTAAGATGAGTAAAAGCTGATCAAAGAAGAGGGCAGACACACCAGATAGACAGAATGGTGTGAGCAAAGACAGAAGAGATAAAAATGCCTTGAAAGTTCATTTGGCTGAAGGATAGTATTAGAAAGTGGCTGCTGTAGGATATAGGGAGTAACCGAAAGGTTCTAAAGCAGAGTAGGTAGTGGTAATGGTGTATTCAAGGTAGTGGCAGTGGAGATGGGGATAGGTATAGAAGACCACTTACGTGCAAGATTGAGGGAGCAGGTGGAGCAATGTTTTCAGCATTCATTTGTCAGAGTTCCTCCTTGCCAATATAATTGGTCAGTATCCTTTGTAATATAGATGCTCTCATACTTAGTACAGTAGTCTAGATGTGCTTAGTGGTCCACCACCCCTAAATCACCAAAACTTGGGATAGCCAGAGCCATATTAAGTTTGTGATCAACTCAACCCCCTAACTCTTTTCCACATATATGAGCACTTGTTCCCTCCCTTTGTGACTTTTTGATTGAAGGAGTGTGTGAGGAAACGGAACTCAGGGAGGAAAAGATGCTCAGACCATTAGATGATCTTCATTCAATTAGCATTCATTTTTTTTAAGATTTTATTATTTGAGCGAGAGAGCATGAGCAAGCAGGGGGAGGTGCAGAGGGGAAGGGAGAGGAAAGGGGAAAGAATCTCAGGCAGACTCTGCAATGAGCACAGAGCTCAATGCAGGGCTCTATCTCATGACCCTGAGACCGTGACCTGAGCTGAAACCAAGAGTCAGACACCCAACTGACTGAGCCACCCAGGCATCCCAGCATTCGTTTTTAATTAACCATTGTAATATTTTAATTTTTAAAAACTACCTTACAGAAAATATGAAAAAGAAAAAATCCCACCATTCTAATGTAGTTTTTACTTACTGTATACATTCCCTTCAAATAATTTTCCTATTTCTTTTTCCATATTAACAATATTTTCCATACTATCTTGAATCTGATCTTTTATTACTTAAAGCTATAAACATATGTTGTTCCTCTCTTTGTATATATTACTTTTAGTAGATAGATTGCATTCCTGCTAGGGCACATATTATAATTTAATCAAAATGACTACCACAATCAGACATTTCTGTCAAACAAAGTGGCTCATTGTTCCAAGAAGACAAAATCACTGGGCAGGACATTGTATATTAAAATTATTTATTATTTTCTGTATTTTCTATATTTCAAAATAGAATTGCTACCTTTTAGAAAAAGCACCAAGTTCACTACGATCCATGGATAGGGAAATAGAGCCTGTGGTTCTACTTGGAGAACAGAGCACATCTCTGGTACTTCGGGAACATTCTACCACACACATAGGCTTGCCTGGTGAAAGTCTAATTCAGCAAATACTGGATTTTCGCATCTAAGGGAAACATTCTCTTCTAGCAACACAGAGAGCACTAGCATTTTAGACCATCACATTGATCTCAGCTTTCCTCTTAGGGACCTAGGTGGGTCTTTATTTCTCACAGACGGAAAGGAATCAAATGTCTGTGTTTGAGCAAAAAACGTTTACTAGTTTAGGCAGTTATCTGCACACTTTTCTCAAAGTTTATTTCATTTTATTCGCAGGAAAATAGACTGTGGAATAGGTCAAGAAAAGACCTGTGCACAGTGTCCAATGCACCCTCTTTCCATATGAACCCTTATTCAATTTATTTTAAAATAAATTCATGCTGGGAAGGGCCACTTTCTAAAGGTGAGAAATGACAGAGACAGTAGCAGACAGTCACTTGTAGGTTCAGAAAGGAAAAAGTGATCAAAATACCCTGCCAGCTTCATTTATTAGATAATTAGCAGTTTTCTACCTATATCAATCATCAGTCAGCCAAAACAGATGTAAGTTTCCTTCATCCAATTCCCATTTCACATGCAACCAAAGTTTTGTATGACTCCACAGAAACAAGCCAGAACCTATCTTTTCTTGTGCTGCCTGAATAAACTACATCTTCAAAGACTTACCTTCCTTACAGAGGTTTGGGGTGACCCTGGGTACACGGTCCAAAGAGAGTTGCACTTTTGTTGAGGGGAATGGAAGAGATAAGTTTTCAAACTGAAAGCAACCTTTAAGATCATCCAGTCCAGCAATTCTCAAATGCCATCCATTTGCCAGCCTAGGTAACTACAAAGAAAAAAGGAAAGCAAAGCAAAGCTAAAACGAAAGGAAAGGAAAAGCCCTTACCATTGAAGTTTTTAAAAATACGGGTTACTATACCTCAACCCTGGAAATTCTAACATTGGGATGATCTTAATGGGTGATTCTTCTGCTCAGCCATGTTTGCAAACCAATAAAATATAGTCCAATTTTCTCACTTTAAATGAGAAAATGGAGGCCAAGAGAGAATGACACTCAACCAATTATTGACAGAGACAAATCAAAATTCCAAATCCTAATTTTCCCATGCTATTACATTTTCTTCCTAAAACTATGACTACCGGCTAAGTGCCTTCTAAAACAAGTGTAGGGTTCACCAAAATAAGCTAAATGATCACTCATTTTGAGGGTAGAGCATTGCTTTCCTAAACAAAGAAGACCCCAGGGACTAATTATTTAGCTACAGAATTCTAGTTAAAATGCCTTCTAAATTTCCCGGACCTTTCCCTATTACCTCAGCACAACCTCACCTACATGAGATGAAGAACAGTAGGGGAAATTTACTTGTTTACTTAGCAAATATTTAAAAATAAGTCTACCTTGTAATATATCAGATTGTGCTAGGTTCTAGGAATATAGCTGATGAACAAAGGAGACAAAGTCCCTACCAAAATGGACCTTACAGTTTGGTGAGGGTTAAGGATCATTAATTAGGCAATTTTCTATTTAATATGGTGAGTGGATTATAGGGAGTTAACCAAAATTTAAAGCTTTTATATAATTACAACAGAATAATTTTGACCAACAGGCATTTCCTATTGATTCAAAAATGGTCAAAGAAAATAAAAGATATGAATATATGTATAAGTGGATATTATTATCACAGTTCAAATCACCCAACTAGTGCCTATGGTAGAGTGAAGAGGTTAACAAATCCTCTTCCCGAAATTACAACTATAAAAAATGTTCAAATTTTCATAAATATCCATTTCAGGGTTCTGGAAATGGACTAAAGGCAAACAACACATCGAGGGATGTTTATTCATTAAAAAGCTGCTAGAACTCTATTTAAGAACATAGGGTGGTTCCCATTCATTCCTCTCCTCCCCCAGCTCAGTCAGTGAGGTAATTTTGACAGAGGGAGGCTAGCCATGAAAAGGAAGAGCTTCACTGCCAGAGGAAATTGACTTGATTTGGAGCAGAACGTGAAACCACATGTTTCCTTAGGCTATCAGTAAAAGTAGCAGTATTGGTCATCAACAGCTCTGCCGAGGCAGTCAGTAGCTCTGGTAGCCTGAAACTGCAATTCTAGTTGGGGAGGATAGTGTGATCAGAGATAATCCACAACTTCAACAGGGAGTTCTTGGAACAACGGTGTTATAAATGGCTGACTTCTCATCTGAAACCGTGGAGACCGGAAGGTAGTACGATAACATTCAAAATTCTTTAAAAAAAAAAAAAATCTGTAAATAAATCTATATCCAGCAAAACTATTCTTCAAAACTGGAGACAAAATAAAAACATGCCTAGATAAACAAAGACTGAGGTATATGGCTAGCAGTCCAGCCTTATAAGAATACTAAAATCCTTCTGGATGACAGGAAATGACCAGATGTTGAGATTCTACAGAAAGAAATGAAAACCACTAACGGCATGTATAAATATTTAGCCTTCTCTTAATAAGTTTAGAAGAGATAAGGTTGGAACAATTTAAAAATGGAATTTAAAAAACAATTCATTTACAGTGGCATCAGAAAGAATGAAATACTTAGGAATAAATTTAACAAAAGAAGTGCAAGTTCTATACCCTGAGAACTACAATGAATTACTGATATAAAGATGATCTAAATAAATGGAAAGACACTCCATATACAAGGTTTAGAAAATTCGATATTCCAAATCCCAGCAGGCTTTTTTTTTTTTTCAGCTAACAACCTGATCCTAAGATTTATATGGAAATGCAAAGAACCCAGGGTAGTCAAGACAATTTTGAAGGAAAAACCCAGAGAATTTACATCACCCAATTCCAAAACCTACTACAAAGCAAGCCAGGATGGTGTGGTACTAGTGTAAGGAGAGAAATATATATCAATGGAATTGAGGGTTCAAAAATCCTTACATTTATGATCCATGGATGGTCAACAATGGTGCCGAGTCAATAGGGGAAAAAGTCTTTTTAACAACAACAGTAGGATATTCTTATACTACAAAAATGATTTTAGACTGGTACCTCACACTGTACAAAAAAATTAACTCAAAATGTATCATGGGCCTAAATATAAGAGCCAAAAGTCTGGTCTGAAAATATGGATCTAAGAATTATCAAATTGGGATGAATAAGATATTGCCGCCAGAAAATCCAGGAACACTCAAATTCTGCCTCATTAACAGTACCCTGGGGAAGATAAAAGCACAAGTAACAATAGCTGAAGAAATCATAACATCATTTTATGATGAACTGGGTTTGAATCTGAATGATGAAAACTCTGGTAAACTCAAGGGGGGAGCCTGGAACTGAACTCCTTCTTTTTTGTTGGCATTTTCCCATTTTAAGTGACAATCTCATTCAGATGGGCTTAAGAAGAGAGAATTTACTGGGTTTAAATGAAAAGCTCAAGGATGGAGCTGGTTTCAGGGATACTTTGTCATGTTGCTCAATCTCCAGGTATCTTTCCATCCATAGCTTAACATATCTCTGTGTATGAGCTCCGTTCTCAGGCAGGCTGTCCCCTTGTGACTGAAGATGCCTCCAGAAGTTCCCACATCACATCCTCCCATCTCAAGCCCAGTGGAAAAGAACATTTCTTAACAGTCCCAGAAAAAGTATTATTAGTTTCTAATCCCCGAAACAAGCACTGTGAGCAGGACAAAACAATGATCTGATTGCCCAGACCTGGATAGGGAAAGGGTAGCTTCCCAGATGTAAACTGGGTAACTGTTTCCAGGAGAGTGAACAGGGTCATAGGAAGTAAAAACTAAAGAGTTCATTGCAACCTTATTCTAAGCTAATAAATTTCAATTTGCTTCATGCAAAATATAACTAAAAAAAAAATCCATCAGATCCAGAGAAAGAGACAGCAATAAAAAGTATATTTGATAATCAAACTAAAGAAAGAAAGAAAAGAAAGAATTTTTTTAAAGGACATTTATTCCCAAGTCCTGTTGCTTAAGAAAACAAGGCCCAACTACAATGGCTGCCATAGCCCAGCAGCTATGTGGGAGAAAGAGAAAAAGATGAGGGAGAAGTGGAGAGACAAAGAGTAAGGGCTGAGTCTCTAAACCATGGGACACTGGTCATCCCAACCACGGTGAAAAGAAAGAAGGAAGTGCAGGCAAAATCACAACAGCAGATGGTGGCCAGGTCTACTTGGAAGCAGCAGGCCCTGGAGCAGCCAACCAGGGCAGCCGCAGGGAGAGAAGAGACAGCAAGGGGGCAGGGCCTCCTCTCGTGAATGATGGAGACTTGGTACTGAATATTCAAGCCAGGAGAAAGGAAGAAACAAGTGAAAAGAGGCACAGCCATGAACTGATCTTTCAGTATGCAGTGATTCTGCCTATTTTTGTAAGGGGGTCAATCATCAGATGAGAATTCTGTGCCTTGGAGAGGGATAAGGAGAGCATGGAGGTCACCCCCTCCCAGATATCTGCCAGCATGGAGTATGTACAGTGAGGGGAGGGGAGGAGATAAGAAGTGGTGGCAGATAGAGATGGGTGTAGAGTAGATCCTGGGGGGAACTCCCATCTTTAAGGAAAGGGTAGGCTTTCTTTTCCTTCACTGGTTGGGTTTTGTTGTTTTTTTTTTAATATTTTATTTATTTATTTATTTGAGAGACACAGAGATAGCGAGAGAGAGCATAAGCAGGAAGGAGGGGAAGAAGCAGACTCCCTGCTGAGCAGAGAGCCCGATGCGGGGCTCGATCCCAATCCCCTGGGATCATGACCTGAACCAAAGGCAGATGCTTACCCAATTGAGCCACCCAGGCTCCCGTCCTTCACAGGTTTTGTTGGCTTCAGTTTTCAGGGTCTCTAAAGGTTAGTGGCAGGCTGGATACAGGCTTGTCCCTTAATTACTGATTAGTGAACAGCAAGGGTCTTGAGCTTGCCCTGGAAGCCCATGGAGGAGATTTGGTAAGGGGTAAGACTGGAGATGGACTAGCCTTTACAGCTAATATAGAACACTAGTTACATTTTCTGGGCTTGAGAGGAAGTATTTTCCTTTTTCAAATCTGGTTTAGCCATTACAAACCTCTTAATAATGTAAAACTTTGAGAAAGTTACCAATTCTTGCCAGAATCCTTGACACAGTTTTTTCAAGTTAGGTGGTACTGTGAGGTGCTGGAGGAAGAGCAGCAGTGGGAATAGAAAGGCACCCCCTCTCAGATGGGGCAGAAGCGTCCGAGACTAAGGATTTAGCACTAGCAGGGAGAGAAAGCCTATCAGAGGTGAGGCATCTGGACTGCCTTTCCTGAGTGGACTAGAAAGGCCCAGGGCAGGCTGCCCCAAGATGGGCCCCTTTGACATGAAGATTATTCTGAGCCAAAGGAATCAATATCCTCTGGGCTCAGGGCGCCTGGGTGGCTCAGTCGGTTAAGCGTCTGCCTTCAGGTCAAGTCATGATCCCAGACTCAGGGGATCAAGGCCTGCGTGGGGCTCCCTGCTCAGCGGGGAGTCTGTTTCTCCCTCTGCTCCTCACCCCAGGCATGCTCTCTCTCTCAAATAAATAAATAAAATCTTTTAAAAAAAGATCTTATGGGCTCAAGAGAAACCTTTGCCCCCCGCTTAACTACATAGAAGAATCAAATCAGGGGTCCTTCTCAGAATAAGGGTTATTAACAGAGATACATGTTATCTGAGTGACCCATCTGTATGGCAGGACAAACATCCGATTACCAAACATCTGCTCTTATCACCCTGTGAAGTACATTCCTTTCCTCTAAAGTCCCAGACTCCTACCCCCTTCTCCTTAGTTCAGGATGACATACAGACCTCATTTTGCCTGTCTTTAGAAATTCCATGTCTGGGGGGGGCGGAGCAAGATGGCGGAGGAGTAGGAGACCTGGATTTCGTCTCCTCTCAGGAATTCAGCTGGATAGGGATCAAACCATTCTGAACACCTACAAACTCAACAGGAGATCGAAGAAAAGAATAGCAACAACTCTCTGAACAGAAAAACGACCACTTTCTGGAAGGTAGGACGTGCGGAGAAGTGAATCCGAGGCGTTATTCGGGAGGATAGACGGCGGGGGAGGGGCCTCCGTCGGCCGCTTCTGGCAAGTGATAGAGCCACGGAGCACAAAATCGGAACTTTTAGAAGTCTGCTCCGCTGAGGGACGTCACTCTGGTGGCGAAGTGGGGGGTGGAACCCTCGCGGGACAGTGTGGTCTCAGGACCCTCGGGGTCACAGAAAGACCGGGGGTGCCTGAGTGTGGCAGAGCTCCCAGGTATCGGAGCAGGGAAGCCGGCTGCAGAGACGGAGCCCAGGCGCGGGCTCTCAGCTCGGGGTTGCTATAAACCGTGATCCGCGGCACAGTCGGGCCACTGCTCCTCCAGCAGGGACCCAACAAGCGGCAGACCGGGGAGACTCACCTTCTTCCCCCGGGAGGAGAGGTGCGGGAGCGCACCGCGGGGATCTGCTGGGTTTGGAGACTCCACCCGGGGCCGGGTGCCAGATAGAAAGGCGCGGTCACAGGCCGGGTGAGCGCGGAGTGTGGCCGGAGACCGGGGAGACGGGAGTGACTGACTGCTTTTCTCTGGGGCCTCGCTGAGGACCGGGACCCCGAGTTCTCGGCTCCGCTGGGGCGGAGACTGGGAGGCCGCCATTTTCACTCTCCGCCTCCAAAGCTGTACGGAAAGCTTGCAGGGAACAAAAGCTCCGGAGAGCAAACCCGAGCAGATTACCTAGCCCGGACCGGCAAGGGCGGGGCAATTTTGCCTCCGGCAAAGACATTTGGGAACCACAGCAACAGGCCCCGCCCCCAGAAGATCAGCGAGAACAGCCAGCCAAGACCAAGTTTACCGATCAATGAGAATGGCAGAACTCCAGCGCTAGGGGAATACTGCACATAGAATTCATGGCTTTTTTACCATGATTCTTTAGTCTTTCAAAGTTAATTATTTTTTTTAACTGTCTTTTTTTCTTTTTTCCTTTTTTCTTTTTTTTTTGAATTTTTCTTTTTCCCTTTTTCAACCAACATCTTATCAATCCCTTTTTTAAAAAAAAAAACATTTTTATTTTTCATTTTTAAAGTCATATTCTATCCCTTCATAGTAGTTACCTGTATTTTTGGCATATATATATAAGTTGTTCTCTCTTTAAAATCTTGAGATAGTTTCTTCTAACAGATCAAAATATACTCTAAATCTCTAGTGTATGGTTTTTTTCTACTCCCCTGCCTGATCACATTCTCTCCCTTTTTTCTTTCTTTTTTTTTTTATCCTCTTCTTTCTTTTTTCAAACAACTTATCAAATCCTTTTTTAAAATTTTTTATAATTTCCATCTTTACAGTCATATTCCATCCCTTCATCATATCAACCCTTATTTTTGTACAAATTTTGTATTTTGTAAGTTTTTCTTTCTTTAAAATTTTGGGAGGGACTTTCTTTTAACAGACCAGAATACACCCAAAATCTAGTGTGTGGCACTGATCTATAATCCAGCCTGATCATATTTGATCACATTCTGTTTTTGTTTTGTTTTGTTTTATTCTGCTTTTGTTCGTTTTTATCTTTATCTTTTTCTTTTTTCTTTCTTTCTTTCCTTTTCTTTTTTCTCTCTTTCCCTTTCTTTTCCCACTGCTTCAGGTCTTTTCTGATTTGTTTAGAGTATATTTTCTAGGGACGTTGTTACCCTGCTAGCATTTTGTTCTCTCATTAATCTATTCTCCTCTGCACAAAATGACAAGACGGAAAAAATCACCTCAACAAAAAGAACAAGAGGTAGTACCGACTGCCAGGGACTTACTCAATACGGACATTAGTACGATGTCAGATCTAGAGTTCAGAATCATCACTTTAAAGATACTAGCTGGGCTTGAAAAAAACATGGAAGTTATTAGAGAAACCCTTTCTGGAGAAGTAAAAGAACTAAAATCTAACCAAGTAGAAATCAAAAAGGCTATCAATGAGGTGCAATCAAATATGGGGGCGCTAACTGCTAGGATAAATGAGGCAGAAGAAAGAATCAGTGAGATAGAAGACCAAATGATGGAAAATAAAGAAGCTGAGAAAAAGAGAGATAAACAACTACTGGATCACGAGGGCAGAATTTGAGAGATAAACGATACCATAAGACGAAACAACATTAGAATAATTCGGATCCCAGAAGAAGAAGAAAGAGAGAGGGGGCAGAAGGTATAATGGAGCAAATTATAGCAGAGAACTTCCCTAATTTGGGGAAGGAAACAGGCATCAAAATCCAGGAAGCACAGAGAACCCCTCTCAAAATCAATAAAAATAGGTCAACACCCCAACCTCTAATAGTAAAACTTACGAGTCTCAGAGACAAAGAGAAAATCCTGAAAGCAGCTCGGGAGAAGAGATATGTAACCTACAATGGTAGAAACATTAGATTGGCAACAGACTTATCCACAGAGACCTGGCAGGCCAGAAAGGACTGGCAGGACATATTCAGAGCACTAAATGAGAAAAATATGCAGCCAAGAATACTATATCCAGCTAGGCTGTCATTGAAAATTGAAGGAGAGATAAAAAGCTTCCAGGACAAACAAAAACTAAAGGAATTTGCAAACACGAAACCAGCCCTACAACAAATATTGAAAGGGGTCCTCTAAGCAAAGAGAGAGCCTAAAAGCAACATAGACCAGAAAGGAACACAAACAATATACAGTAACAGTCACTTTACAGGCAATACAATGGCACTGAATTCCTATCTTTCAATAGTTACCCTGAATGTAAATGGGCTAAATGCCCCAATCAAAAGACACAGGCTATCAGATTGGATTAAAAAACAAGACCCATCGATATGCTGTCTGCAAGAGACTCATTTTAGACCCAAAGACACCCCCAGATTGAAAGTGAGGGGGTGGAAAACCATTTACCATGCTAATGGACACCAAAAGAAAGCTGGGGTGGCAATCCTTATATCAGACAAATTAGATTTTAAACCAAAGACTGTAATAAGAGATGAGGAAGGACACTATAGCCTACTTAAAGGGTCTATCCAACAAGAAGATCTAACAATTGTAAATATCTATGCCCCTAACATGGGAGCAGCCAATTATATAAGGCAATTAATAACAAAAGCAAAGAAACACATCGACAACAATACAATAATAATGGGGGACTTTAACACCCCCCTCACTGAAATGGACAGATCGTCTAAGCAAAAGATCAACAAGGAAATAAAGACTTTAAATGACACCCTGGAACAAATGGACTTCACAGACATATTCAGAACATTCCATCCCAAAGCAACGGAATACACATTCTTCTCTAGTGCCCATGGAACATTCTCCAGAATAGATCACATCCTAGGTCATAAATCAGGTCTCAACCGGTACCAGAAGATTGGGATCATCCCCTGCATATTTTCAGACGACAATGCTTTGAAACTAGAACTCAATCACAAGAGGAAAGTCGGAAAGAACTCAAATACATGGAGGCTAAAGAGCATCCTACTGAAGAATGAATGGGTCAACCAGGAAATTAAAGAAGAATTAAAAAAATTCATGGAAACCAATGAAAATGAAAACACAACTATTCAAAATCTTTGGGATACAGCAAAGGCAGTCCTAAGAGGAAAGTATATATCAATACAAGCCTTTCACAAGAAACAAGAAAGGTCTCAAGTACACAACCTAACCCTACACCTAAAGGAGCTGGAGAAAGAACAGCAAATAAAGCCTAAACCCAGCAGGAGAAGAGAAAT